>NW_028225184.1:37640564-37964016 GCF_052327205.1 Somniosus microcephalus
ATCTGTTTGCCCGATAGGCAAACTGGTGTTGGTCAAGGGAGGCAGGAACACTGGCTTTGATGTGGGCTAAGACCAGTCTCTCGAAACACTTCATTATGATGGGTGTGAGTGCGACAGGTCGATAGTCGTTCAGACACGTCACAGCCGCTTGTTTAGGCACAGGAATGATGGTGGCAGTCTTGAAGCATGTAGGGACTACTGCCTGGGCCAATGACAGGTTGAAGATGGCGGTGAAGACATCAGCCAGCTGATCAGCACATTCCTTGAGTACCCGTCCAGGGATGCTATCTGGTCCAGTAGCCTTTCATGTGTTCACTCTGCGTAGAGCGCCCCTTACGTTGGAGGTCGACAGAGTGAGCACCTGATCTTCCGGGGGTGGCAAGGCTTTGGTAGCCGGCTCCATGTTGTCCCTGTCGAAGCGAGCGTAGAAGTTGTTAAGCTCCTCCGGAAGGGAGGCGTCGCTGACCGGGGGACTGGTTTTTTTGCCCTTGTAGTCAGTGATCGACTGGATGCCTTGCCACATGCGCTGGGGGTCCGAGTTGTTGCGGAAGTGATCCTCTATCCGCAATGTCTGTTTCCATTTGGCATGGAATATCACTTTGAAGTGTCATAATCATTCGCAAAGCAAGAGCACATTTCAATGGAATTTCAGTTTGCAATGTAAGCCATTTGCAATGCAATAGTACATTCCAATGAATTATCAATTAACAGCATAGTATTCACTTGTAATGCAATAGAATATTGCAAAAAATATTGCTTTGCATTAAAATAGTCATTTGCAAAGCAATCGAACATTGCAATGGAATATTACTTTAGAATATAGTAGACATTTGCAATGCAATAGCGCATTGCATGGAATATCACGTAAGAATATAGCAGTAATTTGTAATGCAAAAGAACATTGCAATGGAATAACACTTTGCAATACATTCTTCATTTGCAATGCATACAATATTGCAATTGAATATCACTTTGCAATATAATAGACATTTGCAATGCTATAGCACAATACAATGGAATATCACTTAAGAATATAATAGTCATTTGTAATGCAATGGAATATTGCAATCTAATATCACGTTGTAATATAAAATTCACTTGAAATGCAATTGCATTTAGTAATGGAATTTCACTTTGCATTATAATAGTAATTTGTAATGCAACAGAATATTGCAAATGAACACCAATGCAATATAATCGTCATTGGCAATGCGATAGAACATTGCAATGGACTATCAGTTTGCAATCTAATATTCATTTAAAATGAAATGTCACCTGGCATTGGAATATTGCTTTAAAATATAACAGTCATTTGTAATGCATTGGAAGATTTCAATTGAATATAAATTTGCAATATAATAGTCATTTGCAATGCAATAGCACTTTGCAATGGAACATCGTTTTGCAATGTGACCTTCATTTGCAATGCGATACAACATTGCAATGGAATATCACTTTGCCTTATAATAGTCATTGGCAATGTAATAGAACATTTCAATTGAACATCCCTGCAACATAATCATCATTTGCAATGCGATAGAACATTTCAGTTTGCAATATGATAGTCATTTGCAGTGCAATTGAACATTGGAATGGAATTTAATTTTCCAATATAATTGTCATTTGCAATGCAATAGCAAATTTCAAGGCGATATCACTTTGCAGTATTATCGTCATTTGCTATGCAACAACACATGCAATGTAATGTCAGTTTGCATAGTAATACTCATTTGCAATGCATTAGAACATTGCAGTGAAATATCACATAATAGCCAAGTAGTCTGTTCCACTGCCATTGAACATTGCAATGGTAAATAACTTAGCTATTTATTAGTCACTTACAATGCAAAGCACATTGCAATGGAATATCACTTTGCAGTATAACAGTCATTTGGAATTCAATTTAACATTGCAATAGAATATCACATTGCAATATAATCGTCATTTTCAATGCAATAGAAGATTTCCATGGAATTTCGCATTGCAATATAATACTTATTTGCAATGCAATAGAACATTGCAATGGAAAATTACTTTAAAATAAAGCAGTCCTTTGCAATGCAATAGAGTATTGCAATGGAATATCACTTTCAAATATAATAGCCATTTGCAATGCAATACAACATTGCAATGGAATATCACTTTCCAATATGACAGTCATTTGCAACACATTAGCTCATTCTATGGAATATCGCTTTACAATATAATAATCATTAGCAATGCAAAAGCACATTGCAATGGAATTTCATATGGCAATGTAATATTCATTTGCAAAGCATTAGAACATGGCAATGAAATATCACTTAACAGCATATTAGCTAGTTGTGATACAATAGAACATTGCAATGGAATATCACTTAGCAATGTAATAGCCATATGCAATTCAAAGTAGCATTGCAGTGGAGTAAAAAGAAATGTTGTAGTGGTAGGGGATAATATCATTAGGGGGTAGATAGGGTTCTCTGCAGTCGAGAGCGGGAGTCCTGAAGGCTGTGTTGACTGCCTGGTGCCAAGGTTAAGGACATCTCTTCTGGGCTGTAAAGAAACTTGGAGTGGGAGGGGGAGTATCCAGTTGTCGTCGTCCATGTTGGTACAAATGACGTAGATAGGACAAGGAAGAAGGTTATGTTAAAGGAGTATGAACAGCTAGGGGTCAAAATTAAAAAGCAGGACCTCAAGGGTAATAAATTACCTGAGCCACGAGCGAATTTGGCTATGTTAAATAAAATTAGAGAGTTAAATGCATGGCTCCAAGTCTGGTGGGTGAAAAATGGGTTTTGCTTCTTGTGACAGTGGCACCAGTACTGGGACAAGAGGGAGCTGTTCCGTTGGGACAGACTTCACTTGGCTAGTGCTGGGACTAGAATCCTGGCGAATCATATAACTAGGGCGGTAGAGAGGGCTTTAAACTAATTAGTGGGTGGGAGGTTTCTAGAGAGCAAACAATAAAAATGAGAACGGAGAAGGTCATAGACTTAGGTAGCAGTGGGGGAATTAAAAAACAGAGTGTGTCAGGTACGGACAGAAGGTATGGAGTTAAAGGTAAAAAAGTAAAAGGGGAAAAAGCAGGAACTAAGTGTCACAATACATATTTGAAAGTTCTTTATCTGAATGCACGTAGCATTCATAACAAAATGGACGAGTTAACAGCATAAATAACTTCATATGGGTATGATCTTGTGGCCATTACAGAAACATGGCTGCAGGGTGACCATGACTGGGAATTAGATATACCAGGTTATTTAACAATCAGGAAGGACAGGCCGGAAGGAAGGGGAGGTGGGGTGGCTATGTTAATAAAGGAAGGAATCACTGTAATACAGAGAAATAATATTGGGTCAAAGGATCAGAATAGTGAAACAGTTTGGGTGGAGATAAAGAATAATAAGGGGGAAAAAAACTAGTGGGCATAGTATATAGGCCTCCGAACAGTTGCAGCTCTGTTGGACGGAGTATTAATCAGGAAATAGTTGAGGCTTGTAATAAGGGAACAGCTATAATTATGGAGGATTTGAACTAACATATTAACTGGACAAATCAAATTGGGCAGGGCAGTCTTGAGGATGAGTTCATTGAGTGTATTATGGATGAATTTCTTGAGCAGTATGTAACTGCACCGACGAGGGGGCAAGCAAACTTAGATTTGGTCCTGTGTAATGAGACAGAATTAATTAAAAATGTCCTAGTAAAGTATCCCCTTGGAGTGAGTGACCATAAAATGGTTGAATTCCATATTCAATTAGAGGGTGAGAAGGTTGGATCTTAAACAAGTGTGCTGAGCTTGAATTAAGGAGCCTATGAAGGTATGAGAGCGGAATTGATTAGAGTGGATTGGAAAATAGATTAAAGGGTAAGACGGTACATGATCAGTGGTGTACATTTAAGAATTTATTTTACAACTTCCAGAAAATATATATTCCAATGAGGAAAAAATGGTGTAAAAGAAAAGATTGCCATCCGTGGCTAAGTAAAGTAATTAAGTTTAGTATCCGACTAAAAACAAGGGCATATAAGGTAGCCAAGTCTAGTGGGAAGATAGAAGATTGGGAAGTCTTTAAAAGACAGCAAAAAATAACTAGAAGATTGATTAGGAAAGGGATGATAGATTATAAAAGTAAATTAGCAAAAAATATAAAAACAGGTAGCAACATTTTCTATAGTTATATAAAAATAAAAAAGGGTGGCTAAAGTAAATGTTGGTCCCTTAGAGAATGAGACCGGGAAGTTAATGGTAGGAAACATAGAGATGGCAAAAACGCTGAACAATTATTTTGTATCAGTCTTTACGGTAGAGGAAACTAAGAATATCCCAACACTGGACAAACAGGGCGCTCTAGCGGGGGAGGAGCTAAATACGATTAAAATCACTAAGGAAGTGGTACTTGTTAAAATAATGGGACTCAAGGTGGATAAATCCCCTGGACCTGATGGCTTACATCCTAGGGTCTTGAGGGGTGTGGCGGTAGGGATTGTGGATGCATTGGTAATAATGTTCCAAAACTCCCTGGACTCAGCAAAGGTCCCAGCAGATTGGAAAACTGCTAATGTAACACACTTATTTAAAAAGGGTAGTAGGCAGAAGGCTGGAAACTATCGACCTGTTAGCCTAAAATCTGTGGTTAGTAAAATTTTAGAGTCCATTATTAAGGAGACAGTAAACGGACATTTGGATTAACATAATTTAACAGGAAAAATTCAGCATGGTTTTATGAAGGGAAAGTCATGTTTAACAAATTTGCTTGAGTTCTTTGAGGAAGTAACATACAGGGTGGATAAAGGGTGAGCAGTGGACGTAGTGTATGTAGACTTCCAAAAGGCATTTGACAAGGTGCCACACAAGATTGTTGCTCAAGATATAAAATCATGGGACTGGGGGTAATATTCTGGCATGGGTGGAGGATTGGCTATCTAACAGAAAGCAGAGAGTTGGGATAAATGGTTCGCTCTCAGACTGGCAATCAGTAACTAGAGTTGTTCCGCAGGGGTCAGTGCTGGATCCCCAACTCTTTTCAATCTACATTAATGATTTGGAGGAGGGGACCGAGTGTACCATATCAAAGTTTGCAGATGATACAAAGATGGGAAGGAAAGTAATGAGTGAGGTGGACTTAAAAAACCTGCAAAGGGACATAGACAAGCTAAGTAAGTTGGCAGAGATTTGGCAGATGGAATACAATACTGGAATGTGTGAGGTTATGCAATTTTGCAGGAAAAATCATAGAGCAAGTTATTATCTTAATGGCAAGAACCTGGAAAGTGCTGTCGTACAAAGTGATCTGGGGGTCCTGGTGCACGAAACTCAAAGTTAGTATGCAGGTGCAGCAAGTGATCAAGAAGGCCAATGGAATGATGGCTTTGATTGCTAGGGGGATAGAATGGAAAAACAGGGAGTTATTGTTGCAGTTGTACAAGGTATTGGTGAGAACGCACCTGGAATACTGCATACAGTTTTGGTGTCCATACTTAAGAAAAGACACACTTGCTCTCGAGTCAGTACAAAGAAGGTTCACTCGGTTAATCCCGGGGATGATGGGGTGGACATCTGAGGAGAGGTTGAGTAGATTGGGACTCTACTCATTGGAGTTCAGAAGAATGAGAGGCGACCTTATTGTAACATATAAGATTGTGAAGGGGTTTGATCTGGTGGATGTGGTGAGGATGTTCCCAATGATGGGTGAAACTAGAACTAGGTGGCATAATCTTAGAATAAGGGGCTGCTCTTTCAAATCTGAGATGAAGAGAAACTTCTTCACTCAGAGGGTAGTAGGTCTGTGGAATTTGCTGCCCTAGAAAGCTGTGGAAGCAACATCGTTAAATAAATTTAAAACAGAAATAGACAGTTTCTTAGAAGTAAATGAAATTAGGGGTAACGGGGAGCGGGCAGGAAATTGGACATGAGTCTATGTTCAGAACGGTCACGACCCTGTGGGTAACGGAGCAGACCCAGGGGCCATGTAGCCTTGTTCTGCTCCTACTTCTTGTGCTCTAATTACGTGTAAGATTTCAGGAGATGGTTCTATTCCTGTTCCTGGCTGGGTTGGAGATCAACTTTTACAGAAGGTAAATACTGCAGAAAATATAGGGACAGTGATCTCCTGGACGAATTTCGATCACCTAGATGGGTCGGAGAGGAATTTCCCAGATTTTCTTTCCCCAAATTGGCCATTGGGTTTTTTATCTGGTTTTTCGCCTCTACCAGGAGATCACATGGGTTCAGGAGCGATGTAGAGTGAAAGTAGATTTGAGGTTAGGATCTGATCGGCCATGGTCTTATTGAGTGGTGGAGTTGGGGGGCTGATTGGCCTACTCCTTATCCTATTTCTTATGTTCTTATGTTATTATGTTATAGTAGGGTCACCACCAGTAATGATAGAGTAGATTCACCCCCAGTAATGTTAGAGTAGAATCTCCACCAGTAATTTTAGAGTAGGGGCACCACCTGTAACGTTAGAGTAGATTCCCCACCAGTAATGTTAGAGTAGATTCAACACCAGTAATGATGGAGTAGGGTCCCCACCAGTGATGTTAGTGCAGAGTCACCACCAGTGATAGTGAAGAGTCACCACCTGTAACGTTAGGGTAGAGTCAACACCTCTAATGTTAGAGTAGAGTCACCAACAGTAACGTTATAAATAGTCAACACCAGTAAAGTTAGAGTAGAGTCACCAACATTAATGTTAGAGTAGATTCACCACCAGTAATGTTAAAGTCGGGTCACCACCAGTAATGATAGAATAGTGTCAACACCAGTAACGTTACAGTAGAGTCATCACCAGTAATGTTATTGTAGATTCACCACCAGTAATATGAACTAGAGTCTCTACAAGTAATGTTACAGCAGGATCACCACCAGTAATTTTACAGCAGGATCACCACCAGTAATGTTAAATTAGGATCACCAACATTAATATGACAGTAGAGTCAACACCAGTAATGTTAGTATAGGGTCACCACCAGTAATGGTAGAGTAGAGTCAACATTAGAAATGTTAAAGGCGATTCACCACCAGTAATGTTTTAGTAGTGTCACAACCAGTAACGGTAGAGTAGAGTCTCCACCAGTAATGTTAGAGTAGAGTCTCCACCAGTAATGTTAAAGGAGAGTCACCACCAGTAATGTTAAAGCAGGGTCACCACCAGTAATGATACTGTAGGGCCACCACCAGTAATGTTAGAGTAGGTTCACCACCAGTTATGTTAGAGTAGAGTCACCACCAATAATGTTAGAGTAGGATCACCACCAGTAATGTTACAGTAGGGTTACCACGAGAAATGTTAGAGTAGGGTCACCACCAGTAATGTTAGAGCAGATTCACCACCAGTAATGTTAGCTTAGAGTCACCACCAGTAATGTTAGAGTAGAGTCACCACCAGTAATGTTAGAGTAGAGTCACCACCAGTAATGTTAGAGCAGATTCACCACCAGTAATGTTAGAGTAGGGTCACCACCAGTAATGTTAGAGCAGATTCACCACCAGTAATGTTAGCTTAGAGTCACCACCAGTAATGTTAGAGTAGAGTCACCACCAGTAATGTTAAAGGAGAGTCACCACCAGTAATGTTAAAGCAGGGTCAGCACCAGTAATGATACTGTAGGGTCACCACCAGTAATGTTAGAGTAGGGTCAACACCAGTTATGTTAGAGTAGATTCACCACCAATAATGTTAGAGTAGGATCACCAGCAGCAATGTTAGACTAGAGTCAACACCAGTAATGTTAATAGAGTCACCACAAGTAATGAAAGAGTAGAGTGAGACCCAATAACGTTAGAGTAGAGTCTCCACCAGTAATGTTGAGTAGGGTCACCACCAGTAATGATAGAGTAGAATCAACACCAGTAATGTTAGCATAGAATCACCATCAGTAATGTTAGAGTAGAGTCACCAGCAATGATGTTAGAGTAAATCACCACCAGTAATGTTAGAGTAGAGTCACCACCAGCAATGTTAGCGTAGAATCACCACCAGCAATGTTAGCGTAGAGTCACCACCAATAATGTTAGAGTACGGTCACCAGCAGCAATGTTAGACTAGAGTCAACACCAGTAATGTTAGAAGAATCACCACCAGTAATGAAAGAATAGAGTCAGCCCCAGTAACGTTAGAGGAGAGTCTCAACCAGTAATGTTGAGTAGGGTCACCACCAGTAATGATAGAGTAGAGTCACCACCAGTAATGAAAGCGTAGAGTCATCACCAGTAATGTTAGAAAACAGTCACCACCAGTAATGTTAGAGTAGGATCACCACCAGTAATGTTAGAGCAGATTCACCACCAGTAATGATAGAGTAGAGTCACCACCAGTAATGATAGCGTAGAGTCACCACCAGTAATGTTAGAAAACAGTCACCACCAGTAATGTTAGAGTAGGATCACCACCAGTAATGTTGGAGCAGAGTCACCACCAGTAATGTTAGAGTAGAGTCACCACCAGTAATGTTAGAGTAGAGTCACCACCAGTAATGTTAGAGTAGGGTCACCACCAGTTATGTTAGAGTAGAGTCACCACCAGTAATGTTAGAGTAGGGTCACCACTAGTTATGTTAGAATAGGGTCACCACCAGTAATGTTACAGTAGGGTTACCGCGAGTAATGTTAGAGTAGGGTCACCACCAGTAATGTTAGCTTAGAGTCACCGCCAGTAATGTTAGAGTAGGGTCACCACCATAATATTAGAGTAGAGACACCACCAGTAATGTTAGCATAGAGTCACCACCAGTAATGTGGTGTAGGGTCACCACCAGTAATGGTAGACTAGGGTAACCACCAGTAATGTTAGAGTAGAGTCAACACCAGTAATGTTGAGTAGGGTCACCACCAGAAAAGTTGATTAGGGTCACCACCCATAATGTTAGAGTAGAGTCACCACCAGTAATGTTAGAGTAGAGTCGACACCAGTAATGTTGAGTCGGGTCAGCACCAGTAATGTTGGGTATGATCAACAGCAGAAAGTGTAGAGTAGGATCACCACCAGTACTGTTAGAGTAGTGTCACCACCAGTAATGTTAGCATAGAGTGACCAGCAGTAATGTTGAGTAGAGTCACCACCAGTGATGTTAAGTAGGGTCACCACCAGTAATGTTAGAGTTGAGTCACCACCAGTAATGTTGAGTAGGATCACCACCAGTAATGTTAGAGTAGAGTCACCACCAGCAATGATAGAGTAGAGTCACCACCAGTAATGTTAGAGTAGAGTCACCAGCCGTGATGTTAGAGTAATGTCACCACCAGTAATGTTGGAGTAGCGTCGCCATCATTAACGTTACAGTAGTGTCATAGAAACATAGAAACATAGAAGATAGGATCAGTATTAGGCCAGTCGGCCCCTCCAGCCTGCTGCACCATTCGATGATATTATGGCTGATCATCCAAACTCACTACACCGTACCTTCCTTCTCCCCATATCCCTTGACACCTTTAGGTCTAAGAAATGTATCTAAGTCGTTCTTGAATATATTTAAGGACATGGCCTCGACCGCCTTCTCTGGTAGGGAATTCCACAGGTTCTCCACTCTCTGGGTGGGGAAATTCTTCCTCATCTCTGTCCAAAATGGCTTACCCCTTATCCGTAGACTATGACCCCTGGTTCTGGACTCTCCGACCATCGGGAACATTCTACCTGCAACTAGTTTGTCCAGACCTGTCAGAATTTTATAAGTTTCGATGAGATCCCCTCTCATTCTTCTAAACCCCAGCGAGTAAAAGCCCAATCGACCCAATTTCTCCTCATACGTCATTCCTGCCATCCCAGGAATCAGCGTTGTCATTCTTCACTGAACCCCTTCCATGGCAAGAACATCCTTCCTCAGATAAGGCGACCAAAACTGTACACAGTACTCAAGGTGTGGTCTCACCAAGTCCCTGTACAACTGCAGCAGGACATCCTTGCTCCTGTACTCAAACCCTTTCGCTATGAAGGACAACATAACATTTGCATTCTTCACCGCCTGCTGCATCTGCATGCTTACCTTCAGCGACTGGTGCACAAGGACACCCAGGTCTCGTTGCCCTTCCCCTTCTCCCAACCTATTGCCATTCAGATAATAGTCTGCCTTTCTGTTTTTGACATCAAAGTGGATAACCTCGCATTTATACACGTTATATTGCATCTGCCACGCTTCTGCCAAATCACCCAACCTGTCCAAATTATCCTGGAGTTTCTCGGTATCCTCCTTGCAGCACACACGCCCACCCAGCTTTGTGTCATCTGCAAACTTGGAGATATTACATCTAGTTCCCTTATCTAGATCATTAATGTATATTGTGAATAGCTGGGGTCGAAGGACCGATCCCTGCGGTTTTCCACTAGTCACTGCCTGCCACTCAGAAAAAGAACCATTAATTCCTACTCGCTGCTTTCTGTCCGCCAGCCAGTTCTCTATCCAAGTCAATACCTTGCCCCGAATCCCATGTGCTTTACTTTACACGCTAATCTCTTATGCGGGACCTTATCAAAAGCCACTTGAAACTCAAAATACACCACATCTACTGGTTCTTCCTTATCTATTTTTCCAGTTACATCCTCAAAAAATTCCAGTATGATTGTCAAGCACGATGTACCTTTTGTGAATCCATGATGACTTTGTCCGATCCTGTCACTGTTTTCCAAATGCTCAGCTATTACATCCTTTATAATGGACTCTAGCATTTTCCCCACTACCGATGTCAGGCTTACCGGTCTGTAATTCCCCGCTTTATCTCTACCACCCTTTTTGAATAGTGGGAAAACATAAGCTACCCTGCAATCCATGGGTACAGTTCCAGATTCCAGTGAATTTTGGAAGATGATCAGCAATGCATCAACTATTTGTAGGGCCACCTCTTAAATAGCCTAGGATGTAGATTATCAGGCCCTGGGGATTTATTGGCCTTCAATCCCATCAATTTCCCTACAAATAATGATTTCTTTCAGTTCCTCCCTCTCATCATACCCTATGTTCTCCAACATCTCTGGGAGGTTATTTGTGTCCTACTTTGTGAAGACAGAACCAAAATATGCATTTAATTAGACTTCCATTTCTTTGTTCCCCATTATAACTTCCCCTGCTTCTCACTGCAAGGGACCTACACTTGATTTCACTAATCTTTTTCTCTTCACATATCTATAAAAGCTTTTAGTCAGTTTTTATGTTCCCTGCAAGCTTACTTTCATATTCTATTTTCCCCTTCTTAATTGATCCCTTTGTCATCCTTTGTTGAATACGAAACTGCTCCCAATCCTCAGGGTTACCGCTTTCTTGGCCAATTTATATGCCCTCTCCTTGGATCTCATGCTATCCCTAATTTCCCTTGTTAGGCATGGTTGAGTCACCCTTTTTGTTTTATTCTTATCCCAAACTGGGATGAACAACTTCTGTAGTTCATCCATGCGTTCATTTAATGTTTGCCATTGCCTATCCACCATCAACCCTTTGAGTGACATTCCCCAATCAATCCTACCCAATTCGCGCCTCATACCATCGCAGTTTCCTTTAATTAAATTCAGGACCCTAGTCTCCGAGTCAACTACTTCACTCTCCATCCTAATGAAGAATTCATCATATTATGATCGCTCTGACCCAAGGGGCCACCACCAGCAATGTTAGAGTAGAGTCAACACAATAATGTTAGAGTAGAGACACCACCAGTAACGTTAGAGTAGAGTCACCACCAGTAAAATTAGAGTAGTCACCACTAGTAGTGTTAGATTAGAATAACCACCAGTAATGTTAGAGTAAAGTCACCACTTTTAATGTAAGTGGAGAGTCACTACTAGTAATGTTAGTGTAGAGTCACCAGCAGTAATGCTGAAGTACTGTCATCACCAGTAATGTTAGAGGAGAGTCACCACCAGTAACGGTGGAGCAGATTCACCGTCAGTAATGTTAGAATAGATTCGCTAACAATAATTATAAAGTAGAGTCGTCAGCAGTAATGTTACAGCAGCGACTCCACCAGTAATGAAAGAGTAGGGTCCCCACCAGTAATGTTAGCGTAGAGTCACCACCAGTAATGTTAGAGTAGAGTCGCCACCAGTAATGTTATCGTAGTTTCACCATCAGTAATGGTAGAACACGGTCACCACCAGTAATGTTAGAGTAGAGTCACCACCAGCAATATTAAAGTAGAGTCATCACCAGTAATGTTAGAGAATGTCACCGCCAGTAATGTTAGAATATAGACACCAACAGTAATGATAGAGTAGGATCACCACCAGAAATGTTATCGTAGACTAACCAACATAACGTTAGAGTAGAGTCACCAGCAGTAATGTTAGCGTAGAGTGAACAACATTAAAGTTAGAGTAGAGACACCACCAGTAATTTAAGAGTAGGGTCATCACCAATGATGTTAGATTAGTGTCACCACCAGTAGTGTTAGAGTAGAGTCATCCTCTGTAATGTTAGTATAGAATCACCTCCAGTAATGTTGCAGGAGAGTCACCACCTGTAATGTTAGCGTAGCGTCACCACCAGTAGTGTTAGAGCAGAGTCACTTCCAGTAATGTTAGTGCAGAGTCACCACCAGTAACGTTCGGGCAGAGTCACCACCCGTAATGTAAGAGTAGAGTCAACACCAGTGATATTAGAGGAGAGTCACCACCAGTAATGTTAGAGTAGGGTCACCACCAGTAATGATACTGTAGGGTTACCACCAGTAATGTTAGAGTAGTGTCACCACCAGTAATGTTAGCTTAGAATCATCACCAGTAGTGTTAGGCTAGAGTCAACACCTGCAATGTTGGGGTAGAATCACCAACAGTATTTTTACAGTAGATTCACCACCAGGAACGTTAGATTAAGGTCACCACCAGTATTGTTAAAAAAGAGTCAGCCCCAGTAACGTTAGAGTAGATTCACCACCAGTTACGATAAAGTAGGGACACCACCATTAATGTTAGTGTAGATTCACCACCAGTAATGTTAGAGTAGAGTCAACACCAGTAATGTTAGTGTAGAGTCACCATCAGTAATGTTAACGTAGGGTCTCCACCAGTAATGAAAGAGTAGAGTCATCACCAGTAATGTTAGTGCCATATCACAACCAGTAATGTTAAAGTAGAGTCACCACCAGCAATGTTAGAGTAGAGTCACCACGAGTAATGAGAGTAGAGTCAACACCAGTAATGATAGATTAGGGTCACCACCAGTAAAGTTAGAATATAGTCACCACCAGCAATGTTACAGTAGGATCACAACCATTAACGGTAGAATAGATTCATCACCAGTAACGTTAGAGTCGAGTGACCACCAGTGATGTTAGAGTGGAGTCACAACCAGTAATGTTAGTGCAGAATCCCCACCAGTAATGTTAGAGTAGAGTCACCACCAGCGATGTTACAGTAGAGTCACCACCAGTAGTGGTAGAGTAGAGTCACCACCAGTAATGAGAGTAGATTCACCATCAGTAACATTTTAGTAGAGACACCAAGAGTAATATTAGGGTAACATCATCTCCAGTAATGTTAGAGTAGAGTCACCACCATTAATGTTAGCCTAGAGTCACCACCAGTAATGTTAGAGTAGGGTCCTCACCAGTAACGTTAGAGTAGAGTCACCACCAGTAATGTTAGGGTAAGGTCACCACCAGTTATGTTGGGGTACAGTCACTACGATTAAGGTTAGACTAGAGTCACCACAAGCAATGTTAGCGTAGAGTCACCACCAATAACGTTAGAGTAGGGTCACCAGCAGCAATGTTAGACTAGAGTCAGCCCCAGTAACGTTAGAGTAGCATCTCCACCAGTAATTTTGGTTAGAGTCACCACCAGTAATGTAAGAGTAGATTCAACACCAGTAATGTTAGCATAGAGTCACCACCAGAAATGTTAGAGTAGAGTCACCACCAGTAATGTTAGAGTAGAGTCACCACCAGTAATGTTAGAGTAGAGTCACCACCAGTAATGTTAGAGTAGAGTCACCACCAGTAATGTTAGAGTAGAGTCACCAGCAGTGATGTCAGAGTAAAGTCACCAGCAGTAATGTTGGAGTAGAGTCGCCATCCGTAACGTTACAGTAGAGTCATAGAAACAAAGAAACATAGAAGATAGGAGCAGGAGTAGGCCATTCGGCCCCTCGAGCCTGCTCCGCCATTCAATGAGATTATGGCTGATCATCCAAACTCAGTACCCCGTACCTGCCTTCTCCCCATATCCCTTGATACTTTTAGCTCTAAGAAATGTATCTAACTCCTTCTTGAATATATTTAAAGACTTGGCCTCAACCGCCTTCTGTGGTAGGGAATTCCACAGGTTCACCACTCTCTGGGTGAGGAAATTCTTCCTCATCTCTGTCCTAAATGGCTTACCCCTTATCCGTAGACTATGACCCCTGGTTCTGGACTCTCCGACTATCGGGAACATTCTACCTGCATCTAGTTTGTCCAGACCTGTCATAATTTTATAAGTTTCGATGAGATCCCCTCTCATTCTTCTAAACTCCAGCGAGTATAAGCCCAATCGACCCAATCTCCCCTCATACGTCATTCCTGCCATCCCAGGGATCAGCGTTGTCAATCGTCGCTGAACTCCTTCCATGGCAAGAACATCCTTCTTCAGATAAGGCGACCAAAACTGTACACAGTACTCAAGGTGTGGTCTCACCAAGTCCCTGTACAACTGCAGAAGGGCATCCTTGCTCCTGTACTCAAACCCTTTCGCTATGAAGGCCATCATACCATATGCATTCTTGACCGCCTGCTGCACCTGCATGCTTACCTTCAGCGACTGGTGCACAAGGACACCCAGGTCTCGTTGCACTTCCCCTTCTCCCAATCTATTGCCATTCAGATAATAGTCTGCCTTTCTGTTTTTGACATCAAAGTGGATAATCTCGCATTTATCCACGTTATATTGCATCTGCCACGCTTCTGCCCAATCACCCAACCTGTCCAAATCATGCTGGAGTTTCTCGGTATACGCCTTGCAGCACACACGCCCACCCAGCTTTGTGTCATCTGCAAACTTGGAGATATTACAACTAGTTCCCTTATCTAGATCATTAATGTATATTGTGAATAGTTGGGGTCCAAGGACCGATCCCTGCGGTATCCCATTAGTCACTGCCTGCCACTCAGAAAAAGATCCGTTAATTCCTACTCGCTGCTTTCTGTCCGCCAACCAGTTCTCTATCCAAGTCAATTCCTTGCCCCCAATCCCATGTGCTTTACTTTACACGCTAATCTCTTATGCGGGACCTTATCAAAAGCCATTTGAAACACCAAGTAAACCACATCTACTGGTTCTCCCTTATCTATTTTCCCAGTTATATCCTCAAAAAATTCCAGTAGATTGTCAAGCACGATTTACCTTTTGTAAATCCATGTTGACTTTGTCCGATCCTGTCACTGTTTTCCAAGTGTTTAGCTATTACATCCTTTATAATGGACTCTAGCATTTTCCCCACTACCGATGTCAGGCTTACCGGTCGGTAATTCCCCGCTTTATCTCTACCACCCTTTTTGAATAGTGGGAAAACATAAGCTACCCTGCAATCCATGGGTACAGTTCCAGATTCCAGCGAATTTTGGAAGATGATCAGCAATGCATCTACTATTTGTAGGGCCACCTCCTTCAATAGCCTAGGATGTAGATTATCAGGCCCTGGGGATTTATCGGCCTTCAATCCTTTCAATTTCCCTACAAATACTGATTTCCTTCAGTCCTCCCTCTCATCAGACCCTATGTTCTCCAACATCTCTGGGAGGTTATTTGTGTTCTCCTTTGTGAAGACACAACCAAAATATGCATTTAATTGGACTTCCATTTCTTTGTTCCCCATTATAACTTCCCCTGCTTCTCACTGCAAGGGACCTACACTTGATATCACTAATCTTTTTCTCTTCACATATCTATAAAAGCTTTTAGTCAGTTTTTATGTTCCCTGCAAGCTTACTTTCATGTTCTATTTTCCCCTTCTTAATTGATCCCTTTGTCATCCTTTGTTGAATCCTAAACTGCTCCCAATCCTCAGGGTTACCGCTTTTTCTGGCCAATTTATATGCCCTCTCCTTGGATCATATGCTATCCCTAATTTCCCTTGTTAGCCACGGTTGAGTCACCCTTTTTGATTTATTCTCATCCCAAACTGGAATGAACAACTTCTGTAGTTCATCCATCCGGTCATTTAATGTTTGCCATTGCCTATCCACCGTCAACCCTTTGATTGACATTCCCCAATCAATCCTACCCAATTCGCGCCTCATACCATTGCAGTTTCTTTTATTTAAATTCAGTACCTTAGTGTCCGAATCAACGACTTCACTCTTCTTCCAAATGAAGAATTCATCATATTTTGATGGCTCTGACCCAAGGGGCCACCACCAATAATGTTAGAGTAGCGTCAACACAATAATGTAAGAGTAGACTCACCACAGTAACTTTAGAGTAGAATCACCACCAGTAATGTTAGAGTAGTCACCACTAGTAGTGTTAGATTAGAATAACCACCAGTAATGTAAGAGTAGAGTCACCACTTGTAATGTTAGTGGAGAGTCACTACTAGTAATGTTAGTGTAGAGTCACCAGCATTAATGCTAAATAAAGTCATCAACAGTAATGTTAGAGGAGAGTCACCACCAGTTACAGTGGAGCAGATTCACCGTCAGTAATGTTAGAATAGAATCGCCATCAGTAAATATAGAATAGAGTTATCAGCAGTAATGTTACAGTAGCGACTCCACCAGTAATGTTAGATTAGGGTCACCACCAGTAATGTTGTAATGTTATATTAGGTTCACCACCAGTAATGAGAGAGTAGGGTCCCCGCCAGTAATGTTAGCGTAGAGTCACCACCAGTCATGTTAGAGTAAAGTCGCCACCAGTAATAATATAGTAGATTCACCACCAGTAATGGTAGAATACGGTCACCACCAGTAATGATATTGTAGAAACAGCAACAATAATGATAGAGCAGATTCACCACCAGTAATGTTAGAGTAGAGTCACCACCAGCAATGTTAATGCAGAGTCATCACCAGTAATGTTAGAGAATGTCACCGCCAGTAATGTTAGAGTATAGACACCATCAGTAATGATAGAGTAGGATCACCATCAGAAATGTTATAGTAGAGTCACCAACATAACGTTACAGTAGAGTCACCACCAGTTATGTTAGAGTAGAGTCACCACCAGTAACGTTAGAGTAGAGTCACCGCCAGTAACGTTAGAGTAGAGTCACCACCATTAATGTTAGAGTAGAGTCACCACCAGTAATGTTAGAGTAGAGTCACCACCAGTAACGTTAGAGTAGAGTTACCACCTGTAATGTTAGAGTCGATTCACCACCAGTAACGTTAGAATAGACTCACCAACTGTAATGTTAGAGTAGAGTCTCCACCATTAATGTTAGAGTAGAGTCACCACCATTAATGTTAGAGTAGAGTCACCACCAGTAACGTTAGAGTAGAGTCACCACCAGTAACGTTAGAGTAGAGTCACCACCATTAACGTTAGAGTAGAGTCACCACCTGTAACGTTAGAGTAGAGTCACCACCATTAACGTTAGAATAGAGTCGCCATCGGTAATTATAGAGTAGAGTCATCACCAGTAACGTTAGAGTAGAGTCACCACCAGTAACGTTAGAGTAGAGTCACCACCTGTAATGTTAGAGTCGATTCACCACCAGTAACGTTAGAATAGACTCACCACCTGTAATGTTAGAGTAGGGTCTCCACCAATAATGATAGAGAAGGGTCACCACCAGTAATGTTAGAATAGAGTCGCCATCGGTAATTATAGAGTAGAGTCATCAGCAGTAATGTTACAGAAGCGTCTCCACCAGTAATCTTAGAGTAGGGTCAACATCAGGGATGTTAGAGAAGAGATTCCACCATTAATGTTAGAGTGTAGTCAACACCAGTAATGTTGGAAAAGTGTCCCCACCAATAATGTAGAGTAGGATCACCACCAGTAATGTAGAGTAGAGTCACACCTGTAATGTTAGAGTAGAGTCACCACCAGTAATGGTAGAGTGGAGTCACCATCAGTAATGATAGAGTAGAGTCACCACCAATAATGTTAAAGAAGGGTCACCACCAGTAAAGTTAGTGTAGAGTCACCACCAGTAAAGTTAGTGTAGAATCACCACCAGTAATGATGGAGTAGGTTTACCACCAGTAATGATGGAGTAGTGTCACCACCAGTAAAGTTAGTGTAGAGTCACCATCAGTAAAGTTAGTGTAGAGTCACCATCAGTAATGTTAGTGTAGAGTCACCACCAGTAATAATGGAGTAGGGTCACCACCAGCAATTTTAGAGTAGGGTCACCACCAGTAATGGTAGAGTGGAGTGACCATCAGTAATGTTAGAGTAGAGTCACCACCTCTAATACTAGAGTAGAGTATCTAACAGTAATGTTAGAGTAGGGATACCACCAGTGATGTTATAGTAGAGTCACCACCAGTAATGATGGAGTAGGTTCAGCATCAGTAATGGTAGAATCGAGTCACCAGTAGTAATGTTAGAGTGGAGTCACCACCAGCAATTTTAGACTAGGGTCACCACCAGTAATGTTAGAGTAGAGTCACCACCAGTAATGGTAGACTGGATTCACCACTAGTAATGTTAGAGTAGAGTCACCACCAATAACGTTAGAGTAGAGTCAACACCAGTAATGTTAGAGTATGCTCACCACCAGTAATGAGAGTACGGTCACCACCAGTAATGCTGATCTGTTTGCCGCTATGTCAATTTGTGCGTGGCTCAGGTAGCAATCCACAGACTATCACCTTTGAGGTTTTGCTTTAAAATTTGGATCATAGCTCCTCAAATTCCCTCATCAGAACCTCATTCCTTGTTCCACCTATGTTCTTGGATCCTACGTGGATCACCACAATTGGATCAAACCCCTTCCACATCCACGGTCTTCTCCAGCCACGAGGTGGTGTCTTTACCTGGCACTGGGCATGCAACACAACCGTTGGAACTTTCGGTCACGATGCAGAAAAAAATACCTACCCCCTGAATTTACTGTTGCCTACCACGACTACATTCCCTTTCACTTCTCCCACTTGAATTGCCTCCTACACATTGGTGTGAAGGTCAGCTTTCTCATCCATCCTGCAGATTTTCCCTCATTCACACAGGCAGCAAGAACTTGTTGAACATGTGCAAAGGCTGTGGCTCCTCCAGCACTGCACCTGGGCACCCCTCACCGGCCTGAGTTGCGGCCACATCCTCCTGTACCTGCCCACTAACCAGACCTGGAGCACTATCTAACTTAAGGGGTGTGACTGTCTTCTGGATCAAAGTGTCCTGGTAACTCTCCCCATCCCAGATGCCCCGCAATGTCTGCAGCTCAGATTCCATTTAAAAAAGTCTGAGCTGAATGTCCTCAAGATGCAGGCACTTACAGCAAAATTTATTGTCCGGGAAGACAATCATCTCCACAAACTCCTATATCTGAAGTTGTGGCTCATTACCCGCACTGCCATCCAATTTTGTTTTACTCATTTCTGGGATGTTGCTGTCTGTGGCAAGGCCAGCATATATTTTTCATCACTAGTTGCACTATATGAGTTTGTTTTATCAAATTAAATTAACTTTGTAATTAGTTATCTTACCTAACAGTGTAGCTTGTTGATCGAGATTAATTTAAGGGTACAACCATCAAACATCTATCTGCAACACAAAGCACTATAAGTAGCGTCAGCAAAAAGCAACACCTCCTTCCCTCTCTTCTCCAAATTCCCACTCTTTCCAAATTCCCAAATAAAACACTCTGTTCAAGTCCACTCCACTTAATCCCTCTCTGTGCAGATCGCTCTGTGCTTTGCAGAAATGTTGAATTTTATACACTAGGAGCCTCCCCCAATTTAATAGTGCTGACTCCGCTCCCGTGCTCCTCGTCATTAGCGCTTATTCAAAACAAACACTTACAGATGACTGACAGTTAACTGACATTGGCAGGCAGCTTCTGTTAACTACACTTTCTACAGTTCTTCGTTGAAATCCAATTCTTCAACTAAGTTTCACTTTTTACAAATTCTACTTACACAATACTTTCCAGACATTTCCACTCTTTCCAAATTTCCGATTAAAACACGGTGTCCAATTTCACTCCGTTTAATCCCGTTCTGAGCCTGCATTGAAAATGGGCTGTGAGCATTCTGGGAATGGGTGACTTTAGGGGAAAGATAATAATAGGATGTGTAAGAGTCCCTCAGCCATATCTGAATGTGTCAACTTGATAATTCTGTTGAGGATGTATTGCGGCAAGAAAATAATTAGATGATTTGAGGGCCTGTTTTTTAGTTGATGTTGTTATTCTGTCGCATTTTTATGTACCATAATTTATTGGTAATATGCAATGAATGTAGTGATTAAAGGCAAAATTTAGTGTTTGAAATGTAAGGGAACACTGGTGAGCAACTCGCAGTGGAATCACGGAGACAGTGTGTTTCAGCAGCTCTCAGGCTGGTTTGTCCAGTGTGAAAGAGACTTGTTAACTCATATTTTTTTGTGAATAGCACGAGGTTTCAATAAAGGCCTGATCCTGCATTACAACAATTGAGAGTGTGTGCAATCTGACGTTTAAAGCAACGAAACGAAAAAGAACAGGAAAGCAGCACAACGCTGTGTCTCGACGTATTTCCTTCGTGAAGCAAATTGCAGCGAACAGATAGAGGGAGAGAGGGAGAGCGAGAGAAAGAGTGAGAGACAGAGAGAGTACTGCAAATAGTTTGATGATTGAAAGTAGCTTGAGTTTGCAGGGCTGAAAAAAGGACCAGCCGGCAAAAGAAGCCTACAGCACCTGGTATTCCCAGGCGGTCTCCCATCGAAGTAGTAGCCAGGCCTAACTCTGCTTTGCTTCCGAGAATCAGACGAGATCGGGCTTGTCCAGAGTAACTCACCCGTAGGCGTCAGCTTTTCCTGGTTTTCTTCAGGTGACAGATTCCAGATTGATTTGCTGTTCTGTTTAGTGGTGCTGTGTCTCGACATCTACCTTTCGAGAAGCAAGTAACAGCGGACAGAAAGATGGAGAGAGAGAGAGAGCAATTCCAACAGTTTGGTGAGTGAACGCAGCATGATATTTTTAGGGCAGCGAACCGCTTCTGCTGGCAAGAAAAGCCTAAAGCAAATGGTATTCCCAGGCAGTCTCCCACCCAAGTACTAACTGGAGCTTGAGCTTGAGCACAGAAATTGGAGTTTCGCAAACGGAGTGCATTGCAATCAGAGTGCGGAATTTTATAATTGCAGGAATTGGTGATGAGGAGGAAGGTGGTGGAGATGTCTGTCTGAAAAGGAGGAGTGGAGCAACAGAACCCAAGATCTCTAAGTTAATAGACAGGAGAGCGGACCTGCATGACAGCGAGAGGAGCGGCTGCAGATAAAGGGATATCCGAGATCAGGGAGGGAGCGTGAGTGTTAAGGAGCGAGGGAAGTGACATCAGTGCAAGGGAAGGGGCTGATTGGTGAGAAGTTGGTCATTGTTTCTTTTAAGTCTTAAATTTATCACTCTAAGTTACTTTAAAAATAAGTTAGTTACTTGTCGAATAAATAAAACATGGCAGGGAAGCTCGGTCCAGCGGAATGCACATCGTGTGCCGTGTGGGAAATTCAGGATGCTTCCCATGCCCTGGACAACCAGGTGCACAGGAGGTATCCTCAGATGGAGGGGCTCAAGCTCCGGTTTTGGCTCTTGAGCAATAGCTGGCGTCACTGAGGTACATCCGAGTGGCTGAGAGCTACTTGGATAGCATGTTTCAGGAGGTGGTCACCCAGCAGCTAAGGAGTGATCAGACAGAAAGGGAATGAGTGATTGTCAGACAAAAGAGGAGGAACAGGCAGAGAGTGCAGGAGTCCCCTGAGTACATCACACTCTCGAACCAATATCCTGTTCTGAGACCTGATGAGGGTGATGTTCCTCTGTTAAGTAAAGCCTCTGGGGAATGAGGTAAAGCAAGTGGAGCAAATGTCAGTAGGGTAACATTTAGGGAACAGTGATCGTAGGTTTAGATTAGATATGGAAAAGGAGAGGGAGGAATCTACAATAAAAATAATTGTGGAGGAAGACCAATTTCCATGTGTTGAGCACGGATCTGGCCCGGGTAAATTGGAATCAAACATTGGCAGGGAAAACTAAATTAAACAGTAGTTTCCCTTAATGAGGAGATGGTTCAGGTACAGTGGAAAGGCATTCCCATTAGGCGAAAAGGTAGAGCAACTAAAGCCATAGATCACTGGATGATCAAAGGGATAGAGTAAGCTGAAGCAGAAAAAGAGCCCGTATGACAGGTGTCATGTTGAGAATACAAGTGAGAGCCAGGCTGAATATAAAAAGTTCAGGGTGGAAGTGAGAAAGGAAATAAGAGGGGCAAAGAGAGAGCATGACAAAAGATTGGCAGCTAACATGAAAGGAAATTCAAACATGTTCTACAGACATGTAAATAATAAACGGGTAATAAGAGGAGGTGTGGGGCACTTTAGGGACAAAAAGGTGAGCTACACATGAAGGCAGAACGCAAGTCTGAGCTACTAAGTGAGTAATTTGTATATGTCTTCACCAAGGAAGAATATGCTGCCAAATTCATAATGCCTCACAGCGCCAGGGACCCGGGTTCGAATCCGGCCTCGGGCGACTGTCTGTGTGGAGTTTGCACATTCTCCCCGTGTTTGCGTGGGTTTCCTCCGGGTGCTCCGGTTTCCTCCCACAGTCCAAAGATGTGCAGGTTAGGTTGATTGGCTATGATAAATTGACCCTTAGTGTTAGGGGGATTAAATACGTGGGGTTACGGGGATAGGGTGGGATATGTGTTGGTGTAGGAGTTACGGGGATCGGGTGGGATATGTGTCGGTGCAGGCTCGATGGGCCGAAATGGCCTCTATCTGCACTGTGGGGTTTCTGTGATCTGTGATTCTGTGAAAGAGGAATTATTTGAGATATTGGATCGGAACATAATTGTTAAAGAGGAGATACTTGAAAGGCTGTCTGAACATAAATTTGATAAGTCCCCAGGACCAGATGAGATGCAACTTAGAATACCGAGGAAGGATAAGGAGGAAAACGCGGAGGTACTTGTCTCAATCTTCCAAGATACGGCTGTAAGAAAATCAGAAATAGCAGCAGGAGTAGGCCCTTCCGCCCTTCGATCCTGCTCTGATGTTCTATCAGATCATGGCTGATCTTCTGCCACAACTGCATTCACTAGCCCTATCGCCATATCCCTCGATGCCCTTACAAGTAAGAAATCTATAGACTTCTGTTTTGAATATACCCAATGATTGAGCCTCCACAACACTCCAGGGTTGAGAATTCTCCAGCCACTGTGTGAAGAAATTTCTTCTCATGTCAGACCTGAAAGCCGTACCCTTTATCCTGAGGCTGTGGCCCCTGGTTCTAAAGTCACCAACCAATGGAAACATTTTCCAGCATCCATCCTATCAAGCCTTTAATATAGGTGTATGCTTCATTGAGATCCCATCTCATTCTTCTGAATTCAAGAGAATATAGGCTTAGTTTATTCAATCTCTTCTCATATGACAGTCCCGCAATCCCAGGAATCAATCTCTTGAATCTTCGTTGCACTTTCTCTATGGCAAATATATCCTTCCTTTGGTAAGTAGACCAAAACTGCAGACAGCGATCACACCAAGGCCCTATATAAATGGAGTGAAACATCTTTACTCCTGTACCCAAATCCTCTTGTAATGAAGTCCAGCACACTATTTGCCTTCCTGATGGCTTGCTGCACCTGCACATTCACTTTCAGTGACTCATGCACAAGGACACCCAGGTCCGTTTGAGCATTCCCCAATCTTTAGAGTCATAGAGTCATAGAGTCATAGAGTTATACAGCACAGAAAGAGGCCCTTCAGCCTATCACGTCTGCGCCGGCCATCAAGCCCTGTCTATTTTAATCCCATTTTCCAGCATTTGGTCCGTAGCCTTGTATGCTATGGCATTTCATGTGCTCATCCAAATGGTATTGAATGTTGTGATGGTTCCTGCCTCTACCACCCTTTCAGGCAGTGAGTTCCAGAACCCAACCACCCTCTGGGTGAAAAAGTTCTTCCTCAAATCCCCTCTAAACCTCCTGCCCCTTACCTTGAATTTATGCCCCCTTGTTATTGACCCCATTACTAAGGGAAAAAGTTCCTTTCTATCTATCCTATCTATGCCCCTCATAATTTTGTACAACTCAATCAGGTCCCCCCTCAGCCTTCTCTGCTCCAAGGAAAACAACCCCAGCCTGTCCAGTCCTTCTTCATAGCTGAAGCGGTCCAGCCCAGGTAACATACTGGTGAATCTCCTCTGCACCCTCTCCAAAGCAATCACATCATTTCTATAGTGTGGCGACCAGAACTGCACACAATATTCCAGCTGTGGCCTAACCAGCGTTTTGTACATCTCCATCATAACCTCCCTGCTCTTATATTCTATGCCTCGGCTAATGAAGGCAAGTGTCCAATATGCCTTTTTAACCACCTTCTCCACCTGTTCTGCTGCCTTCAGAGATTCATGTCCATGCACACCAAGGTCCCTCTGATCCTCTGTTTTTCCTAGGGTCTTACCTTTCATCGTTTAGGAAATATTCTGCCCTATTTTTTTACTACCAAAGTGGATAACTCCACATTTATCTACATTCGCTTCCTTCTGCCATGTTCTCGCCCACTCACTGAGCCTATCCTGATCCTCTTGAAGCCTCTTCACATCCACTTCACAACTGACTAGCTTTGTATTATCAGCAAATTTGGAAATGTTACATTTGGTCCCCTCATCCAAATCATTGATATAGATTGTGAATAGCTGAGGCCCAAACATCGATTCTTGCGGTATCCTACTAGTCACAGCCTGCCATCCTGAAACAGAACAGAGAGGTTTAATGTGGACAATATGGTTGAAGCAGTGTATATGGACTTTAGAAGGACATATGATATAGTGACACATAATAGGCCTGTCAGTAAAGTTGAAGCCCATACACTAAAATGGATAGTGACAACATGGATACGAAATTTGCTAAGCGACATGAAACAGAGAGTAGTGGTGAACTCTTGTTTTTTGCACTGGAGGAATATTTACACCGTTGGAACCCTGGAGTCGGTACTAGGGCCACTGCTTTTCTTGATATATGTTAATGATTTGGAAATGGGTATATCGGGGAAAAGTTCAAAATTTGCAGATGAAACAGAACTTTGAAGTACAGTGAACTGTTAGGTGGATAATGATAGATTTCAAAAAGATTCATGCAAATTTGTGAAATGGGCTGACAGGACGCAAGTGACATTTTATGCCGAAATGTGCGAGGTGGAAGATTTTGTTTGAAAGTACGAGGAGAGGCAATATAAACTAAAGGTTTCAATCCTAAAGGTTGTGCATGAAGAGAGAGACCTGGGGGGCGGGGTGGGGCAGACATCATTGAAGGTGGCAGGGCAGGTTGAGAAAGCAGTTAAAAAGAAATACTGGATCCTTGTCTTCAACATATAGAATACAAGGCATAGAATCCAAAAGCATGGAACTTATGATGAACATTAATAAAACACTAGTTCGACCTCAACTGAAGTTCTATGCCCAATTATGGGCACCGAAATTTAGGAAGCATGTGAAGGTCTTAGAGAGGATTAATAAAAGATTTACGAGAATTATTCCAGGGATGAGCGACTTCAGTTGCATGGATAAACTGGAGAAGCTGGAGTTTGAGAGGAGAGGAGATTTGATCGAGGTATTGAAAGTCATGAGGGGACTAGACTGCGCAGAAAGATAGATACTGTTCCCATTGGCAGAAGCGTCGAGAACCAGAGGACTCAGAATCAAGTTGATTGGCAGAAGAACCAAAGGCGATGTGAGGAAGAATTTGTTTACGCATCGAGTGGTTTGGATCTGGAACACCCTGCCTGAAAGCGTGGTGGATGCAGATTCAATCGTGGCTTTCAACGGGGAATTGGATAAGTAACTGAAAGAAAAAAAATATGCAGGGAATGGGCGGGGATGTGGGATTAGCTGATATGCTCTCGCAGAGAGCTGCCACGGGCTCGGCGGGTCGAATGGCCTCCTTCAGTGCTGTAACAATTCTATGATTCTATGAAGAGGAAAGATTGCCTCCTTGCTGACTTGTTTCCATGGGAACGCTAGCTGTTTGAGGTTCAGGACCAGGTCCGCTCCTTTGGGAAAGGCCCAGGTATTCCTGGGCTGATATAAATAGGTCATGGGCCCAGTGTTAATCATCTCCGATCTTACTGCCTGTCATTAACAGCAGGGGAGAATCAGCCCATTAATTTCCAGGTGTCAGGAGGTATCTACATAAAATTGTTGAAAGAAACCAGAGAGAAGCTGTACAGGGCTGCGGATACAGTAACGGATGGTTCATATATAATGAGCCCTAATTAACATAATATCCATTGGAATTCAGGGTAGCAGGCAGAACGAGTGAAGGAATTGGATTATAAACTAAGAAACAAGGAGTATTTATGAGAGGTGCAGCAGATCTATTTTGGGAGACCGCAGGCCCCGGTGAGACCTCATGTACACAGGTGGAACAAAGCTCATGGGCCGGGCTTCCTGGGAGGTTGGAGGCAGCGTGGTTGAGAGATTTTGTAGGGTTCGTAAGAGCGCGGGTTCTGCGTGTTGATGGGTGGGCGAGTAGTTGGGGCAGGAAGGAAATCTGGCCGGGCAGGCGGGCAGATGGGCAGCCTATCAAGCACTTGGGATGGGTGAGCAACGGGGCAGGAAGCCCCGAAACGGTTGGGAGGCCAGGAAGCTCTTGAAGTAATTGATGTGTGTAGAACCTCTCAGAATGGCCGGGTTGGTTGGACAAATCATAGAACGATAGAATTGTACAAAACAGAAGGAGGGTTTTCGGCCCATAGTGCCTGTGCCAGCCCTTTGAAAGTGATTTTCCAAATAATCCAGCTCCGCCTGCTCTTTCCCCATAGCCCTGCCAATTTTCCACTTCAAGTTTTTATCCAATTCCTTTCTGAAATGCATTATTGAATCTCCTTCCACCGCCCTTTGAGGCAGTGCAGTCCAGACCACAGCAACTTGTTGCATAAAGAGTGTTTCCGCATGTTGCCTCTGGTTATTTGGCTATTAACCTTCAATCAGTGTCCTCAGGTTACCGACCATTCTGCCACTGGAAACAGTTTCTCCTTATGTATTAAAACATAAATTCTTGAGTTTATTTATGGTAAGTTTAAATAACAGTCTAATAATTAGAGGCATTTACTTTTGTTCATGTGTTTTCGTGTTTAGTGCAAGGTACTGTGCTAAAAAATGAAAACACTCTTAAGTAGATATAAATAATATAAATATTCTAGACTAAGTTATGGCCGAGCAGGTTTTGTGTCTGGACTGCAGTGTGTGGGTGTTTGTGGAGAGCGAGTCTGTCCCAAGCAAACACATCTGCAGTAGATGTCTCTGTGTCAAATCTCCCCGGCTCGAGCTGGAGCGCGAGTTCGGGACACCCCAACGCATAAGGTAGGGAGAGGAGTTTCCTTTATGAGCTTATATTTTAAGCAGGATCCAGAGTCCCATATAGTATGTTGCCTAACTACTGCCACGGTGAGTGTCAGCTCGAACCAGATTGAAAATATATAGTAGAGGGGGGCAGGAGCCAGTCGTTGTGGTCCATGTTGGGACCAACAATGTAGAGAAGCGGAGGCAAGACCTCTTATTATTCTTTCCACGTTTGTGGGCTTCCCTGGCTAGGCCAGTATTCATTGCCCATCCCTAATTGCCTTGGAAATGTGGTGGTGAGCCGCCCTCATGAAGCATTGCATTCCGTGTGGTGAAGATTCTCCCACAGCACTGTTAGCGACGGAGTCCCAGGACTTTGACCCAGTGACGAGATGGTGTGTGACTTGGAGTAGAAATTGGAGGTGATGGAGTTCTCATGCGCCTGCTTACTTTGTTCTTCTAGGTGCTAGAATTTGCGGGTTTGGGAGGTGCTGTCGAAGAAACCTTGGCGAATTGCTGAAGTGCATAGATGGTACACACAGCAGCCAGGGAGTGAATGTTTCAGCTGGTGCATGGGTGAACAAACAAGTGAGCTGCTTTTTCCTGGATGGCGTCGAGCTTCTTCAGTGTTGCTGGCGCTGCACTCATCCAGGCAAGTGAAGTGTATGCCATCAGACTCCGGACTGGTGCATTGTAGATGGCTTAGGGCAGTAAGAAGGTGAAACACACGCCACAGAATACCCAACCTCTGACCTGTTCTTGTGTCCACAATATTTATATGGCTGGTCCAGTTAAGCTTCTGGTCAATGGCGGGGGATTTGGCGATAGTAGTACTGTTGAATGTCAAGTAGTGGTGGTTCGCTGCTTCTCTTATTGGAGACTAGCTGGAGTGCCCGGCGGTGCCGAGGGAACTCAAGAACCCAGTGCCATGTTTATAATACTGTTTATGAGACTGTTGGATTTGAAGGACTCTTCCAAAGCACCCAGTCCTTTAACTTTGTTTTCTGTTAATGGACATCGCCGGTCAGAAGGGGTGCGTCCAAGTCTGCTGTTATGAAAAATGAAAAAAATAATTTTTATATATATAAATGAGCATGTCTGTGTGGCAAGGAGAGAGAGAGAGAGAGAGGGAAAGAGATAGAGAGAGGGAAAGAGAGAGGGGGAGGGAGAGAGGGAGAGGAAAGGAGAGAGAGAGAGAGGGAAGGAGAGAGAGAGAGGGAAGGAGAGAGAGAGAGAGGGTAGGAGAGAGAGAGGGAGAGGGAAAGAGATAGAGAGAGGGAAAGTGAGAGGGGGAGGGAGAGAGGGAGTGGAAATGAGAGAGAGAGAGAGGGAAGGAGACAGAGAGGGGGGAGGAGAGAGAGAGAGAGAGGGGGGAAGGAGAGTGAGAGAGAGGGGGAAGGAGAGAGTTAGGGGGAGAAGGAGAGAGAGAGGGGGAAAGAGAGAGAGAGGGGGGAAGGAAAGAGAGAGAGGGAAGGAAAGAGATAGAGAGAGGGAAGAGGAGAGAGCGAGAGGGAAGGAGAGAGAGAGTGAGAGGGAAGGAGAGAGAGAGAGAGAGAGAGGGAATGAGAGACAGAGAGACAGAGAGGGAAGGAGAGAGAGAGAGAGGGAAGGAGAGAGAGAGAGGGGGAAGGAGAGAGAGAGAGAGAGGGAAGGAGAGAGCGAGAAGGAAGGAGAGATAGAGGGAGAGAGGGAATGAGAGAGTGAGGGAAGGAGATAGAGAAGAGAGGAAGACACCCCGGGGAAGGGGCTGTACTCAGAGCCCGGCGGGTGAAGAAGTGCGGCCGCCATTTTGTGAGGTCGGCGGGAAGTTTGAATCGCGGCGGCCGAAGGAAGGAAGGAAGAAGGCGAGCTTGTGGGTTTAAATTTTTTTTAAAAGCATCCAGAGAGATGAGATGTAGGTGAAGCCGGAGGTTCTCATCGCTCGGGCTGAGTGTGTGTTGTGTGAGTAGATGGAGACTCCCTACCCGCGCTCCTTCTCTCCCTCCCTTTCCCACCACCTCACTCTTTCCCTCCTTCATGCACTCTCTCTCTCCCTCCCCCTCTCTCTCCCTCCCCCTCTCTCTCCCTGCCCCTCTCTCTCTCCCCACTCACTCTCCCCTATCTCTCCCTCTCCACCCTCCCCTCCCTCCCCGCTCTCTCTCCCTCCCTCTCTCTCCCTCACTCCCCTCACCCTATCTGTCCCCTCTCCCCCTCCCTCCCTGCTCTCTCTCCCTCCCTCCCCTCTCTCTCTCCCTCTCCCCTTCTCCTCTCCCTCCCTCTCTCACTCCCTCCCCCTCTCTCTCTCCCTACCACTGACTCTCCCTCCCCCTCTCTCTCCCTCCCCCTCTCTCTCCCTGCCCCTCTCTCTCTCCCCAGTCACTCTCCCCTATCTCTCTTTCTCCCCTCTCCCCCTCTCTCTCCCTCACTCTCTCTCCCTCACTCCCCTCTCCCTCTCTCTACCCTCTCCCCTCCCTCCCTGCCCTCTCTCCCTCCCTCCCCACTATCTCTCTCTCCCTCTCCACCTCTCCTCTCCCTCCCTCTCTCCCTCCCTGCCCCTCTCTCTCTCCGTAACCCTGACTCTCCCTCCCCCTCTCTCTCTCCCTCCCCCTGTTTCTCCCTCCTTTCCTCACTCTCCCTCCCTCCCTTCTCCCTCCCTAGTGCCTCAGGCCCGGATCGACTCACCTCAGCTGAGCTCCTGCCCCGGCCCGAGCCCTCGTGCGCAGCCTTGCTCCTCAGGCCCGGCCCATCTCACCTCAGCTGAGCTCCCGTTCCGAACCGATACCTCGTACGCGGCCTAGCGCCTCAGGCTCGGCCCGAGTGAGCCCTGATGAGCTCCCGCTGCGGGCCACCGATGCCTCTCCGCTGCTGGATTTATTTTGGGATTAGCCTGGAGAGAGAAGAGGGTAAGAACACCTCAGGCCTGGCCCGATGGACCCCTGGTTTTTCGCACTCCCGCACTAACGGCAGGCTTTACAATTAGGCCTCGACCACACACGCCATGAAACGCTCCCGTGACGCAGCGTGCTCCCCCGTAGGATTGGTCAAGCTTCACGTCACTCAACGCTAATGAGCCATAGGATTGGTCAACCACTAATGAGCGGTTTTGTCCGTTTTTTGAAAGTTTTTTTTGTAGTGTCCGAACAATTTTTGTCTGGCCAAAAAATAAATACGCCTAAGACACTCCCCTAATCATAAGCTTTCTTTTGATATAGCATATGTGTAGGTATGCTCCATAACTTTTGAGTTAACCGCGGACATACATACAGACAGACTGATAGACAGACAGACACCACCATCCTTTTATATATATAGATATTCATTGCCTAACACATACGTGGCACAAATATTACTTGCCACTTATCAGACCAAGCCTGAACATCGTCCATGTCTTGTTACATTCAGGCATGAAATGCTGCATTATCTAATTAGTTGTGAAAAGTAGTGAATATTTTGCAATCATCGGCAGACAATCCCATATCTGTCATATGATGGAGGAAGGGTCAGTGATGGAGCAGTTGACGATGGTAGTGCCTCGGCGTCTGCCCTGAGGAACTACTGCAGTGATATTCTGGGGCTGTGGTGATTGGACTCCAAGAACCACAATCATCGTCCTTTGTGCTAGGTATGACTCCTGCCAGTGCAGAGCTTTCCCCTGATTCCCAATGACTGCGATTGTATTAGGGCTCCTCCATGCCACACTCAGTCAAATATTGCTCGATGTCTAGGGCAGTCAATCTCACCTCACCTCTGGAATTCAGCTCTTTTGTCCATTTTTGGACCAAAGCTGTAATGAGGTCTGGAGTTGAGTGGTCCTGGCAGAACCCAAACTGATCACCGGTGAGCAAGTTATTGAGTTAATAATTGGTGCTCGATAGCACATTAGAACTTAAGGACAGGTTACGTTCTGTTGCTCAAATAACCATTCTTTATATGATAGCACGGGGTATAAAGAATCAATTTACTGAACTGCAGGCGTAAATTCAACTTGGAAGATATGGCATGGTAGCCATGACGGAGTCATGGATGCCAGTCGGCCAAGACTGAGAACTAACTGAATCAGGTTATCAGTTATATAGGAAGGAAAAGGGAAGTTTTGACGGGGAGCAGTAGCCTTTGTGATTGAGGATGAAATAACTTCAATGGTAAGAGAGGACATAACGAGAGATCGGCAGGCAGTGGATATTTTATGGATAGACTTAAGAAATAGAAACAGGTTTTAAGACTGTATACTGTAATGCGAGGTGTGTGCGGGCCTCCTAGTAGCTGCTGTGAAGTGCGGGATTGTATAAATGCAGTGATCAGACAAGCGTGTAGTAAATGCAGTGTGCTTTAAATGGGCGATTTTATCTTTCATGTAGATTGGGATAGGCAGACTAGAACCTGTCAGAAAAGTAGTGAATTTCTTGAGTGTGCCCGGGACAGTTTTCTACAACAATATATCATAGAAGCTATTAGGGTTGAGCCGGATTAGATGTAGTAATCAGTAATGAGCCAGATTTCTTTAACTGCCTAACTGTGTGAACATTTAACGAACAGCGATCATAACATGATCGACATCAAAGTAGCTTTTGAAAGGGAAAAGAGCAAAGCAGCTAATGTTCTAGATTTGAGTAAGACCGACTTCAAAGCGATGAGACAGAGACTGTCCACTGTAAACTGGGCCAATCTGTTTATCGGTAAAACTGGAACGGAGCATAGTGGTAATGTCACTGGGCTAGTAATCCAGTGACCTGGGCTATCGATCCACAGACGTGAATTCACATCCTGCCACGGCAGCTGCGGAATTTAAATTCAGTTAATTAGATAAATTTGGAATCATCATTACGAGTATCTGTAATGGTAACCATGGAACTATCAGACTGTCATACAAACCCATCTGGTTCACTTTAGGGAAGGAAATCTGTCATACTTAACTGGTCTGGCGTATATATGACTCCAGACCCAGAGCAATGTGGTTGACTCTTAATTGCCCTCTGAAATGACCTAAGAAGCTACGAAACAAAATACTAAAAATGAAACCGGCTTCAGGTCAAGCATGGGCAAGGTTACCAGCTACCGCCCTCCCTCAGCTAATGAATCAATACTCCTCCATGTTGAACACCACTTGGAAGAAGCACTGAGAGTAGCAAGGGCACAGAATGTACATAGGGCAGGGGACTTCAATGTCCATCACCTAAGAGATGCTCGGTAGCATCACTACTGGTCGAGTCCTGAAGGACATAACTGCCAGTTTGGGCCTGCAACAGTTGGTGAGAGATCCAACACGAGGGGAAAACCTGTCGCAGATGCATTTGTCCATGACAGCATTGGTATCACTGGCCAGCACACCGTCATTGTGGAGACGAAATTCCACCTTCATGTTGAAGACACCCTCCATCGTGTTGTGTGACACTGCCACCGTGCTAAATCGGATAGATTCAGGGCAGATCAATTTGGGTATCAATGAGAGACTGTGGGCCATCATCAGCAGCAGAATTTTATTCCACAACAATCTGTAACCTCATGGCCCGGCACATGCGTCACAGTACCATAAAAATCAAGCCAAAGGACCAATAAGGATTGTAAAAGACCATGCAAGGAAAAGCACCAGGCGTAGCTAAAAATGTTGTGCCAATCTGGGGAAGACACAACACGGGATTACAAGCATTCTAAAAAGCGGAAACAGCACAGTATAGACAGGGTTAAGCAATCCCACAATCAACAGATCAGATCAAAGCTCTGCAGTCCTGCCACATCCAGTCGTGAATGGTGGTGGACCTATAAACAACTAACGGGAGGAGGAGGCTCCAAGAAAATCCCCATCCTTAATGATGGTGGAGCCCAGCACGTCAGTGCAGAAGACAAGGCTGAAGCGTTTGCAACCATCTTCAGCCAGAAAAGCTGAGTGGATGGTCCATATCGGATTCCTCCTACGGTCCCCAGCTGTCTTCAGCCAATTCGATTCACTCCACGTGATATCCAGAAACGGCTGGGTGCACTGGATAAAACACATGCTAAGGGCCCTGGCAACATCCCGGCTATCGAGCTGAAGACTTGTACTCCAGAACTAGACCCGCCTCTAGCCAAGCTGGTCCATAAAATCTAAAACACTGGCATCTAACTCACAAAGTGGATAACTGCCCAGGTGTGTCCCGTTCACAAAAAGCCGGACAGATCAAAGCCAGTCAACTACTGCCCCAGCAGTCTAATCTCAATCATCAGCTAACTGATGACGGTGTCATCGACAGTGCTATCAAGCGGCACTTACTCACCAGTAACTTGCTCACTGATGCTTAGTTTGGATTCCACCAAGACCACTTAGCTGCCGAACTCGTTACAGTCTGGTTCCAAACATGGACAAAGGAGCTGAATTCCAGAGCTGAGGTGAGAGTGGCTGCTCTTGACATCAAGGCAGCATTTGACCGAGTTTGGCATGAAGGAGCCCTAGTAAAACGGACGTCATTGTGAATCGAGGAGAAATCTCTGCATTGGCTCTACTCATACCTAGCACAAAGGAAGATGCTTGTGGTAATTGAAGGTCAATCTTCACAGCCCCAGGTACTCGCTGCAGGAGTTCCTCAGGGCAGTGCCCTATGTCTAACCATCTTCAGCTGCTTTATCAATGACATTGCTTCCAACATAAGGGCAGAATTAGCGATGTTTGCTGATGACTGCAAAGTGTTCAGTGCCATTCAAAACCCCTCAGATAACGAATCAGTCCATGCCCGGATGCAAAAAGACCTGGGTGACGTTCAGCCTTGGGCTGATTAGTGGCAGGTAACTGTCCCGCAACAGACGTGCCAGGCAATGATTATCTCCAACACGCAAGATGCTAAACACTGGCCCTTGACATTCAATGGCATTGCCATCACCGAATCCCCAAGCATCAACAAACTGGAGGTTATCATTGACAAGAAAATTAACCGGACCAGCTACATAAATAATGCAGCAACAGGAGAAGCTCAGAGGTTAGGTACTCTGCAGCGAGTGTCCCCACTTCTGACTCCCCAATTCCTTTCTACCGTCTACAAGGTACAAGTAAGGAATGTTTTGGAATGCACTCCACTTACCTGGATGATTGCAGCTCCAGCAACACTCAAGAAGCTCGACACCATCCAGGACAAAGCAGCCCGCTTGATTGGCACCTCATCCACCACCGTAAACATTCACTCCATCCACCACCGGCGCACTGTGGCTGCAGAGTGTACCATCCACAAGATGCACTGCAGCAACTCGAGAAGGCTTCTTCAGCAGCACCTCCCAAACCCGCGACCTCTTCCACCAAGAAGGACAAGGGCAGCAGATGCATGGGAACTCCACCTCCTCCAGGTTCCCCTCCTAGTCATATGTCATCCTGACTTGGAAGTATATAGCTGACACTTCATCAGCGCTGGGTCAAAATCCTGGAACACCCTACCTAACAGCAATGTGGGAGTACCTTCACCACATGGACTGCAGCGTTTCAAGAAGGCAGCTCACCACCACCTTCTCAAGGGAAATTCGTTCATACTCCATCATCACATAAAAACGAAAAATTACAAAAAACGAGAGAAGATCAGTGGGAAATGTTCAAAAATCTTTTAACGTGAAACATAACTCGTTTATACCCCTGAGGGGCAAGAGCTCTACTTGCCCAGAAACAGTAAAGAACGGCAAACGAGGAAAGGGTCGGCCAACAACTCAATGAAAGTCATACAAAAATGCCAAAAGTTGCACAGATACTGGCGAATGAGAAAGGTGCCAAAAAAACAAAGCATAACATACCCGATAATTAGAGCTACAAAAAGGAGTATGAAACAAAACCTGCAATGAATATCAAATTCAGCAGAAAATGTTTTTACAATTATTTTAATCACAAGTGTGTATTCAGGAGCAATGTTGGGATCTGATAAACTGAAACGGCGATGTTATCAATGATAATATGGAAATGGCAGACGTTTCAATTAGTTAATTTGCATCAGTATCTACAGGAGAGGAAGATAATAGTATGCCAGGAATCCCACAAAAACGAAATTAGAGAGAGGGACACAATAAAATTACCGCAAGTAAAATAACATTAATGAAGAATATTATTGTACATAAGAGTGAAAAATCCCAAGGACCAGATGGTTTCCATCCCAGGATTTAAAAGGAATGAAATCTGCCTAACTATAATCTTTAAAAGCTCCGTCGATTCAGAAACCATTCCTTTAGATTGGCAAATTGTGCATGTCACGATATTCATGGAACATTCTCCTGCTTGTCGCTGTTTAATTGTACAACACCATTCATGACCGGATGTGACAGGACTGCAGAGCTTTGATCGGATCCGTTCATTTTGGAATCGCTCAGCTCTCTCTATAGCATACTGCTTCATAGAAACATAGAAATATAGAAGATAGGAGCAGGTGTAGGCCATTCGGCCCCTCGAGCCTGCTCCGCAATTCAATGTGATCATGTCTGATCAGCCAAGTTTAGTACACTGTCCCTGCTTTCTCCCCATATCCCTTGATCCTTTTAGCCTTAAGAAATATATCCAACTCCTTCTTGAATATATTTAATGAATTGGCCTCTGCTGCCTTCTGTGGTAGAAAAATCCACAGGTTCACCACTCTCTGGGTGAAGAAATTATTCCTCATCTCTGTCCAAAATGGATTACCCCTTATCCTTATACTGTGACCCCTGGTTCTGGACTCCGTGACCATCGGGAACATCCTTCCTGCATCTAGTCTTTCTAGTCCTGTTAGAATTTTCCAAGTTTCAAAGAGATCCCCTCTAATTCTTCTAAACTCCTGCGACTACAAGTCCAATCGACCCAATCTCTCCTCATACATCATTCCTGCAATCCCAGGTGTCAGCCTGGTGAATCTATGTTGCACTCCTTCCGTGGCAAGGACATCCTTCCTCAGAAAAACGACCAAAACTGCACAGAATACTCAAGATGTGGGCTCACCAAGGCCCTGTACAGCTGCAGCAAGACATCCTTGTTCCTGTACTCAAACCCTCTCGCTACAAAGGCCAACATGGCATTTGCCTTCTTAACCGCCTGTTGCACCTGCATGCTTACCTTCAGCGAATGGCGCACAAGGACGCCCAGGTCTAGTTGCACTTCCCATTCTCCAAATCTATTGCCATTCAGATAATAATCTGCCTTCTTGCCTTTGACACCAAAGTGGATAACCTCGCATTTATCCACGTTATGTTGCATCTGCCATGCTTCGGCCAATCACCAAACCTGCCCAAATCATACTGGATTTTCTCGGCATCCTCCTCACTGCACACAGGCCCACCCAGCTTTGTGTCATCTGCAAAATTGGAGTTATTTCCTCTAGTTCCCTTGTCTAGATCATTAATACATATTGTGAACAGCTGGGGTCCAAGGAACAATCCCTGTGGTACCCCACTAGTCACTGCCTGCCACTCGGAAAAAGTGCCATTTATTCCAACCCTTTGCTTTCTGTCTGCCAACCAGTTCTCTATTCAAGTCAATACCTTGCCCCCAATCCCATGTGCCTTAACTTTACACGCTAATCTCTTATGCGGGACCTTATCGAAAGCCTTTTGAAATGCCAAATACACCACATCCATTGGGTCTCTCTTACCTATTTTACCAGTTAAATCCTCCATAAATTCCAGTGGATTAGTCAAGCACTATTTACCTTTTGTAAATCCATGTTGACTTTGTCTGATCCGGTCACTGTTTTCCAAGTGCTCTGCTCTTTCATCTTTTATAATGGACTCTAGCATTTTCCCCACTACCGATGTCAGGTTTACCAGTCTGTAATTCCACATTTTCTCTCTACCTCCTTTTTTGAACATTAACTGCCCACCAATCCATGGATACTGTTCCAGATGCTATCGAATTTTGGAAGATGACCAGCAATGCATCTACTATTTCTCGGGCCACTTCATTTATTACGCTAGGACGCAGATTATCTGGTGGTGCTCATGTTGGAGATGGATGCCCCTATTCTCTGACCATTTGCAGACATTGTGGCTGAAAACGATGCCAGAAATTTAAGCAATTATTGCTGCCCCTTCAAGATGACCCACTTTCTGGATGTCCCCCGAGCTTCAGGGTCTGCATGGAGCTCACCAGAGTTTGGAGCGTCCTGGGCCCTCCGGCGAGGAGTCTCCACTGCTATCCCTGTCAACACAACCTGCTCTTGCTCACTTGTGAATTGTGAGATACCAGGTGACAACTCGACATTATGGCGCAAAGGACCCAGTGATGTGTCTGCGCTGGTGCTGGCTCAGCTTGTACCTTCTGACGGTGAACCCTCAGAGGCTGGAGGTTCCTCGAAGGTGTCGTCCTCCCCCACAGGCAGGTCAGTTGAGCGTGAGCACTTGATGGACCGGTGGAAGGGTAAACAGATGAATTAGAAGTGAAATAATAAGAATGATTAAAGTTAACATAATGAATACGAAACATTTCATTGGCTGATGTTAATCGTCACCATGTGGCTTTATCGGACGTTATTCTCTCACCAGGTTGCTGGATTGTTTGCCTTTCTCTGTCTCCCACTGCCAGTGTCTTTCGAGGTCCTGGAATTTCCAGAGCCGCCTCCTCTGCTGCTGTAAGATGTACAATTACTAATGGGCCACCTCCAGTTCGCTCCTTCTCAAAGTTGTTTTGGCACTCTTCCCCTGCAAGGAGGGAAACATGACAAGTTTGAGTGAGATTATTAGAAGGATCATCAAATGAGTTGAAGTGCGTTGAACTAAATAACAAAAAAGTGGAAATCACACTGCTGGAATTGCACTATAGACACCCAAATAGTCAGAGGAAAATAGAAGAAAATATATGTAGGCAAATTTGTGAGGTGTTCAATAACAAAATGTCAATGATAGTAGGGGATTTCAACTGTCCCAATAGAAGCTGGAATAGAATCCGTGTGAAAGGTACAGAGGATGCATAAATCTTATAATAATTCAGGAGAACGTTTTTATCCTATAGTTAGCAAGCCCAGCAAGAAAGCACAGTATATGGTGTGGATGGGAGCAGAAAGTTGCAATGGGACATTCATTAAGTGAGTGAGAAATAACTGCGGCAGATGGACTTGTTGCCCTTTATCTCAAGTCGCTGGAATACAAAAGATTGGAAGTTTTGTTACTGTTGCATAAAACACCGGCTAGACACCATTTAGAGTATTGTGTTCAGTTCAGGGCACGGCAGAGTCTGCAGAATGATACCGGGACTGAAAGCATTAAATTATGAGGCCAGATTACACAGACTGTGCTTTTATTCCCTTGAGTACAGAAGGTTAAACAGTGATCAAATTGAAGTGTTTAGGATGATCAAAAGGTGCTCGGAGTGTAGCTTGAGAGAAAGATTTGCTGCTGCTGGAAGATTCGAGATCAAGGGTGCATAATTTGACAAACTAATTACAGATTTTGAGTTTGTAACTAGCAGGGTAGATAAAGGAGATGTAATATATTTCATTTTTGGAAAAGCATTCGATAATGTGACTCATAAAATGCTGTTCCGCAAGCTAAGCACTCATGGAGTTGGGTTATATATTAGCATGTATAACGGATTGGTTAGCAGACAGAAAACAGAGAGGTGGGATTAATGGATCCTTTTCAGGTTGGCAGGCTGTAACTAGTGGTGTGCCGCAGGCATCAAATTTTGGACTTCAGCTACTCACATTCTCCATAAATTAGGTAGAGGAAGGCACCGAGTGCAAGGTATCTGGAGCTGAGTGGTGGACCTGTGAGAGGCAAGATTCAGCGAGCGGACTAGAGAATTAAAAAGCATTCGAAGTGTGACTTCACCAGAAAGAAGGTAAGTGATTGTATGGTGATTATTTCTCTCTTTCTCACCTTTTCCAAACTTAAATTTTGTGGTTTACAGTTTCTGGGGTCTCTGTTGTTTAGCCGGGACTGCTGGTAAATAAGGTCCCGTGTGTATATCATTTAATAGTAGGGTGGGATTAATTTGATTTAATTTTATTTTAATAATAAAAGGTTAACTCATGGCAGCACAGCTCGGCGCTGTGGTATGCCCCTCCTGCACTATGTGGGAAACGAGGGACACTTCCTGTGTCCCTGCTGATCATGTGTGTGGGGAGTTTTTCCAGCTGCAGCTACTGGCAGAATGCATTGCAGCGCTGGAGCTGCGAATGGATACATACTGGAGCATTCGCGATGCTGTGGACGTCATGGATATCACGTTTAATGAGTGGGTCACAACACAGGAAGTCAATTGGTGACCACCAGGCAGAGTAGTAGGCACAGTCAGGTAGTGCAGGGGTCCCCAGTAGCCGTCCACCTCTCAAACAGATATACCGCTTTGAACATTGTTTGGGGGAGATGGCTTATCAGGGGAAGACAGCGGCAGCCAACTTTCTGGAAGCATGGGTGGTTCTGCTGCACAGGACGGGAGGAAAAAGAGTGGGAGAGCTATAGTAATAGGGGATTCTATTTTAAGAGGATTAGATAGGCGTTTCTGCAGCCGCAAATGAGACTCCAGGATGCTATGTTGCCTCCCTGGTGCAAGGGTCAAGGATGTCTCAGAGCGGTTGCAGAGCATTTTGGAGGGGGAGGATAAACAGCCAGTAGTCGTGGTGCATATAGGTACCAAAAATATAGGTAAAAAACGGGTTGACGTCCTAAAAGCTGAATATAGGGAATTAGGAGGTAAATTAAAAATAGGACCTCAAAGGTAGTAAACTCAGGATTGCTGCCAGTGCCACATGCTAATCAGTGTAGAAATAGAAGGATATTTCAACTGAATATATGGCTAGAGGAATGGAGCAAGGCGGAGGGATTCAAATTCCTGGGACATTGGAACCGGTTCTGGGGGATGTGGGACCAGTACAAACTGGACGGTTTGCACCTGGGCAGGACCAGGACCGATGTCTTAGGTGGAGTGTTTGCTAATGCTGTGGGGGAGGGTATAAACTAAAATGGCATCTTGTTTGGTACCTGTGCAGGAAGACAGAGGAAAGGTAAACAAGGATAGAAGCAAAAGACAGGAAGGAGAAAAGCAAAAGTGGCAGTCAGAGAAATCAAGGGAGTAGATTAATCATGGCCACTGTAAATAATAATTCTAAATGGTCTAAGGGTGTTAAAAAAAACAAGCCTGAATGCTTGTGTCTTAATGCGAGGAGCGTTCGTAATGAGGTGAATGAATTATCACAGAAATCACAGAAACCACACAGTGCAGATAGAGGCCATTTCGGCCCATCGAGCCTGCACCGACACATATCCCACCTGATCCCCGTAACCCCTACACCAACACATATCCCACCCTATCCCCGTAACCCCACGTATTTAAACCCCCCAACACTAAGGGTCAATTTATCATAGCCAATCAACCTAACCCGCACATCTTTGGACTGTGGGAGGAAACCGGAGCACCCGGAGTAAACCCACGCAAACACGGGGAGAATGTGCAAACTCCACACAGACAGTCGCCCGAGGCTGGATTCGAACCCGGGTCCCTGGCGCTGTGAGGCAACAGTGCTAACCACTATGCCACCGCAAATAGATGTAAACGGAAATTATATGATTGGGATCACAGAAACATGGCTCCAGGATGACCAAGGCTGGGAAATCAACATCAAGGTGTATTCAATTTTCAGGAAAGACAGGCAAAAAGGAAAAGGAGGTTGGGTAGCATTGCTGTTTAAAGAGGAGATTAACACAATTGTAAGGAAGGATATTAGCTCTGATGATGTGGAATCTGCATGGGTAGAGCTGAGAAATACCAAGGGGCAGAAAATGTTAGTGGGATATGTATACAGACCCCCAAACAGTAATGCGGGCGTTGGGGATGGCATTAATCGGGAAATTAGAGATGCGTGCATTAAGTGCACAGCAGTTATCATGGGTGACTTTAATCTACATATCGATTGGGCTAACCAAATTAGTATCAATATTGTGAAAGAGAAAATCCTGGAGTGTATACGGCATGGATTCCTGGACCAATATCTCGAGGAACCAACTAGAGATCAGGCCATCTTAGACTGGGTATTGTCTAATGAGAAAGGAATAATTAGCAATCTTGTTGTGCGAGGCCCCTTGGGGCGGAGCGATCATTGAATGATAGAGAGTGAAGTATTTGACTCAGAGACGAGGGTCCTGAATTTAAATAAAGGAAATTACGATGGTATGAGGTGCGAGTTGGGTAGGATGGATTGGGGAAAGTTACTCAAAGGGTTGACGGTGGATATGCAATGGCAAACATTTAAAGATCGCATGGATGAAGTACAGAATGTGTTCATCACCGTTTGGCATAAAAATAACACAATAAAGGTGATTATACCGTGGCTAACAAGGGAAATTAGGGATAGCATAAGATCTAAGGGAGGACATATAAATTGGCCATAAAAAGCATCAAACCTGATGATTGGGAGCAATTCAGGATTCAGCAAAGGAGGACACAGGGGTTAATTATGAAGGGGAAATAGAGTATGAGTGCAAGGTTGCAGGGAACATAAAAACTGAAAGTATAAACTTCTATGGATATGTTAAGATAAAAAGATTGGTGACGTCAAGCATAGGTCCCTTGCAGTCAGAATCAGGGGAATTTATAATGGGGAACAAAGAAATGGACGCCAATTAAGTACATGCTTTGGTTCTGTCTTCACAAAGGAGAACAAAAATAACCTTGCAGAGATGTCAGGGAAGATAGAGTTTACCGAGAAAGAGGAACTAAAAGAAATCAGCATTTGTAGGGAAATGGTGTTAGGGAAATTGACGGGAGTGAATGCCGATAAATCCCCAGGGCATGATAATCTACATCCTAGGGTACTTAAGGAAGTGGTCCCAGAAATAATAGATGCATTGCTGGTCACCTTCCAAAATTCTATCGACTCTGGAACAGTTCCCATGGATTGGGGAGTAGCTAATGTTTCCCCACTATTCAAAAGAGTTGGTAGAGAGAAAACGGGGAACTTACTTCCTTACTTCTGTAGTGGGGAAAATGGTAGAGTCCATTACAAAAGATGTAATAGCAGACCACTTGGAAAACGGTGACAGGATCGGACAATGTCAACATGAATTTACAAAAAGTAAATCGTGCTTGACTAATCTACTGGAATTTTTTGAGGATGTAACTGGTAGAAGTGATAAGGGAGAACCAGTGCATGTGGTGTATTTGGACTTTCAGAAGGCTTTCGATAATGTCAAGCATAAGAGATTAGCGTGTAAAAATAAGGCACATGGGGTTGGGGGCAAGGTAATGACTTGCATAGAGAACAGTTTGGCAGATAGGAAGCAAAGAGTTAGAATAAACGGGTCTTTTTCCGAGTTGCATTCAGTGACTAATTGGGAACCGCAGGGATCGGTCCTAGGACCCCAACTATTCACAATATATATTAATGATATAGACGAGGGAATTGGTGTAATATCTCCAAGTTTGCAGACGGCACAATGCTGTGTGGGCATGTGTGCTGTGAGGAGGATGCTGAGAAACTCCATTATGAATTGGACATGTTGTGTGATTGGGCAGTTGCATGGCAGATGCAGTATAATTTGGATAAATGCGACGTTATCCACTTTGGTAGCAAAAACAGGAAGGCAGATTATTACTTGAACGGCAATAGATTAGGAGAAGGGGAAGTGCAAAGAGACCTGGGTGTCCTTGTACACCAGTCGCTGAAGGGTAGTATGCATGTGCAGCAGGCGGTTAAGAAGGCAACTTGTATTGTGGCCTTCGTAGCGACAGGATTCGAGTACAGGAACAAGGATGTCTTGCTGCAGTTGTACAGGGCCTTGTTGAGACGACAACTTGAGTGTTGTGTGCAGTTCTGTTCGCCCTATTTGAGGAAGTATTTTCTTGCCATGAAGGGCGTGCAACGAAGATTCACCAAACTAATACCTGGGATGGCAGGAATGACGTATGTGGAGAGATTGTGTCGATTGGGCTTATACTATCTGGAGTTTAGAAGAATGAGAGGGGATCTCATTGAAACTTATAAAATTCTAACAGGACTAGAAAGACTAGATGCAGGAAGGATGTTCCCGATGGCCGGGGAGTCCAGAACCAGGGGTCACAGTCTAAGGATAAGTGGTAAGCCATTTAGGACAGAGATGAAGGGGAATTTCTTCACCCAGAGAGTGGTGAACCTGTGGAATTCTCTACCACAGAAGGCAGTTGAGGCCAATTCATTAAATATATTCAAGAAGGAATTCGATATATTTCTTAAGGCTAAAGGGATCATGGGATATGGGGAGAAGGCAGCGACAGGGTGCTGTGTTTGGATGATCAACCATGATCATGTTGAATGGCGGAGCAGGCTCGAAGGGCCGAATGACCTACTCCTGCTCCTATCTTCCATGTTTCCATGTTTCTATCCAAATTTGCTGACGATAGAAAGCTAGGTGGGAAAGTAAACTGTGAGAAGAACGCAAACAGCCGGCAAAGGGATGTAGTCAGGTTTATTGAGTGGGCAATAAGGTGGCAGATAGAGTATATTGTGGCAAATGTGAGTTTACTCACTTTGCTGGGATTATAGGTAAACAGAATATTTTAAATAGTGAGAAACAATTAAACTGTTGGTGTTCAAAGAGATATCGGAGTCATAATAAAAGAAGAATGGAGAGTTAGCATGCAGGTACAGCAATCAATTAGGAAGGAAAATGGCATGTTGTTCTTTATTGGGAGAGGGTTGGAATACAAGGCTACAGTTGTACAGGGCCTTGGTGTGACCAGGCTGGAGTACTGTATACGGTATTTTTCTGTTTATCTAAGGGATGACAGACTTGCCGTAGAGGTGGTGCAACAAATGTTCACTTCCTTGTTCCCTGGGATGAGAGGAATGTCCTATGAGCAGAGGTTGTGTAGATTAGGCCTATATCCTCTGGAGTTTTGAATAATGAGAGGTGATCTCAATGAAACAGATAACATTCTGAGATGATTGGCAGGATAGATGCTGAGAGATTGTTTCCTTTGACTCGAGAGACTCAGGATAATGTGTCGGCCTTTCAATGCTGATATTGTGACGGATTTCTTCACTCAGAGGATTGTGAATATTTGGAATGTTCTGCCCCAATGTTGTTGCTGATTAATCGTTGAATATATTCAAGGCTGAGATGGATAGATTTCTGAACTGTAGTGGAATAGAGGGAGATGGGGTTAGGGCATGCATTGTGGGATTGAGATCAATGTTCAGCCATGATCTCACAGATTGTCGGAGCAGGCTCGAGTGGCCGTATGGCCGATTCCTTCAGCTAATTCTTATATTCTTTTAATCTCATAATTAGAGCGGGTATATTCCAGAGTGATGACAGGAAGCAGTTCTTCACACAAAGGCGAGGGAAATCTAAAACTCTCAACTCAAAACTCTGATGAGGCTATGTTATTGAAAATATAAAAATGTTGGTAGATTATTGTTAGGCACATCTGTTAATGGGTATGGAATCAAGGCGAGTAAATGGAATTAAGACAGACGTTTATCTTGCAATCACAGCAGGAACAATCGTTTTATGTGAATCAAGTCCATATATTCCTCTTCTATGCGCTGGGGGATGCTTAGATCCAGTTGCAAAGGAGAGGAAATTATGCAGAGATATTGGGAGATGGGGAAATTGAAGAGTGCGACCTCATATTGGGGAGTTAGAATGGAAGAATCATAAAACCTACTGTTGGAGACTTTGCTCTCTGCCTTAGGCGCCATTGGCCGGGAGCGGGGCTCGAAGCCAGGGCCATAGATTAATGGACCAATTCTGCAACGTATGCTGCAATCCAATATGGCTGCATCAGGAGCAGACCCTGGCCATATCACACGAACATACTGCCAGTGGGCGGGGACTGCGCTGGCTGCTGTTTGACTGGCTCATGGCTCCTTTGTGATGTTACCTGGAGACTGGTATAAGCCCCTGGTTATAATTCATCAATTGTAGTTACCGTGGGCACGTACTGGAGTTGGCGGCTGACACGTCATATATGGACAGGAGGGGGAATCGGTGGACATGAGACAGAGCCGAATCTTGCTCTTCTATGGGACTGGAAAATGTCTAGTTCTCGGAGGCAAAGGCAAGAAAAGGGGTGGAGCCTCTTGAGTTTGCCCTTCACCCTGGGATTCTCAACGATTCCCCTGGGGGTGTGGAGTGGAACATTTGTGCCCACAACATGCACAGACATTGTAATGACAGGAAAATGTTTTGAAGGTGCCAAATGGTCCCTGCCAGATAATGATTCTTCAGTTCGGGGCCCAGTTGGAAGGGTGCCTGTTAAACTGCCAGTTGCCATTCTCTCTGCTCCACTCTGATTGGGCGTTCTGAGAGGGACTGGCAACATTGAAAAGGAGGTCTGAAATTGTAAGTGTATGTTTTCTCGTGGCTGGAATGCAGGAGATCTTTGGTGATGTGTAAAAACAGCAGCCATAATTCTTCAACCCCGAGGTTGGAGTTAATGGGTTGTAAAGACAAAGTACTCACACTTTTAACAATCACTGACACACTGACGGCAGGCACTCCAGCACATTAGTGGATAAATTCCATTCATTCTTCAGTGCAAACATTTTGTTTTCCACGAAATTCTTTCTCCATCTCGTGATAACATTGATTTTTTCCCGCTACATTGGACCTCTAGTATTTGTCCCAAAGATCTATGGGGTTCATGTTGGATTCTGCAGCAAATCAGGCTGGTTCTGTACATCGCTGGAGGAAAATAAGGGCAGTAGCAGCAAGGATATAAAATTGGCTTATAGATAGAAACAAAGAGTTTCGGGGAGTCGCTGTTTTTGAACAGGAGGGAGCTATACTTTGGTGTTCCCCGGGGTTCTGTGCAAAGACCACTGCTGCTTTGATATACATTAATGATTGGACTTGGGGGTCAAGGGCACATTATCAAAATTTGCAGATGACACGAAACATTGTAATGTAGTAACAGCTGAGTGAGCGGGTAATAGAATTCAAGCGGAAATAGACAGGCTCGTGGGATGGGTGGACAGGTGGCAGATGTAATTCGATGCAGAAAGGTGTGATGTGATACATTTTGGTAGGAACAATGGGGAGAGACAGTACAAGCTAAATGTTACAATTATAATTTGAGTGCAATAACTGAGAGACCTGGGGGTGCTTTTGCACAAGTTTTTGAACGTGGCAGGGAAGGTTAACAAACCAGTTAATAAAGTGTTATGTATTTTGTGTTCCATTGTGTGTTCTCCTCCCACCTGTGGTGGCGCTGTCACAGGAGATAAATGGTTGGGTGTTGTCTGTTCAGTTTAGCTCTCTTTGTTCGGAACTTGCCAGAACTTCCTTTCCTTCCAATAAAGCACTTCATGTTTGAATCTCTGAATTCTGTGTCCTAAATTGTGTCTAGGTAGAAAGGTACCGACACAATGAGTGGCAACGAGGAGCGGATGTTACGGGTGCAGTGAGTAAACAGAATTTTTTATTTGAAACGTGAGATGGCTACTATATTAGGAAACATCGGTGGTTTTGATGAAAATGTGGAGCAATGGAGCGCATATACGGAACATTTTGACCTGTACCCGTACGCACCCATACGACCAGATTTAGAAACAGCTTCTTTCCCAGTGCTGTCATCCTACTGATCTCCACAAAAAAACTCTAAATCCTGCACATCTGTCAATGCACTTTATTATGGTTATGTTTATGTTAATGTATTACAAGCCAAATGTATGTTGAATGTTTAAATGTCTTAATCTAAATGTACACTCTCGGGAGCTGCAAGCTTACATTTCATTGTACTGCACTTGTGCACTAACAATGACAATAAAGTTGATTATTATTATTATTAATATTATTATTTTGTATTGGCGAATGCAGTGGCAAATGAAACGTTTGTGCCTACCTTTTTGAGTGTAATCGGGTCGAAGACATTCAATTTATTTTGCAGCCTCATGAAGCCAGATAAGCCAGGAACTAAAACATATAAGCAACTAGTGGAAATTCTTGGAGCACATTTTTCACCAAAACCTCTGGTTATTGATGAGAGATTTAGATTTCACAAACGGAATCAAGAGGAGGGGGAATCATTGACGATGTTTATTGCTGCTTTAAAAATGTTATCAGAACACTGCGAGTTCAAGGAGGTGCTGAAGGACACCATTAGAGAAAGACTCCTGTGTGGTCTGCAAAATGCAGCCACAAAGAAGCGCCTTCTTACTGAGGACAACCATACTCTTGAAAAGGCCATTGAAGTTAGTGTCTCCATGGAGCTGGCGGAAAAGGAGGCTCACCAGTTGAGTTCAACAGGGAGAGTTCACAAGGTGTCGTCTGAGCCTAAAGGTGCACAGAACGGCACATGTTACCGTTGTGGGAAAACGGGCCATCATGCTAATGACTGCTGGTGTACAGAGCTGGAATGCCGAAATTGTGGCAAAAAGGGTAACATTGAACGCGCCTGTAAAGGTATAAAAGAACAGACAGAGCTGGGAAGCATGGAAGCAAAATGTCTGTATTTGGACAAGAGAGGAAAAAGAGTGCTCATTCAGTGCAGTATGATGGACAAGCAAAACAGAGGGGAGCGACACCTCTGAGGAGGAAGAGCTGCACATACTGACGGTTGCAGGTGATTCAAATGGCTACTGGGTGTCACCACTGGTGGAGGGACAATCAGTGCGGATGGAGGTGGACACAGGAATGGCTGTGTCCCTTGTTTCAGACACTGTCTACAACAAAATGTTAAAGCATCTTACCCTTCAGCCAAAAACATTGTGCTAAACATGTATACCAGCGAACCTGTGGCCATGAGAGGCGTCATTGAGGTGACAGTTAAATTGAACAGACAGACTGCAAATCTGCCACTATATGTGGTAAAGGGAAATTACCCATCGCTACTGGGAGGTGCGTGGCTAGAGAAAATCACGCTGGACTGGCTTGCATTCCGCATGATGTCAAAAGGGGAGTCAGGTCTGACTGCAGTGTGAAACAAACATGCAGAACTCTTCAATGGGGAACTTGGAAGCATGAAAAAGATCAGCGTGAGACTGGACATTAAACCTGACAGCAAGCCGAAGTTTCACAAAGCCCGAACTGTACCCCATGCAATTAGGCCAAAAGTTGAGGCTAACTTGGAGGCCTTAGACGGGAATGGAGTCCTGGACCCTGTGAGTGTGAGCAAATGGGCCACACCCATTGTTCCGTTCCTGGAAAAGAATGGGTCTGTTCGAATCAGCTGGGATTTTAAAGTGACTATTAATCCGGTGCTGTCTGCAGAATAATACCCTCTTCCCCTCATTGATGATCTTTTTACGGGCCTGGCCGGAGGGCAAAAGTTCAGCAAAATAGACTTATGCCAGGCTTATCTGCAAATGCAAGTCGATGACGAATCAAAGGAGCTGCTGACAATTGTGACACACAAGGGGCTATACAGGCACTGCCGCCTTCCATTTGGAGTTAATTCGGCCCCTGCTCTATTCCAAAGGGCAATGGATCAGATTTTGAATGGACTGCCAGGAGTCCAGTGCTACCTGGACGACATCCTTCTCACTGAGACAAATGAGGAGAATCATCTTCTGAACTTGGATGCGACACTACAACGACTGAAAGAGTACGGACTCAGAGTTCGTAAAGACAAATGAGAATTCTTTCAGTCTTCAGTTGAGCATCTGGGGCATGTGATAGACGCTACTGGCCTGCATAAGGCGCCGTCAAAGGTCAAGGCGATCGTGGAGGCCCCAGCACCCCAGAATGTGATCCAGTTACGTTCATTTCTGGGGCTACTTAACAACAATGGGTAGTTTATTCCAGACTTAGCAACATTGCTGAAGCTGTTACATCAGTTGCTATGTTAAGGCAAAACATGGAAATGGACTGAAATGCGCAACGAAGCTTCTGCCCAAGCAAAGAAAGCATTGCTGAAATGGGAGGTCCTGACACACTTCGACCCAAAGCTACACGTGCAGCTAGCATGTGATTCATCACCATATGGTGTGGGAGCAGTCACATCCCACATCATGCCTTCGGGTGAAGAGAAACCTATCGCCTTCACATCACGCACCTTGACCAAGGCCAAGAGTAACGATGCGCAGATCGAGCGCGAGGCCTTGGGAATCGTTTTGGAATTCGAAAATTTCATCAGTACCTGTTTGGGAGAAGGTTCACACTCCTGACGGACCACCGTCCATTGACTGCAATCTTCGGGCACCACACCGGAATTCCGTCTCTCGCTGCAAGCAGGATGCAAAGGCGGGCTTTGCTGTTGTCAGGACAAACATACGACATCAAATATCGCAAATCAGACTTGCACGGCAACGCAGACGGTCTCTCGAGGCAACCCTTGCCTGTTACACCCCCAGAGCATCGTCAGATAGAAATCTTCTACTTTAGACAAGTGGAGGGAGCACCTGTCACTGCAGTTCAGGTGCGAAGGTACACCCGCAACGATCAAGTCCTGTCTGAAGTAATGGACGATGTCATTCGAGGGAGAGCTATAGGAGATTCTCCTAGTTTGAAATCTTACGTTTCAAAAAGAAATGAGCTCTCCATCCAGGCAGGTTGTCTTATTTGGGGACGCCGTGTCATCATTCCGCCACCTCTGAGGGAACCTATACTGCAACAACTTCATGCAGGCCACAGTGGGATGGTTCGGATGAAGGAAATGGTAAGAAGCTACTTCTGGTGGCCAGGTCTCGATGGGAATATTGAGGAGAAAGCCAAAACATATTCCCCATGTCAAAGGGTCCGGAATGTTCGACAGCTGGCAAACCTACACCCCTGGGATTGGCCTGCAGAAGTGTGGCAGCGAGTACATGTGGACTTCGCTGGTCCTTTCGAAGAGAAGTTGTTTATGGTGGTTGTAGACGCTCGTAGCAACTGGCTGGAGGTCGCTGTGATGAGGTCTACCACGGCAGAGAAAACAATTGAGAAACTTGGTGAGATGTTCAGCCGTTATGGCTCACCGGAACAACTCGTAAGTGACAACGGTCCACAAATTGTATCACAGGAGTTTGCAACCTTCCTGCATGTGAGTGGTGTCCAACACATCAGGTATGCGCCCTATCATCCCTCTAATAACGGCCAGGCAGAAAGGTTCGTGCAAACTTTGAAGCACGCCTTGAAGGCATTGCAAGGTCAGGGCTCAATCCACCAACGTCTGAGCAGCTTCCTGTTGTCCTACAGGAACGAGCCGCATGCCACAACCAAAACTTCCACCGCTTCGCTCATGATGAAGAGGCAGTTGCGGACAAGTTTTGACTTACTCAAACCTCCAAGGGCAGAGCAGGTTGTCCATCGTCAACAACAAGCTCAAGTTGAAAAGAGAGAGAAAAGAGCCAAGCAGAGATGGTTTCATCCAGGAGAGCACGTCCTAGCTGGAAACTGCAACACTGGACCGAAATGGGTTCCTGCTACGGTGATCGTGCAGACGGGCACTGTGTCTTATACGGTTGAGACTGCCGAGGACGTCGTCTGGAGAAGACACACAGCTCAACTGTTGCTAGGAGCAGAGACAGCCACCGAGGCTCCAACGGCTGGTTGGCCTGAACTGTTTCCGGATGATACCGCAAACCAGCATCCTTTGCCACAGTGCTCTTCTCCAACACAGGAAGTCAAAGAGACTGTTGCACCTGTGCAAACTCCTGACTTTCGACTGACACAGGCACCTTCTCCAGCCAGGCCTGTGTCAATGCCTACTGCTGTGGAAGCCAGCGATGACCGCCGGTATCCTGTCAGAGAGTGGCGGCCTCCAAGACGCTTGGATCTGTAGGCTTAGTGACTTAACCACAAGACTGGGGCTGAATAAACCCCAGGGTAAAGTCAGGGGTTGAGGCAGTCTACCTCTACACTAGGTCCGTTGAGTGCATTGAAAGTAACTTACCTGATGAGCAATAATGTGGACCTTCCATTTAAGAGGGGAGGAAATGTTATGTACTTTGTGTTCTATTGTGGGTTCTCCTCCCACCTGTGGTGGCGCTGTCACAGGAGATAAATGGTTGGGTGTTCTCTGTTAAGTTTAGCTCTCTTTGTTCGGAACTTGCCAGAACTTCCTTTCCTTCCAATAAAGCATTTCATGTTTGAATTTCTGAGTTCTGAGTCCTAAATTGTGTCCAGGTAGAAAGGTACCGACACAACATAAAGCATACCGGACCCTGCTCTTTTCAAATAGAGGCATCAAGTACAAAAGCCTGGAAGTTATACTAAACGTATAAAAAACACTAGTTGGGCAGCCAGCTGGAATATTGGCCCATAAATCCCGTTCCCTGCGGGTGTATACGTGCTGTGTACTAACCGGAGGGCCAAAGGAAGTGCCGGTTTCATGCATGCACTGCGCATGTGCTGGAAACTGAAACTTCCGTTCTCTGATAAAGGGGTTCACAGGTCAAAAGCCTGCACTGGAGAGAGAGCGTGTACGCCTGGAACTTCCATTTTTTTTGAGCTTGATGCAGTCCGTGTAAGTCGGTAGCAGCTGCGCCTGGAAAAGCAGGTGCAAGGCTTGCTTTTAACAAGCTATGAGGTGATATCAGCAAAATATTTTTTAACACTTATTTATCATTTTAAAATAATTTACAAAAAGGTAAGTTTATTTTTAGCCCCGTTAAAAACTTCAATTATTTTTTTCAAAAATTTAAATTTTTGTTTCAAATATTAATTTACGTAATTTATAGTCATTTTAAAAATGTGATTATATTTTAAATTTATTTGAAATGTTACTAAAGTTTTGAGGGTGATCTCTATTGATAGATTTGACAGGTCTTCCTGCCAAATCTATGAAGGCGATTCCCTGCTCTGATTGGCTCCCCATGGCCCCCGGGATCTCAGGGATGCTGCGAACTAGCTGCGCCCCTGGGATATGTGTGCCCTGCACACCGGCAGTTTAAGGAGGCACATCAATGGAATTCCATGCCAGCGCAGGACATTACAGTCGGCACGGTGCATTTGAGCAGGTCGGGTGCATACGCCCACGGGAAGCCTCCGACCGGAATTTCAGGGCAATTGTGTCCAATTCTGGTCACCACATTTTAAAAAAGGACGGCAAGGCTTTGGAGAGGGTACAGAAGAGATTTACCATGATATTTCGAAGGCTGAGGGATTGCAATTAGGTGGATAGAGTGATGAAGCTGAGGTTATGCTACTAAGAGCATAGAGCACTAAGAAGGGAATTGATGGAGGTGCTTAAAATCATGAATTCTTTAGACAGAGTAAATAAAGAGAAACAGTTTCCAATGGCTGAAATGTCAATAACCAGAGAGGAAAGACTTAAGTTGATTGGCAGCATAACCAAAGGCGACATGAGGTAAACATTTTCACATAGCGAGTGGTTAGGGTTTTGAATTCACTGCCTGATAGAGGGTTGGGTACAGTTTCAATAGTAGCCTTCAAAAGGGAATTGGATAAATGCTAGAAGGAAAGTCATTACAGGGATATGGAGAAAGAGTGTGGGAGTGGAAATAACAGAATGTCTCCTATGAAAGAGTAGACGTAGACTCCAGGGGCCGAATGGCCTTGTTCTGACAGAAAGACAGACTTTCATTTCAAAAACGCCTGTCACGACCTCAGGATGCCCCAAAGCGCTTTACAGCTAATCAAGTACTTTTCAAGTGTAGTCACTTTGGTAAGGTAGGAAAAGCAGGGTAATTATGCACACAGCAAGCTGCGACAAACAACAATGTGATAATGACCAGATGATGTGTTTGTTAGGGTTTTTTATTCATTTACTTGAGTGGCCGTCGCTTGCAAGGCCGGCATATATTGCTAATCCCATCCACCCTTGAGTAGGTGGTGGCGAGCTGCCTTATGAACCGCTGGAGTCCATTTGGTGAAGGTACTCCCACATTTCTGATTTTCTCGTAGCGATTTGGTACAACTGAATGTCTTCTGAGGCCATTTCAGGGGGCAGTTAAGATTCAAACACATTGCTGTAGGTCAGGAGTCATATATAGGCCAGACCAGGTAAGGACGGCAGATTTCTTTGCCTAAAGGACATTATGTAGCAGATGGGCTTTTAAAAAATCCACTAGTTTCATTTAGACCATTACTAAAACTCACTTTTATATTTCCGATTTATTTAATGAACCGAATTGAAAATCCCCTGCTACCAGGGAGAGACTTGGACTCATGTCTCCAGGTTATTGGTCTTGGCCCCTGGATTACTAGTCATGGAAAAGGACAAAGAAGGACTGGAAATAAATGTTCTAATTTGGGGGATCTGGCCAAAGTGGACTTCGATCAGCTACTTGCAGGAAAATCTGCATCATAGTAGTGGGAGTCTTTCAGAAAGGAAATAGAGAGTACAATGCCAACATGTACCCAGAAAGGTCATGCGTGGGACCTACATGCCGAGGGAACCCAGGATGTGAAGGGATATACAAGAATGTACAAGGAAAAAGGGAAGCTTTTGGCAGATACAAAGGACTAAAAACAGTGGAAGCTCCAGAGGAGTGTAGAAAATTCAGGGGGTATTTAAAAAAGAAATTACGAGAGCGAAGTTGGGGCATGGAATAACACTGGAGGGCAAAATAAAGAAAATCCCAAGGTGTTTTACAAGTATATTAACGGCAAGAGGATAACCGGGGAAAGAGTAGTGCCCAATACGGAACAAAGTCGCAATCTGTGCGTAGAGCAAGAAGATGTAGGTGAGGTGTTAAATGGACGTTTTGCATCTGAGTTCACTATAGAGAAGGACGATGTAGGCATAGAAATCAGGCAGGGGTATTGTGATATACTTGAACAAATTAGTATTGAGAGGGAGGAGGTACTAGCGGTTTTAACGGGCTTAAATGTGGAAGAATACCCAGGGCCAAATGAGATGTATCCCAGGCTTCTTTGTGAGGCAAGAGAGGAGATTGCAAGGGCTTTGACACACATTTTCAGAACCTTTCTGGCCACAGAGGACGTGCCAGACGACTGGAGACCAGCTAACGTAGTACCATTATTCAAGGGTAGGAGGGATGAACCAGGGAATTACAGGCCAGTGAGCCAAATATCAGTGGTAGGGAAATTATTGGAAAACATTCTGAGGGACAGAATTAGTCTCCACTTGGAGAGGCAAGGATTAATCAGGAATAGTCAGCATGGCTTTGTCAAGGGAAGATCATGCCTGATTAAATTGATTGAATTATTCGAGGGGGTGACTAGCTGCGTGGATGAGGGTAGTGCAGTGGATGTGGTATACATGGATTTTAGTAAGTCTTTCGATGAAATCCCGCATAGGACACTGGTCAAGAAGGTAAGATCCCATGGGATCCAGGGTGCCTTAGCACATTGGATCCAAAACTGGCTTAGTGGCAGAAGGCAGAGGGTGATGATCGAAGGTTGTTTTTGTGACTGGAAGCCTGTGTCCAGTATTGTACCGCAGGGATCGGTGCTGGGTCCTTTGTTGGTTGTAGTGTACATTAATTATTTAGACATGAATTTAGGATGTATGATCACTAAGTTCGCAGATGACACAAAAATTGGTGGAGTGGTAAATAGCGAGCACGGCAGCCTTAGGCTACAGGACGATGCAGATGGGTTGGTTAGATGGGCAGAACAGTAGCAAATGGAATTTCACCATGAAAAGTGTGAGGTGATGCGTTTTGGGAGGAATAAAAAGGCAAGGGAATATACAATGATTGGTAGGAACCTAGGAAGGACAGAGGATCAGAGTGTCCTTGGTGCACATGTACATAGATCACTGAATGCAGCAGGACAGGTAGATAACGTGGTTAGAAAGGCATACGGGATACTTGCCTTCATTAGCCAAGGCATAAAATATAAGAGCCGGGAGGTTATGATGGAGCTGTACAACACGCTAGTTAGGCCACAGCTGGAATACTGTGTGCAGTTCTGGTCGGCACATTATAGGACGGATGTGATTGCATTGCAGATGGTGCAGAGGAGAGTCACCAGGATGTTACCTGGGCTGGAGCGCTTCAGCTATGAAGAGAGACTGGACAGGCTGGGGTTGTTTTCCTTAGAGCAGAGAAGGCTGGGGGGGACCTGATTGAGGTGTACACAATTATGAGGTGCATAGATAGGGTCGATAGAAAGGAATATTTCCCCTTAGTAGAGGGGTCAATAACCAAGGGACCTAGTTTCAAGCTAAGGGGCAGGAGGTTTAGAATCTTTTTCACCAAGAGGATGGATGGAACCTTGAACTCACTGCCTGAAAGGGAGGTAGAGGCAGGAACCCTCACAACATTCAAGAAGCGTTTAGATGAGCATTTGAAACGCTGTCGCTTACAAGGCTACTGATCAAGTGTTGGAAATGGTCTTAGAATAGACAGGGCTTGATGACCGGCGTGGAAACGATGGGCCGAAGGGCCACTTTCTATGCTGTATATCTCTATGACTCTATCTTTAAATCTATCAACATAACCTTCTGTTCCCTTTTCCCTCATGTGCTTATCCAGCCTCGTCATAATTTCATCTATATTATTTTCCTCAACCACTCCCGGTGGAAGCTGGGTAAAGTAGCTTCCTTTATTCGCTGGGTAAAGTAGCTTCTTCTGGATTCACTATTTGATTTCTTGGTGAATATCTTATACTTAAGGCCTGTAGGTTTTCTCTTCCGCACATCTGGAAACACTCTCTCCTTAGCTACGCTATCATAAACTTCCATCATTTTAAATACCTCAATTAGGTCACACATCAACCTACTCTTTACAACAGTAAAGAGACACAGCCTGTTCATCATATCCTGACAGTTATAAGCTGGCATTTCTGGTATCATCCTTGTAACTCTTTTTTATAAATCCTTTTCCTGATTCTATATTATTTTTCTAATATGCCGACCAGAACTAAACATCCTAGTCCAGGTGTGGTTTAGCCAAGGTTTGATACGAGTTTCGCTTAACTTCTCTACTTTTCATTACTATCCCTTTAGTAATAAACCTTAGCACGTGGTTTGCTTTGTATGATTTATTAAACTGTGCCTCTAATTTAACGATCTGTGTATTTGTACTCCCAGATCGCTTTGTTTCACTATCCTACTTAGATTCTTATTTGCCAAGTAATATATGACCTCCATAATTTTCTTCACAATATATAATGCATCACACTTACCTTGCTGAAATGTGTTTGACAATTATGCACACATTTTGCAAGTTTGAGGTGCTGAATTCATTTTAGGAGTTTTGTTCCTTTGAGGTGCTGAATTAGTTTGATGTGCTGTATTACGTTGATGTGCTGCATTTGTTTGAGATGGTGCATTAGTTTCAGATATTGAATTCCTATGAACGGCTGTATTAGTTTGAGGAGCTGCATTAGTTTGAAGTGCTGCATTAGATTTATGGGCTGTGTTTCGTTGAGCAATAGACATGTACGGGTATTCATGTGACGTGATTCTTTATTAGAAATACAATAATTCTTTATTATGAAATTGCAGAATCTTATAAGGATTGGTAAGACGGTTTAATTCTCCAGATCAGAGAATCAGACACTGTAATTTCAGCTGAAAATTAAATTGCACCAACTAAGTTGATCACACCAAAACAGAAATACAGTAAACAGCCACGAGAGAGGAACAAAAAAATGAAATAGGCTTTTGACTTAACACAGTAGGGCGCAGAACATCACGGAAGAATGTGAGGTCAACTGAGGAGCCCCAACTTGGTGAAATAAACAACATATTGCAGCGAAAAAATTTACAATAGATCCCGAATATTATCATGAATAATCCAGCCTTTTGGGCTTTCATCACAGCAGGGAGTCAAATCGGTAACAAATATTATTTTGAACAACAAGAGCTCAGTTAAAATATGTTGTTACCCGACAATCCCAGTGGAAATCCTGCAGTGTATAAATGGAAGGTTCTGGGAATGGATTGCCACAGAGATTAATTAAGAGAGATTAACTGCAGCACGAAGGGACAGATCGCTTCAGATAGAAAATGTTGGCAGCACTTTACACCATCAGAAATATATACTACATCATCCTTGCAGTCACTGGTGTTCCAGGTGAGTGACTAAAATCAATTGATCTTGGTAAGTCTGTGTGCTTTGTACTCGGAGTTTGGCTATTAGCTTGACTTGCTGTATTAGATTGAAGTGCTGTATTAGATTGAAGTGATGTATTAGATTGAAGTGCTGTATTAGATTGAAGTGATGTATTAGATTGAAGTGCTGTATTAGATTGAAGTGTTGTATTAGATTGAAGTGCTGTATTATATTGAAGTGCTGTATTAGATTGAAGTGCTGTATCAGATTGAAGTGCTGTATTAGATTGAAGTGTTGTATTAGATTCAAGAGCAGTGTTAGATTGAAGTGCTGTATTAGATTGAAGTGCTGTATTAGATTCAAGTGCAGTATTAGATTGAAGTGGTGTATTAGGTTGAAGTGCTGTGTCAGATTGAAGTGCTGTAGTGGATTGAAGTTCTGTATTAGATTGAAGTGCTGAATTAGATTGAAGGGCTGTATTAGAAGGAAGTGCTGTATTAGATTGAAGTGCTGTACTAGATTGAAGTTCTGTATTCAATTGAAGTATTGTATTAGATTGAAGTGCTGTATTATATTGAAGTGTTGTATTAGATTCAAGTGCAGTATTAGATTGAAGTGCTGTATTAGATTGAAGTGCTGTATTAGATTGAAGTGCTGTATTATATTGAAGTACTGTATTAGATTGAAGTGCAGTATTAGATTGAAGAGCAGTATTAGATTGAAGTGTAGTATTAGATTGAATTGTTGTATTAGATTGAAGTGTTGTATTAGATTGAAGTGCTGTATTAGATTGAAGTGTTGTATTAGATTGAAGTGCTGTATTAGATTCAATTGCTGTATTAGTTTGAACTTCTGTATTAGATTGAAGTGCTGCATTAGGTTGAAGTGCTAAATTAGATGTAAGTTCTGTGTTAGATTGAAGTGCTGTATTAGATTGAAGTGCTGTATTAGATTGAAGTGCTGTATTAGATTGAAGTGTTGTATTAGATTAAGTTGTTGTATTAGATTGAAGTGCTGTATTAGATTGAGGTGCAGTATTAGATTGAAGAGCAGTATTACATTAAAGGTTTGTATTAGATTGAATTGTTGTATTAGATTGAAGTGCGGTATTAGATTTAAGTGCTGTATTAGATTGAAGTGCTGTATTGGATTGAAGTGTAGTATTAGATTGAAGTGCGCTATTTGATTGAAGGACTGTAAAGATTGAAGTGCTGTATTAGATTGAAGTGCTGTATTAGTTTGAAGTACTGTATTAGATTGAAGTCCTGTATTAGATTGAAGCGCAGTATTAGATTGAACTTCTGTATTAGATTGAAGTGCTGTATTAGGTTGAAGTTCTGTAATAGATTGAAGTGCTGTATTAGATTGAAGTGCTGTGTTAGATTGAAATGCTGTATTAGATTGAAGTGCTGTATTAGGTTGAAGTGCTGTATTAGATTGAAGTGCTGTATTAGATTGAAGTGCTGTATTAGGTTGAAGTGCTGTATTAGATTGAAGTGCTGTGCTAGATTGAAGTGCTGTATTAGATTGAACTTCTGTATTAGATTGAAGTGCTGTATTAGGTTGAAGTTCTGTAATAGATTGAAGTGCTGTATTAGATTGAAGTGCTGTGTTAGATTGAAATGCTGTATTAGATTGAAGTGCTTTATTAGATTGAAGTGCTGCAGTAGATTGAAGTGCTGCGTTAGATTGAAGTGCTGTATTAGATTGAAGTGCAGTATTATATTGAAAGTTCGTATTACATTGAAGTGGTGTATTAGGTTGAAGTGCTGTATTAGATTGAAGTGCTGTACTAGATTGAAGTGCTGCATTAGATTGAAGTGCTGTATTAGATAGAAGTGCTGTATTAGATGGTAGTGCTGTATTAGATTGAAGTGCTATATTAGATTGAAGTGCTGTATTAGATTAAAGTTTTGTATTAGATTGAAGTGCTGTATTAAACTAAAGTGCTGTATTAGATTGAAGTGCTGCATTAGATTGAAGTGCTGTATTAGATTGAAGTGCTGTATTAGATTGAAGTGTTGTATTAGATTGAAGGGCTGTATTAGATTGAAGTGCTGTATTAGATTGAAGTGCTGTATAATATTGAAGTGCTTTATGAGATTGAAGTGCTGTATTAGATTGAAGTGCGGTATTAGATTAAAGTGCTGTATTTGATTGAAGTGCTGTATTGATTGAAGTGCTGTATTAGATTGAAGTGCTGTATTAGATTGAAGTGTTGTATTAGATTGAAGTGCTGTATTAGATTGAAATACTGCATTAGATTGAAGGGCTGTATTATATTAAAGTGCTGTATTAGATTGAAGTGCTGTATTAGATTGAAGTGCTGTATTAGATTGAAGTGCTGTATTAGATTGAAGTGCTTTATTAGATTGAAGTGCTGTATTAGACTGAAGTGCTGTATTAGATTGAAGAGCTGTATTAGATTCAATTGTTGTATTACATTTAAGTGCTATATTAGATTGATGTGCTGTATTCGATTGAAGTGCTGTATTAGGTTCAGGTACTGTATTAGATTGAAGTGTTGTATTAGATTGAAGTGTTGTATTAGATTGAAGTGCTGTATTAGATAGAAGTGCTGTATTAGATTGAAGTGTTGTATTAGATTGAAGTGCTGTATTAGATTGAAGTGCTGTATTAGATTGAAGTTCTGTATTAGATTGAAGTGGTGTAACAGATTGAAGTGTTGTATCACATTGAAGATCTGTATTAGATTGAAGTGCTGTATTAGATTGAAGTGCTGTATAAGATTGAAGTGCTGTATTAGATTGAAGTGTTGTGTTAGATTGAAGTGCTGTATTAGATTGAAGTGCTGTATTAGATTGAAGTGCTGTATTAGATTGAAGTGTTGTATTAGATTGAAGTGCTGTATTAGACTGAAGTGCTGTATTAGATTGAAGTGCTGTATTAGATTGAAGTGCTGTATTAGATTGAACTGCCATATTATATTGAGGAGCTGTATTAGATTTATGTGCTATATTTGATTGACGTGCTGTATTAGATAGACGGGCTGTATTACATTGAAGTGCTGTATTAGATTGAAGAGCTGTATTAGATTGAAGTGCTGTATTAGATTGAAGTGCTGTATTAGATTGAAGTGCTGCATTAGATTGAATTGCTGCATTAGATTGAAGTGCTGAGTTAGATTGAAGTGCTGTAGTAGATTGAAGTGCTGCATTAAATTGACGTGCTGTATTAGACTGAAGTGCAGTATTATATTGAAAGTCCGTATTAGATTGAAGTGCTGTATCAGATTTAAGTGCTGTATTAGATTGAAGTGCTGTATTAGTTTGAAGGGCTGCATTAGATTGAAGGTCCATATTAGATTGAAGTTCTTTATTAGATTGAATTGTTGTATTAGATTGAAGTGCTGTATTAGATTGAAGTGCTGTATTAGATTGAAGGTCCGTATTAGATTGAAGGTCCGTATTAGATTGAAGGTCCGTCTAAGATTGAATTTCTGTATTTTATTTAAGTGCTGTATTAGATTGAAGTGCTGTGTTAGATTGTAGTGTTGTATTAGATTGAAGAGCTGTATTAGATTGAAGTGCTGTGTTAGATTGAAGTGCTGTATGTGATTGAATTGCTGTATTAGATTGAACTTCTGTATTAGATTGAAGTGCTGCATTAGGTTGAAGTGCTAAATTAGATGTAAGTTCTGTGTTAGATTGAAATGCTGTATTAGATTGAAGTGCTGTATTAGACTGAAGTGCTGCATTAGGTTGAAGTGCTGTATTAGATTGGAGTGCTGTACTCGATTGAAGTGCTGTATTAGATTGAAGTGCTGTATTAGATAGAAGTGCTGTATTAGATGGTAGTGCTGTATTAGATTGAAGTGCTATATTAGATTGAAGTGCTGTACTGGTTGAAGCGTTGTATTAGATTGAAGTTCTGTATTAAATTGAAGTGCTGCAGTAGATTGAAGTGCTGAATTAGATTGAAGTGCTGTATTAGATTGAAGTGCTGTATTAGATTGAAGTGTTGTATTAGATTGAAGTGCTGTATTAGATTGAAGTGCTGTATTAGATTGAAGTGCTGCATCAGATTGAAGTGCTGTATTAGATTGAAGTGCTGTATTAGATTGAAGTGCTTTGTTCGATTGAAGTGCTGTATTAGACTGAAGTGATGTATTAGATTGAAGAGCTGTATTAGATTGAAGTGCTGTATTAGATAGAAGTGCTGTATTAGATGTTAGTGCTGTATTAGATTGAAGTGCTATATTAGATTGAAGTGCTGTATTAGATTTAAGTTTTGTATTAGATTGAAGTGCTGTATTAGATAGAAGTGCTGTATTAGATTGAAGTGTTGTATTAGATTGAAGTGCTGTATTAGATTGAAGTGCTGTATTAGATTGAAGTTCTGTATTAGATTGAAGTGGTGTAACAGATTGAAGTGTTGTATCACATTGAAGATCTGTATTAGATTGAAGTGCTGTATTAGATTGAAGTGCTGTATAAGATTAAAGTGCTGTATTTGATTGAAGTGCTGTATTGATTGAAGTGCTGTATTAGATTGAAGTGCTGTATTAGATTGAAGTGTTGTATTAGATTGAAGTGCTGTATTAGATTGAAATACTGCATTAGATTGAAGGGCTGTATTATATTAAAGTGCTGTATTAGATTGAAGTGCTGTATTAGATTGAAGTGCTGTATTAGATTGAAGTGCTTTATTAGATTGAAGTGCTGTATTAGACTGAAGTGCTGTATTAGATTGAAGAGCTGTATTAGATTCAATTGTTGTATTACATTTAAGTGCTATATTAGATTGATGTGCTGTATTCGATTGAAGTGCTGTATTAGGTTCAGGTACTGTATTAGATTGAAGTGTTGTATTAGATTGAAGTGTTGTATTAGATTGAAGTGCTGTATTAGATAGAAGTGCTGTATTAGATTGAAGTGTTGTATTAGATTGAAGTGCTGTATTAGATTGAAGTGCTGTATTAGATTGAAGTTCTGTATTAGATTGAAGTGGTGTAACAGATTGAAGTGTTGTATCACATTGAAGATCTGTATTAGATTGAAGTGCTGTATTAGATTGAAGTGCTGTATAAGATTGAAGTGCTGTATTAGATTGAAGTGTTGTGTTAGATTGAAGTGCTGTATTAGATTGAAGTGCTGTATTAGATTGAAGTGCTGTATTAGATTGAAGTGTTGTATTAGATTGAAGTGCTGTATTAGACTGAAGTGCTGTATTAGATTGAAGTGCTGTATTAGATTGAAGTGCTGTATTAGATTGAACTGCCATATTATATTGAGGAGCTGTATTAGATTTATGTGCTATATTTGATTGACGTGCTGTATTAGATAGACGGGCTGTATTACATTGAAGTGCTGTATTAGATTGAAGAGCTGTATTAGATTGAAGTGCTGTATTAGATTGAAGTGCTGTATTAGATTGAAGTGCTGCATTAGATTGAATTGCTGCATTAGATTGAAGTGCTGAGTTAGATTGAAGTGCTGTAGTAGATTGAAGTGCTGCATTAAATTGACGTGCTGTATTAGACTGAAGTGCAGTATTATATTGAAAGTCCGTATTAGATTGAAGTGCTGTATCAGATTTAAGTGCTGTATTAGATTGAAGTGCTGTATTAGTTTGAAGGGCTGCATTAGATTGAAGGTCCATATTAGATTGAAGTTCTTTATTAGATTGAATTGTTGTATTAGATTGAAGTGCTGTATTAGATTGAAGTGCTGTATTAGATTGAAGGTCCGTATTAGATTGAAGGTCCGTATTAGATTGAAGGTCCGTCTAAGATTGAATTTCTGTATTTTATTTAAGTGCTGTATTAGATTGAAGTGCTGTGTTAGATTGTAGTGTTGTATTAGATTGAAGAGCTGTATTAGATTGAAGTGCTGTGTTAGATTGAAGTGCTGTATGAGATTGAATTGCTGTATTAGATTGAACTTCTGTATTAGATTGAAGTGCTGCATTAGGTTGAAGTGCTAAATTAGATGTAAGTTCTGTGTTAGATTGAAATGCTGTATTAGATTGAAGTGCTGTATTAGACTGAAGTGCTGCATTAGGTTGAAGTGCTGTATTAGATTGGAGTGCTGTACTCGATTGAAGTGCTGTATTAGATTGAAGTGCTGTATTAGATAGAAGTGCTGTATTAGATGGTAGTGCTGTATTAGATTGAAGTGCTATATTAGATTGAAGTGCTGTACTGGTTGAAGCGTTGTATTAGATTGAAGTTCTGTATTAAATTGAAGTGCTGCAGTAGATTGAAGTGCTGAATTAGATTGAAGTGCTGTATTAGATTGAAGTGCTGTATTAGATTGAAGTGTTGTATTAGATTGAAGTGCTGTATTAGATTGAAGTGCTGTATTAGATTGAAGTGCTGCATCAGATTGAAGTGCTGTATTAGATTGAAGTGCTGTATTAGATTGAAGTGCTTTGTTCGATTGAAGTGCTGTATTAGACTGAAGTGATGTATTAGATTGAAGAGCTGTATTAGATTGAAGTGCTGTATTAGATAGAAGTGCTGTATTAGATGTTAGTGCTGTATTAGATTGAAGTGCTATATTAGATTGAAGTGCTGTATTAGATTTAAGTTTTGTATTAGATTGAAGTGCTGTATTAAACTGAAGTGCTGTATTAGATTGAAGTGCAGTATTAGATTGAAGTGCTGTATTAGATTGAAGGGCTGTATTAGATTGAAGTGTTGTATTAGATTGAAGGGCTGTATTAGATTGAAGTGCTGTATTAGATTGAAGTGCTGTATAATATTGAAGTGCTTTAATAGATTGAAGTGCTGTATTAGATTGAAGTGCGGTATTAGATTAAAGTGCTGTATTTGATTGAAGTGCTGTATTGATTGAAGAGCTGTATTAGATTGAAGTGCTGTATTAGATTGAAGTGCTGTATTAGATTGAAGTGCTGTATTAGATTGAAATACTGCATTAGATTGAAGGGCTGTATTATATTGAAGTGCTGTATTAGATTGAAGTGCTGTCTTAGATTGAAGTGCTGTATTAGATTGAAGTGCTGTATTAGATTGAAGTGCTTTATTAGATTGAAGTGCTGTATTAGACTGAAGTGTTGTATTAGATGGAAGTGTTGTATTAGATTGAAGTGCTGTATTCGATAGAAGTGCTGTATTAGATTGAAGTGTTGTATTAGATTGAAGTGCTGTATTAGATTGAAGTGCTGTATTAGATTGAAGTTCTGCATTAGATTGAAGTGGTGTAACAGATTGAAGTGTTGTATCACATTGAAGATCTGTATTAGATTGAAGTGCTGTATTAGATTGAAGTGCTGTATAAGATTGAAGTGCTGTATTAGATTGAAGTGTTGTGTTAGTTTGAAGTGCAGTATTAAAATGAAGTGCTGTATTGGATTGAAGTGCTGAATTAGATTGAAGTGCTGTATTAGATTGAAGTGATGTATTAGATTGAAGTGCTGTATTAGATTGAAGTGATGTATTAGATTGAAGTGCTGTATTAGATTGAAGTGTTGTATTAGATTGAAGTGCTGTATTATATTGAAGTGCTGTATCAGATTGAAGTGCTGTATTAGATTGAAGTGTTGTATTAGATTCAAGTGCAGTGTTAGATTGAAGTGCTGTATTAGATTGAAGTGCTGTATTAGATTCAAGTGCAGTATTAGATTGAAGTGGTGTATTAGGTTGAAGTGCTGTGTCAGATTGAAGTGCTGTAGTGGATTGAAGTTCTGTATTAGATTGAAGTGCTGAATTAGATTGAAGGGCTGTATTAGAAGGAAGTGCTGTATTAGATTGAAGTGCTGTACTAGATTGAAGTTCTGCATTAGATTGAAGTGCTGAATTAGATTAAAGGGCTGTATTAGATTGAAGTGCTGTATTAGATTGAAGTGCTGTATTCAATTGAAGTATTGTATTAGATTGAAGTGCTGTATTATATTGAAGTGATGTATTAGATTCAAGTGCAGTATTAGATTGAAGTGCTGTATTAGATTGAAGTGCTGTATTAGATTGAAGTGCTGTATTATATTGAAGTACTGTATTAGATTGAAGTGCTGTATTAGATTGAAGTGCAGTATTAGATTGAAGTGTTGTATTAGATTGAATTGTTGTATTCGATTGAAGTACTGTGTTAGATTGAAGTGCTATATTAGATTGAAGTGCAGTATTAGATTGAAGAGCAGTATTAGATTGAAGTGTAGTATTAGATTGAATTGTTGTATTAGATTGAAGTGTTGTATTAGATTGAAGTGCTGTATTAGATTGAAGTGTTGTATTAGATTGAAGTGCTGTATTAGATTCAATTGCTGTATTAGTTTGAACTTCTGTATTAGATTGAAGTGCTGCATTAGGTTGAAGTGCTAAATTAGATGTAAGTTCTGTGTTAGATTGAAGTGCTGTATTAGATTGAAGTGCTGTATTAGATTGAAGTGCTGTATTAGATTGAAGTGTTGTATTAGATTAAGTTGTTGTATTAGATTGAAGTGCTGTATTAGATTGAGGTGCAGTATTAGATTGAAGAGCAGTATTACATTAAAGGTTTGTATTAGATTGAATTGTTGTATTAGATTGAAGTGCGGTATTAGATTTAAGTGCTGTATTAGATTGAAGTGCTGTATTGGATTGAAGTGTAGTATTAGATTGAAGTGCGCTATTTGATTGAAGGACTGTAAAGATTGAAGTGCTGTATTAGATTGAAGTGCTGTATTAGTTTGAAGTACTGTATTAGATTGAAGTCCTGTATTAGATTGAAGCGCAGTATTAGATTGAACTTCTGTATTAGATTGAAGTGCTGTATTAGGTTGAAGTTCTGTAATAGATTGAAGTGCTGTATTAGATTGAAGTGCTGTGTTAGATTGAAATGCTGTATTAGATTGAAGTGCTGTATTAGGTTGAAGTGCTGTATTAGATTGAAGTGCTGTATTAGATTGAAGTGCTGTATTAGGTTGAAGTGCTGTATTAGATTGAAGTGCTGTGCTAGATTGAAGTGCTGTATTAGATTGAACTTCTGTATTAGATTGAAGTGCTGTATTAGGTTGAAGTTCTGTAATAGATTGAAGTGCTGTATTAGATTGAAGTGCTGTGTTAGATTGAAATGCTGTATTAGATTGAAGTGCTTTATTAGATTGAAGTGCTGCAGTAGATTGAAGTGCTGCGTTAGATTGAAGTGCTGTATTAGATTGAAGTGCAGTATTATATTGAAAGTTCGTATTACATTGAAGTGGTGTATTAGGTTGAAGTGCTGTATTAGATTGAAGTGCTGTACTAGATTGAAGTGCTGCATTAGATTGAAGTGCTGTATTAGATAGAAGTGCTGTATTAGATGGTAGTGCTGTATTAGATTGAAGTGCTATATTAGATTGAAGTGCTGTATTAGATTAAAGTTTTGTATTAGATTGAAGTGCTGTATTAAACTAAAGTGCTGTATTAGATTGAAGTGCTGCATTAGATTGAAGTGCTGTATTAGATTGAAGTGCTGTATTAGATTGAAGTGTTGTATTAGATTGAAGGGCTGTATTAGATTGAAGTGCTGTATTAGATTGAAGTGCTGTATAATATTGAAGTGCTTTATGAGATTGAAGTGCTGTATTAGATTGAAGTGCGGTATTAGATTAAAGTGCTGTATTTGATTGAAGTGCTGTATTGATTGAAGTGCTGTATTAGATTGAAGTGCTGTATTAGATTGAAGTGTTGTATTAGATTGAAGTGCTGTATTAGATTGAAATACTGCATTAGATTGAAGGGCTGTATTATATTGAAGTGCTGTATTAGATTGAAGTGCTGTATTAGATTGAAGTGCTGTATTAGATTGAAGTGCTGTATTAGATTGAAGTGCTTTATTAGATTGAAGTGCTGTATTAGACTGAAGTGCTGTATTAGATTGAAGAGCTGTATTAGATTCAATTGTTGTATTACATTTAAGTGCTATATTAGATTGATGTGCTGTATTCGATTGAAGTGCTGTATTAGGTTCAGTTACTGTATTAGATTGAAGTGTTGTATTAGATTGAAGTGTTGTATTAGATTGAAGTGCTGTATTAGATAGAAGTGCTGTATTAGATTGAAGTGTTGTATTAGATTGAAGTGCTGTATTAGATTGAAGTGCTGTATTAGATTGAAGTTCTGTATTAGATTGAAGTGGTGTAACAGATTGAAGTGTTGTATCACATTGAAGATCTGTATTAGATTGAAGTGCTGTATTAGATTGAAGTGCTGTATAAGATTGAAGTGCTGTATTAGATTGAAGTGTTGTGTTAGATTGAAGTGCTGTATTAGATTGAAGTGCTGTATTAGATTGAAGTGCTGTATTAGATTGAAGTGTTGTATTAGATTGAAGTGCTGTATTAGACTGAAGTGCTGTATTAGATTGAAGTGCTGTATTAGATTGAAGTGCTGTATTAGATTGAACTGCCATATTATATTGAGGAGCTGTATTAGATTTATGTGCTATATTTGATTGACGTGCTGTATTAGATAGACGGGCTGTATTACATTGAAGTGCTGTATTAGATTGAAGAGCTGTATTAGATTGAAGTGCTGTATTAGATTGAAGTGCTGTATTAGATTGAAGTGCTGCATTAGATTGAATTGCTGCATTAGATTGAAGTGCTGAGTTAGATTGAAGTGCTGTAGTAGATTGAAGTGCTGCATTAAATTGACGTGCTGTATTAGACTGAAGTGCAGTATTATATTGAAAGTCCATATTAGATTGAAGTGCTGTATCAGATTTAAGTGCTGTATTAGATTGAAGTGCTGTATTAGATTGAAGGGCTGCATTAGATTGAAGGTCCATATTAGATTGAAGTTCTTTATTAGATTGAATTGTTGTATTAGATTGAAGTGCTGTATTAGATTGAAGTGCTGTATTAGATTGAAGGTCCGTATTAGATTGAAGGTCCGTATTAGATTGAAGGTCCGTCTAAGATTGAATTTCTGTATTTTATTTAAGTGCTGTATTAGATTGAAGTGCTGTGTTAGATTGTAGTGTTGTATTAGATTGAAGAGCTGTATTAGATTGAAGTGCTGTGTTAGATTGAAGTGCTGTATGAGATTGAATTGCTGTATTAGATTGAACTTCTGTATTAGATTGAAGTGCTGCATTAGGTTGAAGTGCTAAATTAGATGTAAGTTCTGTGTTAGATTGAAATGCTGTATTAGATTGAAGTGCTGTATTAGACTGAAGTGCTGCATTAGGTTGAAGTGCTGTATTAGATTGGAGTGCTGTACTCGATTGAAGTGCTGTGTTAGATTGAAGTGCTGTATTAGATAGAAGTGCTGTATTAGATGGTAGTGCTGTATTAGATTGAAGTGCTATATTAGATTGAAGTGCTGTACTGGTTGAAGCGTTGTATTAGATTGAAGTTCTGTATTAAATTGAAGTGCTGCAGTAGATTGAAGTGCTGAATTAGATTGAAGTGCTGTATTAGATTGAAGTGCTGTATTAGATTGAAGTGTTGTATTAGATTGAAGTGCTGTATTAGATTGAAGTGCTGTATTAGATTGAAGTGCTGCATCAGATTGAAGTGCTGTATTAGATTGAAGTGCTGTATTAGATTGAAGTGCTTTGTTCGATTGAAGTGCTGTATTAGACTGAAGTGATGTATTAGATTGAAGAGCTGTATTAGATTGAAGTGCTGTATTAGATAGAAGTGCTGTATTAGATGTTAGTGCTGTATTAGATTGAAGTGCTATATTAGATTGAAGTGCTGTATTAGATTTAAGTTTTGTATTAGATTGAAGTGCTGTATTAAACTGAAGTGCTGTATTAGATTGAAGTGCAGTATTAGATTGAAGTGCTGTATTAGATTGAAGGACTGTATTAGATTGAAATGTTGTATTAGATTGAAGGGCTGTATTAGATTGAAGTGCTGTATTAGATTGAAGTGCTGTATAATATTGAAGTGCTTTATTAGATTGAAGTGCTGTATTAGATTGAAGTGCGGTATTAGATTAAAGTGCTGTATTTGATTGAAGTGCTGTATTGATTGAAGTGCTGTATTAGATTGAAGTGCTGTATTAGATTGAAGTGCTGTATTAGATTGAAGTGCTGTATTAGATTGAAATACTGCATTAGATTGAAGGGCTGTATTATATTGAAGTGCTGTATTAGATTGAAGTGCTGTATTAGATTGAAGTGCTGTATTAGATTGAAGTGCTGTATTAGATTGAAGTGCTTTATTAGATTGAAGTGCTGTATTAGACTGAAGTGTTGTATTAGATGGAAGTGTTGTATTAGATTGAAGTGCTGTATTCGATAGAAGTGCTGTATTAGATTGAAGTGTTGTATTAGATTGAAGTGCTGTATTAGATTGAAGTGCTGTATTAGATTGAAGTTCTGCATTAGATTGAAGTGGTGTAACAGATTGAAGTGTTGTATCACATTGAAGATCTGTATTAGATTGAAGTGCTGTATTAGATGGAAGTGCTGTATAAGATTGAAGTGCTGTATTAGATTGAAGTGTTGTGTTAGTTTGAAGTGCAGTATTAAAATGAAGTGCTGTATTGGATTGAAGTGCTGAATTAGATTGAAGCGCTGTATTAGATTGAAGTGCTGTATTAGATTGAAGTGTTGAATTAGATTGAAGTGCTGTATTAGATTGAAGTGCTGTATTAGATTGAAGTGCTGTATTAGATTGAAGTGCTGTATTAGATTGAAGTGCTTTGTTCGATTGAAGTGCTGTATTAGACTGAAGTGATGTATTAGATTGAAGAGCTGTATTAGATTGAAGTGCTGTATTAGATAGAAGTGCTGTATTAGATGGTAGTGCTGTATTAGATTGAAGTGCTATATTAGATTGAAGTGCTGTATTAGATTAAAGTTTTGTATCAGATTGAAGTGCTGTATTAAACTGAAGTGCTGTATTAGATTGAAGTGCTGTATTAGATTGAAGTGCTGTATTAGATTGAAGTGTTGTATTAGATTGAAGGGCTGTATTAGATTGAAGTGCTGTATTAGATTGAAGTGCTGTATAATATTGAAGTGCTTTATTAGATTGAAGTGCTGTATTAGGTTGAAGTGCGGTATTAGATTAAAGTGCTGTATTTGATTGAAGTGCTGTACTGATTGAAGTGCTGTATTAGATTGAAGTGCTGTATTAGATTGAAGTGCTGTATTAGATTGAAATACTGCATTAGATTGAAGGGCTGTATTATATTGAAGTGTTGTATTAGATTGAAGAGTTGTGTTAGATTCAAGTGTTGTATTACATTTAAGTGCTATATTAGATTGATGTGCTGTATTAGATTGAAGTGCTGTATTAGGTTCAAGTGCTGTATTAGATTGAAGTGTTGTATTAGATTGAAGTGCTGTATTCGATAGAAGTGCTGTATTAGATTGAAGTGTTGTATTAGATTGAAGTGCTGTATTAGATTGAAGTGCTGTATTAGATTGAAGTTCTGCATTAGATTGAAGTGGTGTAACAGATTGAAGTGTTGTATCACATTGAAGATCTGTATTAGATTGAAGTGCTGTATTAGATTGAAGTGCTGTATAAGATTGAAGTGCTGTATTAGATTGAAGTGTTGTGTTAGTTTGAAGTGCAGTATTAAAATGAAGTGCTGTATTGGATTGAAGCGCTGTATTAGATTGAAGTCTTGTATTAGATTGAGGTGCTGTATTAGACTGAAGTGCTGTATTAGATTGAAGTGCTGTATTAGATTGAAGTGCTGTATTAGATTGAACTGCCATATTATATTGAGGAGCTGTATTAGATTTATGTGCTGTATTAGATTGACGTGCTGTATTAGATAGACGGGCTGTATTACATTGAAGTGCTGTATTAGATTGAAGAGCTGTATTAGATTGAAGTGCTGTATTAGATTGAAGTGCTGTAGTAGATTGAAGTGCTGCATTAAATTGACGTGCTGTATTAGATTGAAGTGCAGTATTATATTGAAAGTCCGTATTAGATTGAAGTGCTGTGTCAGATTTAAGTGCTGTATTAGATTGAAGTGCTGTATTAGATTGAAGGGCTGCATTAGATTGAAGGTCCATATTAGATTGAAGTTCTTTATTAGATTGAATTGTTGTATTAGATTGAAGTGCTGTATTAGATTGAAGTGCTGTATTAGATCGAAGGTCCGTATTAGATTGAAGGTCCGTATTAGATTGAAGGTCCGTCTAAGATTGAATTTCTGTATTTTATTTAAGTGCTGTATTAGACTGAAGTGCTGTGTTAGATTGTAGTGTTGTATTAGATTGAAGAGCTGTATTAGATTGAAGTGCTGTATTAGATTGAAGTGCTGTATTAGATTGAATTGCTGTATTAGATTGAACTTCTGTATTAGATTGAAGAGCTGCATTAGGTTGAAGTGCTAAATTAGATGTAAGTTCTTTGTTAGATTGAAATGCTGTATTAGATTGAAGTGCTGTATTAGATTGAAGTGCTGCATTAGGTTGAAGTGCTGGATTAGATTGAAGTGCTGTACTAGATTGAAGTGCTGTATTAGATTGAAGTGCTGTATTAGATAGAAGTGCTGTATTAGATGATAGTGCTGTATTAGATTGAAGTGCTATATTAGATTGAAGTGCTGTACTGGTTGAAGCGTTGTATTAGATTTTAGTTCTGTATTAAATTGAAGTGCTGCAGTAGATTGAAGTGCTGAATTAGATTGAAGCGCTGTATTAGATTGAAGTGCTGTATTAGATTGAAGTGCTGTATTAGATTGAAGTGCTTTGTTCGATTGAAGTGCTGTATTAGACTGAAGTGATGTATTAGATTGAAGAGCTGTATTAGATTGAAGTGCTGTATTAGATAGAAGTGCTGTATTAGATGGTAGTGCTGTATTAGATTGAAGTGCTATATTAGATTGAAGTGCTGTATTAGATTAAAGTTTTGTATCAGATTGAAGTGCTGTATTAAACTGAAGTGCTGTATTAGATTGAAGTGCTGTATTAGATTGAAGTGCTGTATTAGATTGAAGTGTTGTATTAGATTGAAGGGCTGTATTAGATTGAAGTGCTGTATTAGATTGAAGTGCTGTATAATATTGAAGTGCTTTATTAGATTGAAGTGCTGTATTAGGTTGAAGTGCGGTATTAGATTAAAGTGCTGTATTTGATTGAAGTGCTGTACTGATTGAAGTGCTGTATTAGATTGAAGTGCTGTATTAGATTGAAGTGCTGTATTAGATTGAAGTGCTGTAATAGATTGAAATACTGCATTAGATTGAAGGGCTGTATTATATTGAAGTGCTGTATTAGATTGAAGTGCTGTATTAGATTGAAGTGCTGTATTAGATTGAAGTGCTGTATTAGATTGAAGTGCTTTATTAGATTGAAGTGCTGTATTAGACTGAAGTGCTGTATTAGATTGAAGAGTTGTATTAGATTCAAGTGTTGTATTACATTTAAGTGCTTTATTAGATTGATGTGCTGTATTAGATTGAAGTGCTGTATTAGGTTCAAGTGCTGTATTAGATTGAAGTGTTGTATTAGATTGAAGTATTGTTTTAGATTGAAGTGCTGTATTAGATAGAAGTGCTGTATTAGATTGAAGTGTTGTATTAGATTGAAGTGCTGTATTAGATTGAAGTGCTGTATTAGATTGAATTTCTGTATTAGATTGAAGTGGTGTAACAGATTGAAGTGTTGTATCACATTGAAGATCTGTATTAGATTGAAGTGCTGTATTAGATTGAAGTGCTGTATAAGATTGAAGTGCTGTATTAGATTGAAGTGTTGTGTTAGATTGAAGTGCTGTATTAGATTGAAGTGCTGTATTAGATTGAAGTGTTGTATTAGATTGAAGTGCTGTATTAGACTGAAGTGCTGTATTAGATTGAAGTGCTGTATTAGATTGAAGTGCTGTATTAGATTGAACTGCCATATTATATTGAGGAGCTGTATTAGATTTATGTGCTATATTAGATTGACTTGCTGTATTAGATAGACGGGCTGTATTACATTGAAGTGCTGTATTAGATTGAAAAGCTGTATTAGATTGAAGTGCTGTATTAGATTGAAGTGCTGTATTAGATTGAAGTGCTGTATTAGATTGAAGTGCTGTATTAGACTGAAGTGCTGTATTAGATTGAAGAGCTGTATTAGATTCAATTGTTGTATTACATTTAAGTGCTATATTAGATTGATGTGCTGTATTCGATTGAAGTGCTGTATTAGGTTCAAGTACTGTATTAGATTGAAGTGTTGTATTAGATTGAAGTGTTGTATTAGATTGAAGTGCTGTATTAGATAGAAGTGCTGTATTAGATTGAAGTGTTGTATTAAATTGAAGTGCTGTATTAGATTGAAGTTCTGTATTAGATTGAAGTGGTGTAACAGATTGAAGTGTTGTATCACATTGAAGATCTGTATTAGATTGAAGTGCTGTATTAGATTGAAGTGCTGTATAAGATTGAAGTGCTGTATTAGATTGAAGTGTTGTGTTTGATTGAAGTGCTGTGTTAGATTGAAGTGCTGTATTAGATTGAAGTGCTGTATTAGATTGAAGTGTTGTTTTAGATTGAAGTGCTGTATTAGACTGAAGTGCTGTATTAGATTGAAGTGCTGTATTAGATTGAAGTGCTGTATTAGATTGAACTGCCATATTATATTGAGGAGCTGTATTAGATTTATGTGCTTTATTTGATTGACGTGCTGTATTGGATAGACGGGCTGTATTACATTGAAGTGCTGTATTAGATTGAAGAGCTGTATAAGATTGAAGTGCTGTATTAGATTGAAGTGCTGTATTAGATTGAAGTGCTGCATTAGATTGAATTGCTGCATTAGATTGAAGTGCTGAGTTAGATTGAAGTGCTGTAGTAGATTGAAGTGCTGCATTAAATTGACGTGCTGTATTAGACTGAAGTGCAGAATTATATTGAAAGTCCGTATTAGATTGAAGTGCTGTATCAGATTTAAGTGCTGTATTTGATTGAAGTGCTGTATTAGATTGAAGGGCTGCATTAGATTGAAGGTCCATATTAGATTGAAGTTCTTTATTAGATTGAATTGTTGTATTAGATTGAAGTGCTGTATTAGATTGAAGTGCTGTATTAGATTGAAGGTCCGTATTAGATTGAAGGTCCGTATTAGATTGAAGATCCGTCTAAGATTGAATTTCTGTATTTTATTTAAGTGCTGTATTAGATTGAAGTGCTGTGTTAGATTGTAGTGTTGTATTAGATTGAAGAGCTGTATTAGATTGAAGTGCTGTGTTAGATTGTAGTGTTGTATTAGATTGAAGAGCTGTATTAGATTGAAGAGCTGTATTAGATTGAAGTGCTGTATTAGATAGAAGTGCTGTATTAGATGGTAGTGCTGTATTAGATTGAAGTGCTATATTAGATTGAAGTGCTGTATTAGATTAAAGTTTTGTATCAGATTGAAGTGCTGTATTAAACTGAAGTGCTGTATTAGATTGAAGTGCTGTATTAGATTGAAGTGCTGTATTAGATTGAAGTGTTGTATTAGATTGAAGGGCTGTATTAGATTGAAGTGCTGTATTAGATTGAAGTGCTGTATAATATTGAAGTGCTTTATTAGATTGAAGTGCTGTATTAGGTTGAAGTGCGGTATTAGATTAAAGTGCTGTATTTGATTGAAGTGCTGTACTGATTGAAGTGCTGTATTAGATTGAAGTGCTGTATTAGATTGAAGTGCTGTATTAGATTGAAATACTGCATTAGATTGAAGGGCTGTATTATATTGAAGTGTTGTATTAGATTGAAGAGTTGTGTTAGATTCAAGTGTTGTATTACATTTAAGTGCTATATTAGATTGATGTGCTGTATTAGATTGAAGTGCTGTATTAGGTTCAAGTGCTGTATTAGATTGAAGTGTTGTATTAGATTGAAGTGCTGTATTCGATAGAAGTGCTGTATTAGATTGAAGTGTTGTATTAGATTGAAGTGCTGTATTAGATTGAAGTGCTGTATTAGATTGAAGTTCTGCATTAGATTGAAGTGGTGTAACAGATTGAAGTGTTGTATCACATTGAAGATCTGTATTAGATTGAAGTGCTGTATTAGATTGAAGTGCTGTATAAGATTGAAGTGCTGTATTAGATTGAAGTGTTGTGTTAGTTTGAAGTGCAGTATTAAAATGAAGTGCTGTATTGGATTGAAGCGCTGTATTAGATTGAAGTCTTGTATTAGATTGAGGTGCTGTATTAGACTGAAGTGCTGTATTAGATTGAAGTGCTGTATTAGATTGAAGTGCTGTATTAGATTGAACTGCCATATTATATTGAGGAGCTGTATTAGATTTATGTGCTGTATTAGATTGACGTGCTGTATTAGATAGACGGGCTGTATTACATTGAAGTGCTGTATTAGATTGAAGAGCTGTATTAGATTGAAGTGCTGTATTAGATTGAAGTGCTGTAGTAGATTGAAGTGCTGCATTAAATTGACGTGCTGTATTAGATTGAAGTGCAGTATTATATTGAAAGTCCGTATTAGATTGAAGTGCTGTGTCAGATTTAAGTGCTGTATTAGATTGAAGTGCTGTATTAGATTGAAGGGCTGCATTAGATTGAAGGTCCATATTAGATTGAAGTTCTTTATTAGATTGAATTGTTGTATTAGATTGAAGTGCTGTATTAGATTGAAGTGCTGTATTAGATCGAAGGTCCGTATTAGATTGAAGGTCCGTATTAGATTGAAGGTCCGTCTAAGATTGAATTTCTGTATTTTATTTAAGTGCTGTATTAGACTGAAGTGCTGTGTTAGATTGTAGTGTTGTATTAGATTGAAGAGCTGTATTAGATTGAAGTGCTGTATTAGATTGAAGTGCTGTATTAGATTGAATTGCTGTATTAGATTGAACTTCTGTATTAGATTGAAGAGCTGCATTAGGTTGAAGTGCTAAATTAGATGTAAGTTCTTTGTTAGATTGAAATGCTGTATTAGATTGAAGTGCTGTATTAGATTGAAGTGCTGCATTAGGTTGAAGTGCTGGATTAGATTGAAGTGCTGTACTAGATTGAAGTGCTGTATTAGATTGAAGTGCTGTATTAGATAGAAGTGCTGTATTAGATGATAGTGCTGTATTAGATTGAAGTGCTATATTAGATTGAAGTGCTGTACTGGTTGAAGCGTTGTATTAGATTTTAGTTCTGTATTAAATTGAAGTGCTGCAGTAGATTGAAGTGCTGAATTAGATTGAAGCGCTGTATTAGATTGAAGTGCTGTATTAGATTGAAGTGCTGTATTAGATTGAAGTGCTTTGTTCGATTGAAGTGCTGTATTAGACTGAAGTGATGTATTAGATTGAAGAGCTGTATTAGATTGAAGTGCTGTATTAGATAGAAGTGCTGTATTAGATGGTAGTGCTGTATTAGATTGAAGTGCTATATTAGATTGAAGTGCTGTATTAGATTAAAGTTTTGTATCAGATTGAAGTGCTGTATTAAACTGAAGTGCTGTATTAGATTGAAGTGCTGTATTAGATTGAAGTGCTGTATTAGATTGAAGTGTTGTATTAGATTGAAGGGCTGTATTAGATTGAAGTGCTGTATTAGATTGAAGTGCTGTATAATATTGAAGTGCTTTATTAGATTGAAGTGCTGTATTAGGTTGAAGTGCGGTATTAGATTAAAGTGCTGTATTTGATTGAAGTGCTGTACTGATTGAAGTGCTGTATTAGATTGAAGTGCTGTATTAGATTGAAGTGCTGTATTAGATTGAAGTGCTGTAATAGATTGAAATACTGCATTAGATTGAAGGGCTGTATTATATTGAAGTGCTGTATTAGATTGAAGTGCTGTATTAGATTGAAGTGCTGTATTAGATTGAAGTGCTGTATTAGATTGAAGTGCTTTATTAGATTGAAGTGCTGTATTAGACTGAAGTGCTGTATTAGATTGAAGAGTTGTATTAGATTCAAGTGTTGTATTACATTTAAGTGCTTTATTAGATTGATGTGCTGTATTAGATTGAAGTGCTGTATTAGGTTCAAGTGCTGTATTAGATTGAAGTGTTGTATTAGATTGAAGTATTGTTTTAGATTGAAGTGCTGTATTAGATAGAAGTGCTGTATTAGATTGAAGTGTTGTATTAGATTGAAGTGCTGTATTAGATTGAAGTGCTGTATTAGATTGAATTTCTGTATTAGATTGAAGTGGTGTAACAGATTGAAGTGTTGTATCACATTGAAGATCTGTATTAGATTGAAGTGCTGTATTAGATTGAAGTGCTGTATAAGATTGAAGTGCTGTATTAGATTGAAGTGTTGTGTTAGATTGAAGTGCTGTATTAGATTGAAGTGCTGTATTAGATTGAAGTGTTGTATTAGATTGAAGTGCTGTATTAGACTGAAGTGCTGTATTAGATTGAAGTGCTGTATTAGATTGAAGTGCTGTATTAGATTGAACTGCCATATTATATTGAGGAGCTGTATTAGATTTATGTGCTATATTAGATTGACTTGCTGTATTAGATAGACGGGCTGTATTACATTGAAGTGCTGTATTAGATTGAAAAGCTGTATTAGATTGAAGTGCTGTATTAGATTGAAGTGCTGTATTAGATTGAAGTGCTGTATTAGATTGAAGTGCTGTATTAGACTGAAGTGCTGTATTAGATTGAAGAGCTGTATTAGATTCAATTGTTGTATTACATTTAAGTGCTATATTAGATTGATGTGCTGTATTCGATTGAAGTGCTGTATTAGGTTCAAGTACTGTATTAGATTGAAGTGTTGTATTAGATTGAAGTGTTGTATTAGATTGAAGTGCTGTATTAGATAGAAGTGCTGTATTAGATTGAAGTGTTGTATTAAATTGAAGTGCTGTATTAGATTGAAGTTCTGTATTAGATTGAAGTGGTGTAACAGATTGAAGTGTTGTATCACATTGAAGATCTGTATTAGATTGAAGTGCTGTATTAGATTGAAGTGCTGTATAAGATTGAAGTGCTGTATTAGATTGAAGTGTTGTGTTTGATTGAAGTGCTGTGTTAGATTGAAGTGCTGTATTAGATTGAAGTGCTGTATTAGATTGAAGTGTTGTTTTAGATTGAAGTGCTGTATTAGACTGAAGTGCTGTATTAGATTGAAGTGCTGTATTAGATTGAAGTGCTGTATTAGATTGAACTGCCATATTATATTGAGGAGCTGTATTAGATTTATGTGCTTTATTTGATTGACGTGCTGTATTGGATAGACGGGCTGTATTACATTGAAGTGCTGTATTAGATTGAAGAGCTGTATAAGATTGAAGTGCTGTATTAGATTGAAGTGCTGTATTAGATTGAAGTGCTGCATTAGATTGAATTGCTGCATTAGATTGAAGTGCTGAGTTAGATTGAAGTGCTGTAGTAGATTGAAGTGCTGCATTAAATTGACGTGCTGTATTAGACTGAAGTGCAGAATTATATTGAAAGTCCGTATTAGATTGAAGTGCTGTATCAGATTTAAGTGCTGTATTTGATTGAAGTGCTGTATTAGATTGAAGGGCTGCATTAGATTGAAGGTCCATATTAGATTGAAGTTCTTTATTAGATTGAATTGTTGTATTAGATTGAAGTGCTGTATTAGATTGAAGTGCTGTATTAGATTGAAGGTCCGTATTAGATTGAAGGTCCGTATTAGATTGAAGATCCGTCTAAGATTGAATTTCTGTATTTTATTTAAGTGCTGTATTAGATTGAAGTGCTGTGTTAGATTGTAGTGTTGTATTAGATTGAAGAGCTGTATTAGATTGAAGTGCTGTGTTAGATTGAATTGCTGTATGAGATTGAATTGCTGTATTAGATTGAACTTCTGTATTAGATTGAAGTGCTGCATTCGGTTGAAGTGCTAAATTGGATGGAAGTTCTGTGTTAGATTGAAATGCTGTTTTAGATTGAAGTGCTGTATTAGACTGAAGTGCTGCATTAGGTTGAAGTGCTGTATTAGATTGGAGTGCTGTACTAGATTGAAGTGCTGTATTAGATTGAAGTGCTGTATTAGATAGAAGTGCTCTATTAGATGGTAGTGCTGTATTAGATTGAAGTGCTATATTAGATTGAAGTGCAATACTGGATGAAGCGTTGTATTAGATTGAAGTTCTGTATTAAATTGAAGTGCTGCAGTAGATTGAAGTGCTGAATTAGATTGAAGTGCTGTATTAGATTGAAGTGCTGTATTAGATTGAAGTGTTGTATTAGATTGAAGTGCGGTATTAGATTGAAGTGCTGTATTAGATTGAAGTGCTGCATTAGATTGAAGTGCTGTATTAGATTGAAGTGCTGTATTAGATTGAAGTGCTTTGTTCGATTGAAGTGCTGTATTAGACTGAAGTGATGTATTAGATTGAAGAGCTGTATTAGATTGAAGTGCTGTAATAGATAGAAGTGCTGTATTAGATGGTAGTGCTGTATTAAATTGAAGTGCTATATTAGATTGAAGTGCTGTATTAGATTTAAGTTTTGTATTAGATTGAAGTGCTGTATTAAACTGAAGTGCTGTATTAGATTGAATTGCAGTATTAGATTGAAGTGCTGTATTAGATTGAGGGGCTGTATTAGATTGAAGTGTTGTATTAGATTGAAGGGCTGTATTAGATTGAAGTGCTGTATGAGATTGAAGTACTGTTTAATATTGAAGTGCTTTATTAGATTGAAGTGCTGTATTAGATTGAAGTGCGGTATTAGATTAAAGTGCTGTATTTGATTGAAGTGCTGTATTGATTGAAGTGCTGTATTAGATTGAAGTGCTGTATTAGATTGAAGTGCTGTATTAGATTGAAGTGCTGTATTAGATTGAAATACTGCATTAGATTGAAGGGCTGTATTATATTGAAGTGCTGTATTAGATTGAAGTGCTGTATTAGATTGAAGTGCTGTATTAGATTGAAGTGCTGTATTAGATTGAAGTGCTTTATTAGATTGAAGTGCTGTATTAGACTGAAGTGCTGTATTAGATTGAAGAGTTGTGTTAGATTCAAGTGTTGTATTACATTTAAGTGCTATATTAGATTGATGTGCTGTATTAGATTGAAGTGCAGTATTAGGTTCAAGTGCTGTATTAGATTGAAGTGTTGTATTAGATTGAAGTGTTGTATTAGATTGAAGTGCTGTATTCGATAGAAGTGCTGTATTAGATTGAAGTGTTGTATTAGATTGAAGTGCTGTATTAGATTGAAGTGCTGTATTAGATTGAAGTTCTGCATTAGATTGAAGTGGTGTAACAGATTGAAGTGTTGTATCACATTGAAGATCTGTATTAGATTGAAGTGCTGTATTAGATTGAAGTGCTGTATAAGATTGAAGTGCTGTATTAGATTGAAGTGTTGTGTTAGGTTGAAGTGCTGTATTAGATTGAAGTGCTGTATTGGATTGAAGTGCTGAATTAGATTGAAATGTTGTATTAGATTGAAGTGCTGTGTTAGATTGAAGTGCTGTATAAGATTGAAGTACTGTATTAGATTGAAGTGCTGTATAAGATTGAAGTGCTGTATTAGATTGAAGTGTTGTGTTAGATTGAAATGCTGTATTAGATTGAAGTGCTGTATTAGATTGAAGTGTTGTATTAGATTGAAGTGCTGTATTAGACTGAAGTGCTGTATTAGATTGAAGTGCTGTATTAGATTGAAGTGCTGTATTAGATTGAAGTGCTTTATTAGATTGAAGTGCTGTATTAGACTGAAGTGCTGTATTAGATTGAAGAGCTGTATTAGATTCAATTGTTGTATTACATTTAAATGCTATATTAGATTCATGTGCTGTATTCGATTGAAGTGCTGTATTAGGTTCAAGTACTGTATTAGATTGAAGTGTTGTATTAGATTGAAGTGTTGTATTAGATTGAAGTGCTGTATTAGATAGAAGTTCTGTATTAGATTGAAGTGTTGTATTAGATTGAAGTGTTGTATCACATTGAAGATCTGTATTAGATTGAAGTGCTGTATTAGATTGAAGTGCTGTATAAGATTGAAGTGCTGTATTAGATTGAAGTGTTGTGTTAGATTGAAGTGCTGTATTAGATTGAAGTGCTGTATTAGATTGAAGTGCTGTATTAGATTGAAGTGTTGTATTAGATTGAAGTGCTGTATTAGACTGAAGTGCTGTATTAGATTGAAGTGCTGTATTAGATTGAAGTGCTGTATTAGATTGAACTGCCATATTATATTGAGGAGCTGTATTAGATTTATGTGCTATATTTGATTGACGTGCTGTATTAGATAGACGGGCTGTATTACATTGAAGTGCTGTATTAGATTGAAGAGCTGTATTAGATTGAAGTGCTGTATTAGATTGAAGTGCTGTATTAGATTGAAGTGCTGCATTAGATTGAATTGCTGCATTAGATTGAAGTGCTGAGTTAGATTGAAGTGCTGTAGTAGATTGAAGTGCTGCATTAAATTGACGTGCTGTATTAGACTGAAGTGCAGTATTATATTGAAAGTCCGTATTAGATTGAAGTGCTGTATCAGATTTAAGTGCTGTATTAGATTGAAGTGCTGTATTAGATTGAAGGGCTGCATTAGATTGAAGGTCCATATTAGATTGAAGTTCTTTATTAGATTGAATTTTTGTATTAGATTGAAGTGCTGTATTAGATTGAAGTGCTGTATTAGATTGAAGGTCCGTATTAGATTGAAGGTCCGTATTAGATTGAAGGTCCGTCTAAGATTGAATTTCTGTATTTTATTTAAATGCTGTATTAGATTGAAGTGCTGTGTTAGATTGTAGTGTTGTATTAGATTGAAGAGCTGTATTAGACTGAAGTGCTGTGTTAGATTGAAGTGCTGTATGAGATTGAATTGCTGTATTAGATTGAACTTCTGTATTAGATTGAAGTGCTGCATTCGGTTGAAGTGCTAAATTAGATGTAAGTTCTGTGTTAGATTGAAATGCTGTATTAGATTGAAGTGCTGTATTAGACTGAAGTGCTGCATTAGGTTGAAGTGCTGTATTAGATTGGAGTGCTGTACTAGATTGAAGTGCTGTATTAGATTGAAGTGCTGTATTAGATAGAAATGCTGTATTAGATGGTAGTGCTGTATTAGATTGAAGTGCTATATTAGATTGAAGTGCTGTACTGGTTGAAGCGTTGTATTAGATTGAAGTTCTGTATTAAATTGAAGTGCTGCAGTAGATTGAAGTGCTGAATTAGATTGAAGTGCTGTATTAGATTGAAGTGCTTTATTAGATTGATGTGTTGTATTAGATAGAAGTGCTGTATTAGATTGAAGTGCTGTATTAGATTGAAGTGCTGCATTAGATTGAAGTGCTGTATTAGATTGAAGTGCTGTATTAGATTGAAGTGCTTTGTTCGATTGAAGTGCTGTATTAGACTGAAGTGATGTATTAGATTGAAGAGCTGTATTAGATTGAAGTGCTGTATTAGATAGAAGTGCTGTATTAGATGGTAGTGCTGTATTAGATTGAAGTGCTATATTAGATTGAAGTGCTGTATTAGATTTAAGTTTTGTATTAGATTGAAGTGCTGTATTAAACTGAAGTGCTGTATTAGATTGAAGTGCAGTATTAGATGGAAGTGCTGTATTAGATTGAAGGGCTGTATTAGATTGAAGTGTTGTATTAGATTGAAGGGCTGTATTAGGTTGAAGTACTGTATTAGATTGAAGTGCTGTATAATATTGAAGTGCTTTATTAGATTGAAGTGCTGTATTAGATTGAAGTGCGGTATTAGATTAAAGTGCTGTATTTGATTGAAGTGCTGTATTGATTGAAGTGCTGTATTAGATTGAAGTGCTGTATTAGATTGAAGTGCTGTATTAGATTGAAGTGCTGTATTAGATTGAAATACTGCATTAGATTGAAGGGCTCTATTATATTGAAGTGCTGTATTAGATTGAAGTGCTGTATTAGATTGAAGTGCTGTATTAGATTGAAGTGCTGTATTAGATTGAAGTGCTTTATTAGATTGAAGTGCTGTATTAGACTGAAGTGCTGTATTAGATTGAAGAGTTGTGTTAGATTCAAGTGTTGTATTACATTTAAGTGCTATATTAGATTGATGTGCTGTATTAGATTGAAGTGCTGTATTAGGTTCAAGTGCTGTATTAGATTGAAGTGTTGTATTAGATTGAAGTGTTGTATTAGATTGAAGTGCTGTATTCGATAGAAGTGCTGTATTAGATTGAAGTGTTGTATTAGATTGAAGTGCTGTATTAGATTGAAGTGCTGTATTAGATTGAAGTTCTGCATTAGATTGAAGTGGTGTAACAGATTGAAGTGTTGTATCACATTGAAGATCTGTATTAGATTGAAGTGCTGTATTAGATTGAAGTGCTGGATAAGATTGAAGTGCTGTATTAGATTGAAGTGTTGTGTTAGTTTGAAGTGCTGTATTAGATTGAAGTGCTGTATTGGATTGAAGTGCTGAATTAGATTGAAGTGTTGTATTAGATTGAAGTGCTGTATTAGACTGAAGTGCTGTATTAGATTGAAGTGCTGTATGAGATTGAAGTGCTGTATTAGATTGAACTGCCATATTATATTGAGGAGCTGTATTAGATTTATGTGCTATATTAGATTGACGTGCTGTATTAGATAGACGTGCTGTATTACATTGAAGTGCTGTATTAGATTGAAGAGCTGTATTAGATTGAAGTGCTGTATTAGATTGAAGTGCTGTAGTAGATTGAAGTGCTGCATTAAATTGACGTGCTGTATTAGATTGAAGTGCAGTATTATATTGAAAGTCCGTATGAGATTGAAGTGCTGTATCAGATTTAAGTGCTGTATTAGATTGAAGTGCTGTATTAGATTGAAGGGCTGCATTAGATTGGAGGTCCATATTAGATTGGAGTTCTTTATTAGATTGAATTGTTGTATTAGATTGAAGTGCTGTATTAGATTGAAGTGCTGTATTAGATTGAAGGTCCGTATTAGATTGAAGGACCGTATTAGATTGAAGGTCCGTCTAAGATTGAATTTCTGTATTTTATTTAAGTGCTGTATTAGACTGAAGTGCTGTGTTAGATTGTAGTGTTGTATTAGATTGAAGAGCTGTATTAGATTGAAGTGCTGTATTAGATTGAAGTGCTGTATTAGATTGAATTGCTGTATTAGATTGAACTTATGTATTAGATTGAAGTGCTGCATTAGGTTGAAGTGCTAAATTAGATGTAAGTTCTTTGTTAGATTGAAATGCTGTATTAGACTGAAGTGATGTATTAGATTGAAGAGCTGTATTATATTGAAGTGCTGTATTAGATAGAAGTGCTGTATTAGATGGTAGTGCTGTATTAGATTGAAGTGCTATATTAGATTGAAGTGCTGTATTAGATTAAAGTTTTGTATCAGATTGAAGTGCTGTATTAAACTGAAGTGCTGTATTAGATTGAAGTGCTGTATTAGATTGAAGTGCTGTATTAGATTGAAGTGTTGTATTAGATTGAAGAGCTGTATTAGATTGAAGTGCTGTATTAGATTGAAGTGCTGTATAATATTGAAGTGCTTTATTAGATTGAAGTGCTGTATTAGGTTGAAGTGCGGTATTAGATTAAAGTGCTGTATTTGATTGAAGTGCTGTACTGATTGAAGTGCTGTATTAGATTGAAGTGCTGTATTAGATTGAAGTGCTGTATTAGATTGAAGTGCTGTAATAGATTGAAATACTGCATTAGATTGAAGGGCTGTATTATATTGAAGTGCTGTATTAGATTGAAGTGCTGTATTAGATTGAAGTGCTGTATTAGATTGAAGTGCTGTATTAGATTGAAGTGCTTTATTAGATTGAAGTGCTGTATTAGACTGAAGTGCTGTATTAGATTGAAGAGTTGTATTAGATCCAAGTGTTGTATTACATTTAAGTGCTATATTAGATTGATGTGCTGTATTAGATTGAAGTGCTGTATTAGGTTCAAGTGCTGTATTAGATTGAAGTGTTGTATTAGATTGAAGTATTGTATTAGATTGAAGTGCTGTATTAGATAGAAGTGCTGTATTAGATTGAAGTTTTGTATTAGATTGAAGTGCTGTATTAGATTGAAGTTCTGTATTAGATTGAAGTGGTGTAACAGATTGAAGTGTTGTATCACATTGAAGATCTGTATTAGATTGAAGTGCTGTATTAGATTGAAGTGCTGTATAAGATTGAAGTGCTGTATTAGATTGAAGTGTTGTGTTAGATTGAAGTGCTGTATTAGATTGAAGTGCTGTATTAGATTGAAGTGTTGTATTAGATTGAAGTGCTGTATTAGACTGAAGTGCTGTATTAGATTGAAGTGCTGTATTAGATTGAAGTGCTGTATTAGATTGAACTGCCATATTATATTGAGGAGCTGTAATAGATTTATGTGCTATATTAGATTGACTTGCTGTATTAGATAGACGGGCTGTATTACATTGAAGTGCTGTATTAGATTGAAGAGCTGTATTACATTGAAGTGCTGTATTAGATTGAAGTGCTGTATTAGATTGAAGTGCTGCATTAGATCGAATTGCTGCATTAGATTGAAGTGCTGAGTTAGATTGAAGTGCTGTATTAGATTGAAGTGCTGTATTAGATTGAAGTGCTGTAGTAGATTGAAGTGCTGCATTAAATTGAGGTCCTGTATTAGATTGAAGTGCTGTATTAGATTGAAGTGCTGTATTAGATTGAAGTGTTGTATTAGATTGAAGTGCTGTATTAGATTGAAGTGCTGTATTAGATTGAAGTGCTGTATTAGATTGAAGTGCTGTATTAGATTGAGGTCCTGTATTAGATTGAAGTGCTGTATTAGATTGAAGTGCTGTATTAGATTGAAGTGTTGTATTAGATTGAAGTGCGGTATTAGATTGAAGTGCTGTATTAGATGGAAGTGCTGCATTAGATTGAAGTGCTGTATTACATTGAAGTGCTGCATTAGATTGAAGTGCTGTATTAGATAGAAATGCTGTATTAGATTGAAGTTTTGTATTAGATTGAAGTGCTGTATTAGATTGAAGTGCTGTATTAGATTGAAGTGCTGTATTAGATTGAAGTGTTGTATTAGATTGAGGTGCTGTATTAGATTGAAGTGCTGTATTAGATTGAAGTGCTGTATTTGATTGAAGTTCTGTATTTGATTGAAGTGCTGTATTAGATTGAAGTGCATTATCAGATTAAAGTGCTGTATTAGATTGAAGTGCTGTATCAGATTGAAGTGCAGTATTAGATTGAAGTGCTGTATTAGATTGGTGTGTTGTATTAGATTGAAGTGCTGTACTAGATTGAGGTGCTGTATTAGATTGAAGTGCTGTATTAGATTGAAGTGCTGTATTAGATTGAAGTGTTATATTAGATTGAAGAGCTGTATTAGATTGAAGTGCTGTATTAGATTGAAGTGCTGTATAATATTGAAGTGCTTTATTAGATTGAAGTGCTGTATTAGGTTGAAGTGCGGTATTAGATTAAAGTGCTGTATTTGATTGAAGTGCTGTACTGATTGAAGTGCTGTATTAGATTGAAGTGCTGTATTAGATTGAAGTGCTGTATTAGATTGAAGTGCTGTAATAGATTGAAATACTGCATTAGATTGAAGGGCTGTATTATATTGAAGTGCTGTATTAGATTGAAGTGCTGTATTAGATTGAAGTGCTGTATTAGATTGAAGTGCTGTATTAGATTGAAGTGCTTTATTAGATTGAAGTGCTGTATTAGACTGAAGTGCTGTATTAGATTGAAGAGTTGTATTAGATTCAAGTGTTGTATTACATTTAAGTGCTATATTAGATTGATGTGCTGTATTAGATTGAAGTGCTGTATTAGGTTCAAGTGCTGTATTAGATTGAAGTGTTGTATTAGATTGAAGTATTGTATTAGATTGAAGTGCTGTATTAGATTGAAGTTTTGTATTAGATTTAAGTGCTGTATTAGATTGAAGTTCTGTATTAGATTGAAGTGGTGTAACAGATTGAAGCGTTGTATCACATTGAAGATCTGTATTAGATTGAAGTGCTGTATTAGATTGAAGTGCTGTATAAGATTGAAGTGCTGTATTAGATTGAAGTGTTGTGTTAGATTGAAGTGCTGTATTAGATTGAAGTGCTGTATTAGATTGAAGTGTTGTATTAGATTGAAGTGCTGTATTAGACTGAAGTGCTGTATTAGATTGAAGTGCTGTATTAGATTGAAGTGCTGTATTAGATTGAACTGCCATATTATATTGAGGAGCTGTATTAGATTTATGTGCTATATTAGATTGACTTGCTGTATTAGATAGACGGGCTGTATTACATTGAAGTGCTGTATTAGATTGAAGAGCTGTATTAGATTGAAGTGCTGTATGAGATTGAAGTGCTGTATTAGATTGAAGTGCTGCATTAGATCGAATTGCTGCATTAGATTGACGTGCTGAGTTAGATTGAAGTGCTGTATTAGATTGAAGTGCTGTATTAGATTGAAGTGCTGTAGAAGATTGAAGTGCTGCATTAAATTGAGGTCCTGTATTAGATTGAAGTGCTGTATTAGATTGAAGTGCTGTATTAGATTGAAGTGTTGTATTAGATTGAAGTGCTGTATTAGATTGAAGTGCTGTATTAGATTGAAGTGCTGTATTAGATTGAAGTGCTGTATTAGATTGAGGTCCTGTATTAGATTGAAGTGCTGTATTAGATTGAAGTGCTGTATTAGATTGAAGTGTTGTATTAGATTGAAGTGCTGTATTAGATTGAAGTGCTGTATTAGATGGAAGTGCTGCATTAGATTGAAGTGCTGTATTAGATTGAAGTGCTGCATTAGATTGAAGTGCTGTATTAGATAGAAATGCTGTATTAGATTGAAGTTTTGTATTAGATTGAAGTGCTGTATTAGATTGAAGTGCTGTATTAGATTGAAGTGCTGTATTAGATTGAAGTGTTGTATTAGATTGAGGTGCTGTATTAGATTGAAGTGCTGTATTAGATTGAAGTGCTGTATTTGATTGAAGTTCTGTATTAGATTGAAGTGCTGTATTAGATTGAAGTGCATTATCAGATTAAAGTGCTGTATTAGATTGAAGTGCTGTATCAGATTGAAGTGCAGTATTAGATTGAAGTGCTGTATTAGATTGGTGTGTTGTATTAGATTGAAGTGCTGTACTAGATTGAGGTGCTGTATTAGATTGAAGTGCTGTATTAGATTGAAGTGGTGTATTAGATTGAGGTGCTGTATTAGATTGAAGTGCTGTATTAGATTGAAGTGCTGTATTAGACTGAAGTGCTGTATTAGATTGAAGTGCTGTATTTGATTGAAGTGCTGTATTAGATTGAAGTGCTGTATTAGATTGAAGTGCTGTATTTGATTGAAGTTCTGTATTAGATTGAAGTGCTGTATTAGATTGAAGGGCATTATTAGATTGAAGTGCTGTATTAGACTGAAGTGCTGTATCAGATTGAAGTGCAGTATTAGATTGAAGTGCTGTATTAGATTGGAGTGTTGTATTAGATTGAAGTGCTGTACTAGATTGAGGTGCTGTATTAGATTGAACTGCTGTTTTAGATTGAAGTGCTGCATTTGATTGAAGTGCTGCATTAGATTGAAGTGCTGTATTAGATTGAAGTGCTGTATTTGGTTGAAGTGCTGTATTAGATTGAAATGCTGTATTTGATTTAAGTGCTGTATTAGATTGAAGTGCTGTATTAGATTGAAGTGGTGTATTAGATTGAGGTGCTGTATTAGATTGAAGTGCTGTATTAGATAGAAGTGCTGTATTACATTGAAGTGCTGTATTTGATTGAAGTGCTGTATTAGATTTAAGTGCTGTATTAGATTGAAGTGCTGTATTTGATTGAGGTGCTGTATTAGATTGAAGTGCTGTATTAGATTGAAGTGCTGAATTAGATTGAAGTGCTGTATCAGATTGAAGTGCAGTATTAGATTGAAGTGCTGTATTAGATTGGAGTGTTGTATTAGATTGAAGTGCTGTACTAGATTGAGGTGCTGTATTAGATTGAAGTGCTGTATTAGATTGAAGTGCTGCATTTGATTGAAGTGCTGTATTAGATTGAAGTGCTGTATTAGATTGAAGTGCTGTATTAGATTGAAGTGCTGTATTTGATTGAAGTGCTGTATTCGATTGAAATGCTGCATTTGATTTAAGTGCTGTATAAATTGAAGTGCTGTATTAGATTGAAGTGCTGTATTAGATTGAAGTGCTGTATTTGATTGAAGTGCTGTATTAGATTTAAGTTCTGTATTAGATTGAAGTGCTGTATTTGATTGAAGTGCTGTATTTGATTGAAGTGCAGTATTAGATTGAAGTGCTGTATTAGATTGAAGTGCTGTATTAGATTGAAGTGCTGTATTAGATTGAAGTGCTGTATTAGAGTGAAGGACTGTATTAGATTGAAGTGTTGTATTAGATTGAAGTGCTGTATTAGATTGAAGTGATGTATTCGATTGAAGTGTTGTATTAGATTGAAGTGTTGTATAGATTGAAGTGTATTAGATTGAAGTGCTGTATTAGATTGATGTGCTTTATTAGATTGAAGTGTATTCGATTGAAGTGCTGTATTAGATTGAAGTGCTGTATTAGATTCAAGTGCTGTATTAGATTGAAGTGCTGTATTAGATTGAAGTGCTGTATTGGATTGAAGTGCTGTATTAGATTGAAGTGCTGTATTAGATTGAAGTGCTTTATTAGATTGAAGTGCTGTATTAGACTGAAGTGCTGTATTAGATTGAAGAGTTGTGTTAGATTCAAGTGTTGTATTACATTTAAGTGCTATATTAGATTGATGTGCTGTATTAGATTGAAGTGCTGTATTAGGTTCAAGTGCTGTATTAGATTGAAGTGTTGTATTAGATTGAAGTGTTGTATTAGATTGAAGTGCTGTATTCGATAGAAGTGCTGTATTAGATTGAAGTGTTGTATTAGATTGAAGTGCTGTATTAGATTGAAGTGCTGTATTAGATTGAAGTTCTGCATTAGATTGAAGTGGTGTAACAGATTGAAGTGTTGTATCACATTGAAGATCTGTATTAGATTGAAGTGCTGTATTAGATTGAAGTGCTGGATAAGATTGAAGTGCTGTATTAGATTGAAGTGTTGTGTTAGTTTGAAGTGCTGTATTAGATTGAAGTGCTGTATTGGATTGAAGTGCTGAATTAGATTGAAGTGTTGTATTAGATTGAAGTGCTGTATTAGACTGAAGTGCTGTATTAGATTGAAGTGCTGTATGAGATTGAAGTGCTGTATTAGATTGAACTGCCATATTATATTGAGGAGCTGTATTAGATTTATGTGCTATATTAGATTGACGTGCTGTATTAGATAGACGTGCTGTATTACATTGAAGTGCTGTATTAGATTGAAGAGCTGTATTAGATTGAAGTGCTGTATTAGATTGAAGTGCTGTAGTAGATTGAAGTGCTGCATTAAATTGACGTGCTGTATTAGATTGAAGTGCAGTATTATATTGAAAGTCCGTATGAGATTGAAGTGCTGTATCAGATTTAAGTGCTGTATTAGATTGAAGTGCTGTATTAGATTGAAGGGCTGCATTAGATTGGAGGTCCATATTAGATTGGAGTTCTTTATTAGATTGAATTGTTGTATTAGATTGAAGTGCTGTATTAGATTGAAGTGCTGTATTAGATTGAAGGTCCGTATTAGATTGAAGGACCGTATTAGATTGAAGGTCCGTCTAAGATTGAATTTCTGTATTTTATTTAAGTGCTGTATTAGACTGAAGTGCTGTGTTAGATTGTAGTGTTGTATTAGATTGAAGAGCTGTATTAGATTGAAGTGCTGTATTAGATTGAAGTGCTGTATTAGATTGAATTGCTGTATTAGATTGAACTTATGTATTAGATTGAAGTGCTGCATTAGGTTGAAGTGCTAAATTAGATGTAAGTTCTTTGTTAGATTGAAATGCTGTATTAGACTGAAGTGATGTATTAGATTGAAGAGCTGTATTATATTGAAGTGCTGTATTAGATAGAAGTGCTGTATTAGATGGTAGTGCTGTATTAGATTGAAGTGCTATATTAGATTGAAGTGCTGTATTAGATTAAAGTTTTGTATCAGATTGAAGTGCTGTATTAAACTGAAGTGCTGTATTAGATTGAAGTGCTGTATTAGATTGAAGTGCTGTATTAGATTGAAGTGTTGTATTAGATTGAAGAGCTGTATTAGATTGAAGTGCTGTATTAGATTGAAGTGCTGTATAATATTGAAGTGCTTTATTAGATTGAAGTGCTGTATTAGGTTGAAGTGCGGTATTAGATTAAAGTGCTGTATTTGATTGAAGTGCTGTACTGATTGAAGTGCTGTATTAGATTGAAGTGCTGTATTAGATTGAAGTGCTGTATTAGATTGAAGTGCTGTAATAGATTGAAATACTGCATTAGATTGAAGGGCTGTATTATATTGAAGTGCTGTATTAGATTGAAGTGCTGTATTAGATTGAAGTGCTGTATTAGATTGAAGTGCTGTATTAGATTGAAGTGCTTTATTAGATTGAAGTGCTGTATTAGACTGAAGTGCTGTATTAGATTGAAGAGTTGTATTAGATCCAAGTGTTGTATTACATTTAAGTGCTATATTAGATTGATGTGCTGTATTAGATTGAAGTGCTGTATTAGGTTCAAGTGCTGTATTAGATTGAAGTGTTGTATTAGATTGAAGTATTGTATTAGATTGAAGTGCTGTATTAGATAGAAGTGCTGTATTAGATTGAAGTTTTGTATTAGATTGAAGTGCTGTATTAGATTGAAGTTCTGTATTAGATTGAAGTGGTGTAACAGATTGAAGTGTTGTATCACATTGAAGATCTGTATTAGATTGAAGTGCTGTATTAGATTGAAGTGCTGTATAAGATTGAAGTGCTGTATTAGATTGAAGTGTTGTGTTAGATTGAAGTGCTGTATTAGATTGAAGTGCTGTATTAGATTGAAGTGTTGTATTAGATTGAAGTGCTGTATTAGACTGAAGTGCTGTATTAGATTGAAGTGCTGTATTAGATTGAAGTGCTGTATTAGATTGAACTGCCATATTATATTGAGGAGCTGTATTAGATTTATGTGCTATATTAGATTGACTTGCTGTATTAGATAGACGGGCTGTATTACATTGAAGTGCTGTATTAGATTGAAGAGCTGTATTACATTGAAGTGCTGTATTAGATTGAAGTGCTGTATTAGATTGAAGTGCTGCATTAGATCGAATTGCTGCATTAGATTGAAGTGCTGAGTTAGATTGAAGTGCTGTATTAGATTGAAGTGCTGTATTAGATTGAAGTGCTGTAGTAGATTGAAGTGCTGCATTAAATTGAGGTCCTGTATTAGATTGAAGTGCTGTATTAGATTGAAGTGCTGTATTAGATTGAAGTGTTGTATTAGATTGAAGTGCTGTATTAGATTGAAGTGCTGTATTAGATTGAAGTGCTGTATTAGATTGAAGTGCTGTATTAGATTGAGGTCCTGTATTAGATTGAAGTGCTGTATTAGATTGAAGTGCTGTATTAGATTGAAGTGTTGTATTAGATTGAAGTGCGGTATTAGATTGAAGTGCTGTATTAGATGGAAGTGCTGCATTAGATTGAAGTGCTGTATTACATTGAAGTGCTGCATTAGATTGAAGTGCTGTATTAGATAGAAATGCTGTATTAGATTGAAGTTTTGTATTAGATTGAAGTGCTGTATTAGATTGAAGTGCTGTATTAGATTGAAGTGCTGTATTAGATTGAAGTGTTGTATTAGATTGAGGTGCTGTATTAGATTGAAGTGCTGTATTAGATTGAAGTGCTGTATTTGATTGAAGTTCTGTATTTGATTGAAGTGCTGTATTAGATTGAAGTGCATTATCAGATTAAAGTGCTGTATTAGATTGAAGTGCTGTATCAGATTGAAGTGCAGTATTAGATTGAAGTGCTGTATTAGATTGGTGTGTTGTATTAGATTGAAGTGCTGTACTAGATTGAGGTGCTGTATTAGATTGAAGTGCTGTATTAGATTGAAGTGCTGTATTAGATTGAAGTGTTATATTAGATTGAAGAGCTGTATTAGATTGAAGTGCTGTATTAGATTGAAGTGCTGTATAATATTGAAGTGCTTTATTAGATTGAAGTGCTGTATTAGGTTGAAGTGTGGTATTAGATTAAAGTGCTGTATTTGATTGAAGTGCTGTACTGATTGAAGTGCTGTATTAGATTGAAGTGCTGTATTAGATTGAAGTGCTGTATTAGATTGAAGTGCTGTAATAGATTGAAATACTGCATTAGATTGAAGGGCTGTATTATATTGAAGTGCTGTATTAGATTGAAGTGCTGTATTAGATTGAAGTGCTGTATTAGATTGAAGTGCTGTATTAGATTGAAGAGTTGTATTAGATTCAAGTGTTGTATTACATTTAAGTGCTATATTAGATTGATGTGCTGTATTAGATTGAAGTGCTGTATTAGGTTCAAGTGCTGTATTAGATTGAAGTGTTGTATTAGATTGAAGTATTGTATTAGATTGAAGTGCTGTATTAGATTGAAGTTTTGTATTAGATTTAAGTGCTGTATTAGATTGAAGTTCTGTATTAGATTGAAGTGGTGTAACAGATTGAAGTGTTGTATCACATTGAAGATCTGTATTAGATTGAAGTGCTGTATTAGATTGAAGTGCTGTATAAGATTGAAGTGCTGTATTAGATTGAAGTGTTGTGTTAGATTGAAGTGCTGTATTAGATTGAAGTGCTGTATTAGATTGAAGTGTTGTATTAGATTGAAGTGCTGTATTAGACTGAAGTGCTGTATTAGATTGAAGTGCTGTATTAGATTGAAGTGCTGTATTAGATTGAACTGCCATATTATATTGAGGAGCTGTATTAGATTTATGTGCTATATTAGATTGACTTGCTGTATTAGATAGACGGGCTGTATTACATTGAAGTGCTGTATTAGATTGAAGAGCTGTATTAGATTGAAGTGCTGTATTAGATTGAAGTGCAGTATTAGATTGAAGTGCTGCATTAGATCGAATTGCTGCATTAGATTGACGTGCTGAGTTAGATTGAAGTGCTGTATTAGATTGAAGTGCTGTATTAGATTGAAGTGCTGTAGAAGATTGAAGTGCTGCATTAAATTGAGGTCCTGTATTAGATTGAAGTGCTGTATTAGATTGAAGTGCTGTATTAGATTGAAGTGTTGTATTAGATTGAAGTGCTGTATTAGATTGAAGTGCTGTATTAGATTGAAGTGCTGTATTAGATTGAGGTCCTGTATTAGATTGAAGTGCTGTATTAGATTGAAGTGCTGTATTAGATTGAAGTGTTGTATTAGATTGAAGTGCTGTATTAGATTGAAGTGCTGTATTAGATGGAAGTGCTGCATTAGATTGAAGTGCTGTATTAGATTGAAGTGCTGCATTAGATTGAAGTGCTGTATTAGATAGAAATGCTGTATTAGATTGAAGTTTTGTATTAGATTGAAGTGCTGTATTAGATTGAAGTGCTGTATTAGATTGAAGTGCTGTATTAGATTGAAGTGTTGTATTAGATTGAGGTGCTGTATTAGATTGAAGTGCTGTATTAGATTGAAGTGCTGTATTTGATTGAAGTTCTGTATTAGATTGAAGTGCTGTATTAGATTGAAGTGCATTATCAGATTAAAGTGCTGTATTAGATTGAAGTGCTGTATCAGATTGAAGTGCAGTATTAGATTGAAGTGCTGTATTAGATTGGTGTGTTGTATTAGATTGAAGTGCTGTACTAGATTGAGGTGCTGTATTAGATTGAAGTGCTGTATTAGATTGAAGTGGTGTATTAGATTGAGGTGCTGTATTAGATTGAAGTGCTGTATTAGATTGAAGTGCTGTATTAGACTGAAGTGCTGTATTAGATTGAAGTGCTGTATTTGATTGAAGTGCTGTATTAGATTGAAGTGCTGTATTAGATTGAAGTGCTGTATTAGATTGAAGTGCTGTATTAGATTGAAGGGCATTATTAGATTGAAGTGCTGTATTAGACTGAAGTGCTGTATCAGATTGAAGTGCAGTATTAGATTGAAGTGCTGTATTAGATTGGAGTGTTGTATTAGATTGAAGTGCTGTACTAGATTGAGGTGCTGTATTAGATTGAACTGCTGTTTTAGATTGAAGTGCTGCATTTGATTGAAGTGCTGCATTAGATTGAAGTGCTGTATTAGATTGAAGTGCTGTATTTGGTTGAAGTGCTGTATTAGATTGAAATGCTGTATTTGATTTAAGTGCTGTATTAGATTGAAGTGCTGTATTAGATTGAAGTGGTGTATTAGATTGAGGTGCTGTATTAGATTGAAGTGCTGTATTAGATAGAAGTGCTGTATTACATTGAAGTGCTGTATTTGATTGAAGTGCTGTATTAGATTTAAGTGCTGTATTAGATTGAAGTGCTGTATTTGATTGAGGTGCTGTATTAGATTGAAGTGCTGTATTAGATTGAAGTGCTGAATTAGATTGAAGTGCTGTATCAGATTGAAGTGCAGTATTAGATTGAAGTGCTGTATTAGATTGGAGTGTTGTATTAGATTGAAGTGCTGTACTAGATTGAGGTGCTGTATTAGATTGAAGTGCTGTATTAGATTGAAGTGCTGCATTTGATTGAAGTGCTGTATTAGATTGAAGTGCTGTATTAGATTGAAGTGCTGTATTAGATTGAAGTGCTGTATTTGATTGAAGTGCTGTATTCGATTGAAATGCTGCATTTGATTTAAGTGCTGTATAAATTGAAGTGCTGTATTAGATTGAAGTGCTGTATTAGATTGAAGTGCTGTATTTGATTGAAGTGCTGTATTAGATTTAAGTTCTGTATTAGATTGAAGTGCTGTATTTGATTGAAGTGCTGTATTTGATTGAAGTGCAGTATTAGATTGAAGTGCTGTATTAGATTGAAGTGCTGTATTAGATTGAAGTGCTGTATTAGATTGAAGTGCTGTATTAGAGTGAAGGACTGTATTAGATTGAAGTGTTGTATTAGATTGAAGTGCTGTATTAGATTGAAGTGATGTATTCGATTGAAGTGTTGTATTAGATTGAAGTGTTGTATAGATTGAAGTGTATTAGATTGAAGTGCTGTATTAGATTGATGTGCTTTATTAGATTGAAGTGTATTCGATTGAAGTGCTGTATTAGATTGAAGTGCTGTATTAGATTCAAGTGCTGTATTAGATTGAAGTGCTGTATTTGATTGAAGTGCTGTATTGGATTGAAGTGCTGTGTTAGATTGAAGTGCCGTATTAGATTGAAGTGCTGTATTAGATTGAAGTGCTCTATTAGATTGAAGTGCTGTATTAGATTGAAGTGCTCTATTAGATTGAAGTGCTGTATTAGATTGAAGTACTGTATTAGATTGAAGTGCTGTATTAGATTGAAGTGCTGTATTAGATTGAAGTGCCGTATTTGATTGATGTGCTTTATTTGTTTGAAGTTCTGTATTGGATGGATTTGCTAATTGGATTGAAGTGTTGTATTTGATTGATGTGCTGTCATTGATTAATGTTCTGTATTACATTAAAATGCTCCATTAGATTGAAATACTCTATTAGATTGAAGTAGTAAATTAATTTGAAGTGTTTTATTAGATTTTAGTGCAGTATAAGATTGAAGTGTTTATCCTCTTCTGCCACTGTTATTCCTACAATTTACAGGCCATGAACATAATTTTAACGTCTGATTATTCTGCACTGGATCTATATTTAGTGCCTCTTCCACAATATTAATTTATACTGGTTGATCTAAAAAGTTCTGTCCCATGTTTCAGTGGGGATATTTTTGCATTCAGCACTTGGACTGCAGGCATTTGTCTTCTTCAATAAATAAGGTCTTTCAATAATTGATTTATATCAATGAACTGATGAATGTGTTTAACGAGTATTCATACTTTGTGATGCATTCATCCAGTTATTGTTAGTATGTTCCGTTCTTCTCTTGTCAGAACTCCATCGCCGCTACTGGCTCTGAATACACATGCACCGGTTAATTCTGCACCGAATCTCAAAGGACAGTGGAGTCTATCTGATGGGGATACTGCTCAACTCCTGATTTTCATTTACTTTGCTGGCCAGATGCAGAACACAGCGGATGCTGGAAATCTGTAATATAAAGAGAGCATGCTGGAACCGCTCAGCAGATGAGATAGTATCTGTGGAGAGAGAAACAGAGTTAACGTTTCATATCAGAGAACTTCCGTTTGAAACTGGAAAAAGTTAGAGATGTGACAGGTTATAAGCAAGTACAGAAGCAGGGAAAGTGGAGGAGGGGAGGAAAGAACACATGTGACAGGATGAAAGGCAGGAGAGTTTAAATTACAAAGGGATGATGCAGCACAGCAAATTTTGGAGATAATGGGACAAGTTAAGAAACAAAAGATGGGTCTGGAGGAATTGTAAATGGCAACAGCACAATTATTGCTGCAGCTGCTTTCCGACAAAATGGGAGCAGTGGTTACGAACTGAAATTGTTGAACTCTGTGTCAAGTCTGGAATGTTGTAAAGTGCCTGATCCAAAGAGGAGATGCAGTTCCTCGAATTAACTTTGAGCTTCATTATGCAGTGTAGGAGACCGAGGACAGAGAGGTCAGAGCGGGAGTGGGGCGGAGCATTAAATTGGCAAGATTCCGGAAGCTCAAGCTGCTGCTTGCGGACTGAACAGAGGTGTTCAGCAAACAACAACATTTATAAAGGACATTTAACAGCAGAAAACATCACAAGGAGCTTAGAAAGAGCGATATCAATAAAAAATATGCTGGCTCCAAGCTACTTGAGATATCACCACAGATGGCATAAAGCTTGCTCAGAAACGTAGGCAATAAAGTGGCATCTTAACAGAGGAACGAGAGTTAGAGAGGCGGAGAGATTTAAGAAGGGAATTCCAGAGCTTAGGGACAAGGCAGCTAAAAGCACAGCCTCCAATGGTGGAGCGCTTAAAATTGAGAATGTACAAGAGGCCAGAATTGAAACAGTGCAGATATCTAGGAGTCTCGTAGGGCAGGACAAGGTAACAATGATATGGAGGGTCGAGGATATTGTGGTATTTGAAAAGAGGGATGAGGATTTTAAAACTGAGGTTTGTTGGCCAGGAGCAAGTGAAAGCTAGCGAGCACAGGGGTGATGGCTGAATGCGATTTCGATCGATTTAAGATAGTGGCAGCGGTGTTTTGGATTAGCACAAATTCGTGCAGGGTATATTGTGGGACGCCAGCCAGGAGTGATTGAAATTGTCAAGTCTAGAGGTAACAAAGGCATTTTTGAGTTTTTCGGCAACAGATTATCTGAGGCATGATCAGAGTCGAGCGATGTTTCGGAGATGGACGTAGGCTGTCTTTGTGATGGTGCGGATATGCGGTCAGAAACTCATCTTGGGGTCAAACACAACGCCACGGTGTCGATCGGTCTGGCTTAACCTAAGACAGTTGGCAGGGATGGAAAAGTTGGTCAGGGAATTTGTACCAGGAACCAAGGGGTTCTGTCTTCCCAATAATTAGTTGGAGAAAATTTCTGCTCATCCAATACTGGCTGTCGGGCAAGAAGTGTGCGGAATCATAGACAGTGGGTGGAGCGAGATAGGTGGTGGTGATGTAGAGCTGAGTGTCACCGATATACTAATGGTACCTGTTGTTGAGTTTTCTGATGCTATCATCGCGAGGTAGCATGTAGGTGAGAAGTAGAAGTGGGCCAAGCATAGCTGCTTGCGGGCCTACAGAGGTAACAGCGCGGGATTGGGAAGAGAAGGCATTGCAGCTGATTCTCTGGCTATGATTAGATAGTTAAGAATTAATCAAGCAAGGGAACGTCAATCCAGCTGGATGGAGGGGAGGCATTCGTTGAGGATAATGTGGTCAACTGTGTCGAAGGCTTCAGAAAGCTTGAGAAGGATGAGGAGGAATAGTTTATCAGGGGCACACTCAGAAAATTATCATTTGTGACTTTGATAAGGGCTGTTCCAGTAGCCAAGACTGAAATCTGATTAGAAGGATTCAAACATGTAATTGCTGGAAAGTTGTGCAGGGAATTGGGAAGTGACAAAACGTTCAATTGCATTGGAGGGCGAGGGGAGATTGGGGATGTGAAGGCAGTTTGCAAGGACAGAGGGGTCAAGCGTAGGTTTTTTGAGGATATGGCTGATGACAGCAGATAGGAAGGCGGGAAAAGTATCTAAGGAAAGGGAACCATTAAAATATCAGGTAAAATGCGACCCAATAATTAAAGTTCAATGGTCAACAATTTGTTCAGAATAGGATCGAGGGAGCAGAAGGTAAGTCTCTGGTACAAGATGATGTCGGAGGGAACATTGCTGGAGATGGGATTGAATCTTGAGAAAGACGTGAGTTCAATGGTAGGGCAGTTGGGAATACGTGGGGAAGTTTGTCGCCATGGCCTAGTGGAAGGGATGGAAGCAGCCGAAGCAGCTGACCTGATGATCTCCATCTTTGGACAAAAACTCCTTGAGCTCCTCCGACTTATTGTCGGAGTTGTGGGTGGAGGAGCTGAGGGAGGGTGGTTTAAGAAGACATTTTGTGCTGGAGAAGAGAAGCTGGGGATTATATTTGCTTTCCTGGATGAACTTTGTAAATTGAGTACCTTTGGCGACGGAGAGCTTAACCCAATAATGCTTCAAGTGGTCCAGCCAGATCTGCTTATGGATAATTAAACCAATTATTCGCCAAAGACGTTCAAATCAGCTCGCATCGCCTTATGGGAGTGGCAGTGAGGGGTATACCAAGGGGAACGATCATGGTAAGAGAGTGTAATAGTTCTAATGAGGACAAGGCCATTGCTGGTGGTGGAGCGGGTGTGACATAGCAAACCAGTAGCTGCATAAATGTTCTGATGAATGTTAGGCCAAAGGCTAGAGAGTTGATAATTTGAAAGCATAGTGGTAAGTGACATGAGGGAGATATTTTTTCCAGTGGTACACACAGAATGAAGTGGGGTTGGAAGGGGGAAGGGGAATATGGTTAAAGATCGATACCAGGAAATGATAAAAGATTGCAATATCAGTAGTGCGAGTAGTGAGCTCACGTGTGATGACAAGATCGTGGGGGTGGCCGTGCTTGCGAGTAGGGGAGTTTATATGGAGGGAGAGATTTAGGGAGGACAGGAGATATTGCCTGACCAGTGTAGTGCTTCCAGCATTTGCTATTTATATTTGATATTTCTGCCCATGTCAGTCCCCCTGCTCTGGTCCAATGTTGATTGAACTCTTGCTCCTCTGAAACTCACTGTGGATGGTATCTGCCCTGACATACTTCATGAAGTCATAGCCCGGACAGTTGGTCTCCATTGTCCCCCGCTGTTACATTCCGTGAACTCCACTTCTAATTCCCTGATTGCTTTTTCTTCACTCGCCATTCCCACTGGAACACCTCTGACCTATATTTTGTTTCATTTGCATGTTTCTTGTTCATCCAGTGACCACCCAGTAGTAGATTTTTATATTACAGTGACATAACTCTGCTACCACGTGCAGTAAGGCGAAATTCCGATCTCCGATGCAGCCAGAATGCATTGAAGGTGAGAATTTCATACAACTTCCTGTCCATCGCCCCGGGCATGGTTTGGGAATGGGACAGGAAACCTAATTGAATCTGGGATGGGAAGGACAAATCCTCCCAGATTGATGATTCTGATCCCTGTGCAATGACGCTGCAGCTCAGTGAAGGTTTATGGACTCTGGGGAGAACAATGGAATATCCCTGCACTCAAATAAATAGTCTATACCCTCAGGTGTGTAGAATGCCCTGTCGCAATTGATCAGTAATGTCCTGTCTTTTTCCCTTCTCTCTCTTACAGTTAACTTGATTGCGATTGTTATCCTATCCAGAGCAAGGTGCGGACTTTCCGAATGTATCACTTGCTACCTGCTAGGAATGGTGCTGACGGATCTACTGGTCATTATCACCGAGGTCATACTTGTTCGGATCAGCTATTACCTTTACCCAGTATCTTTTCTGTCCATCACCCCTGTATGCTGTGTTCTTGCTGCCCTGACTCGTGCATCCAGAGACAGTTCTGTCTGGTTAACAGTTGCTTTCTCCTTTGATCGCTTTGTTGCTATTTGTTGCCGAAAGCTGAAAACGAAATATTGCACAAAGAAAACTGCAGCTGTGGTTATAGCAACAACCTGCATTCTGCTGGGTTTGAAAAGTGCTGCTTGGTACTTTATATATGAATCTATGGAGATCATCGACAATGTACCGTGGTTTTGTGTTGTAAAACCTAGCTATTTTACTGAGCCCGGATGGGTGGCATTTGACTGGTTTGATACGGTGTTAGTCCCATTTCTCCCATTTGCTTTAATTTTGCTGCTCAACGCTCTGACCATCAGACACATTTTAGTGGCCAGTCGGGTCCGTAAGGGACTGAGGGTTCAGAGCAAGGGAGAGAATGTCAGTGATCCAGAGATGGAGAGCAGAATTAAGTCCGTCATCTTACTCAGCACAATTTCTGGCAGCTTCATACTTTTGTGGTTGCCATATGTTATTGAATTCTTATATTATACCTTTGCAGAAACAAATCCATTAGATTACAATGATTCATTAATTATTTTTAGACAAGTCACAGCAATGCTGCAGAATTTAAGTTCCTGCACAAACACATTTATTTACGGGGTGACTCAGGCTAAGTTCAGAGAGCAGTTTAAGCGCATGGTGAAATATCCGGTTTCCCTGATGATTAGATTAATTAATAAAACACAACTGAGCTAATCACAGAGTTGGTCCCGAGTGTTTCCGGTTCACTAATATAATATTGATGCCTAGAAGTCCCTCTCGTGCATTGCAGCAGGAATCGCTCGATACCTGCATTACATTCAGGGAAAGGATAGAAATTAGATTCGGGTCGGGGCGGTATTTTGTTGAGTTTCAGCTGTGTCAGTTCATCCATTTCTTGCACCAATCCGTGTGTCTCATCCACAGTGATATCTGCTAAACAGGGATACAGGCAAAGCTGGGCTATAGTTTAGAGAACATGAGATACAGGTTAGAGATAGATTTAAAAATTCAGTTTTATTTACGTATTGATGATAAGAGAAATCTGAAAATGAAGGTTTTCTTTGAATATTAATAAATAAACATGACGATTTATTGAACCGTTCGACTCCTTACTTGGCAACTGGAACTTTCTAATGTTCGCTTTCTATGAAATGTGTGAGCTTTTATTTTTTAAATTGATAGGTCCTGCTGCCTCTCAGCTGCACACTCTATTTGTACTATTCGCTCTCTATTTCTGAATCTCTAAACTTCCGTTTTGTTTTTCAACCACTTGTCTTGTTTCTTTTTATAACTGCTTTCTACTTCTCACTGATTCACTTGTAGTTGCGTTTCCTGTATTCATCTGCCACTCTTGCTCTTTCTTTAATGCCGTAGATCCTGCGCTCACTAGATGTACCAATTAGAGATAACATATTAGTCGCAGAATTAAATGAGATATCAATCAGTAAGAATGAAGCATAATTCATATGGATTGTGATAAAGTATGAGAAGGGATCGCTCACACTAATAGGGGTAAATTACAGATCACTTAATAGTGGAAGGGAAGAGGAGTGAGATATAACCATGCAGATCTATGAAAAGTGTAAAATACATAGGGCTCGATTTTCAGTTGATAGCGCCAGCAGTTAGCGCCTTAAGAGAAGTGATTTTCGGGCGCTATGCGTGTAGCGCCCGTGCGCAGCGCAGTTTGTGCCCCGCCCCAAATTAAGTTGCCCGTTAGCGCCGGCGCAAAGTTCAGCGCCCGCCCGGATGCGCGCGCAGAAAATGACGTCACATCCTCGTGCAACGCACTTTGTGCGCCCCGATTCCAAACTTCAGTCGGACCGCCCCATTGTGCGGCTGGCGGCCGGAGCGTTTGGAAAAAGGAACGCAACACAACCAGCGCGGGCCCCGGGGGGCGCAAATTAAAGGGGACGTGCTCTCCAGTATAAAGGCCAGCCTTTTTTCAGAAAACACTCTTGTGCAACGCATTTCTGGAGACACAACAAGGAGGATAGCTAACTGGTTTCAAGCAGCAAGAGCTCAGGTATTTTTGGACTCAGGCCAGAGCGCTGCAAGTGGCCTTTTGGAAATTTGAGTGTTTGCCAGGATTTGATGGGGGTTGCATGGGGTGCCAACGCGGAGCTGCAGCTCCATGTCCGTAGGGCTCGCAGACGCATTGTGAGAGGGGCAGCCCTGGCTAGAGGCAGAGGGGGCTACAGGCGTCGGCCACATAGGCCTTACCCAGTCAGGCTATACCGCCAGCAGCGCTCCTACCTAAACATGAGTGCCGCGCGATGTGTTAAAAGGCTCCGATTCCGAAAGGAGGTGATTGCAGAGATCTGCCACCTGCTTCGCCGAGATCTGCAGCCAAAGCTCAGGTGCAGGATGTCTCTGTCGGTGGAAGTGAAGGTGACGGTGGCATTGAACTTCTATGCCACCGGCTCCTTCCAATACGCTGCTGGGGACATAGCAAACATCTCCCAGTATGGCACGCATCGCTGCATCCGCCAAGTGAACGAAGCACTGTTCAGAAGGAGAAGCCAAATCATCTCCTTCCCCATGGCCCAGGAGAGCCAGCATCAGCGCGCATTGGGATTTTCCGGACTCGGGGAATTCCCCTTGGCGCAGGGCGCCATTGACTGTACGCATGTGGCTTTGCGGGCCCCTCTGGAGCATGGCGAGCAGTATTGCAACAGGAAGGGCTACCATTCTCTGAATGTGCAGCTGGTCTGTGACCACAAGCAGCGCATCATGGCAGTCAATGCCAGCTTCCCGGCAGCAGCCACGATGCCTTTATCCTGCGGCAGAGTACTGTGCATGACATGTTCCAGGCACAGCCTCCCCCAAGAGGATGGCTACTCGGGGACAAAGGCTCTCCTTTGTGCACCTGGCTCATGACCCCGCTCCGCGCGCCCAGGACCGCTGCTGAAGAGGCCGACAACGAGAGCCATCAAACCACCCGCAACATCATCGAGCTAACTATTGGAGTCCTCCAGCAGCGGTTCCGCTGCCTTGATCGCTCCGGAAAAGCTCTCCAGTATTCGTCGGACCGGGTCTCCCAATTTGTGGTGGTTTGCTGCATGCTACACAACCTGGCTATCCGCAGGACTCAGGCACTGCCACCTGACGTTGGACCAGCACCTCAGGAGGAGGAGCAGGAGGAGCATGAGGAGGAGGAGGAGGAGGAAGAGGAGCAGGTGTACGTTCCCAGGAGGGAGCGACCATGGCCAAGGGCCGCACGACGCCACCTTATTACACGGTACTTCTAAGCCCCCTGTCAGGGAATGGCCAGGGGCCATGAGGGAAGATGAATGCAGCCGCTCCGCAAGCCCTCAGCCGGCGAATCCAACAAACACTAAGAGGTACAACCATGGAGACTGCATGAATAAAGATAATTTTTTATTACACTAAAATGAAAAGCCCTTCCTACATGAATCCCCAAAAACAATAAACGGGCCCCACAAAAAGCCCAACAAACGACTCACTCCCACAAACTGGGGAGGAGTCACTCCACCTTTCCTCAAACCGGGCCTCAACGTCGGCCTAACGCAAAAAATAAGCCCTACAACAACACAACCATGGGCAAAATAAAGATGGCCACCGCCATATAAAAGGAAAGCTGGCCACACCCTCTACTGAGTGGCCCGCGAGGGCGAGACCTTGCCCAGCCTTTTGCCTCCCCTGCCCGGCCTGCTGCTCCTTCGCAAGCTCTGCCCAGTGGCTGCTGCGAGGCTGGGGGAAGGTGCCTGAGGCTCACATGCCCTTCCGCCAGATGCCACTGGGGGGCGGCCTACACGGCATTTGGGCCTCGAGGGGCCGTCTGCTGAGTGGCGCACCTGAGCCTGACCACCATCAGCTGCAGCCGCTTGCCCTTGATGCCCCAGTGGGGGAATGGCGGCGACGGATGGTGCAATGTGGGCCGGCTGGCGTCTAGGATGAGCTGGCTGGTGCTGTGGCACAGTGGCACTCGGCCGGGCCCACACTGCAGGATCCGCAACAATCAGCCGAGGGGCGGCTTGCTGGGATGGTCCAGCGCGGCGGCTGCCCTGGCGATGCCTGCCTGAGACAGCGCGTGTGGCAGCAGTGAGTGCCTCTGTTGTCCTGGTGTGCGCGCGCATCACATCCGCCAGGGTCTTGACGGCATCAGTCAGCATGCGGCCACTCACGGCAGTTGCTGCCCCGAACTCGCGCACACTGGTCGCCAGCGACTCGATGGCCTCAGGCATGCGCCCCACCATGCTCATGAGCTCCGTGTGGCGCCGGTCCGAATCCTCGGCCATCTTATCCAGCTTCCGCACCTCCTCCGAGGTGAAGGTGTCCGGACTGGAGTCGCGACTCTCCCGCTGGGGAGGAGGGGGCCGAACTAAGGGACCCTTGCCACGTTGGTGGCGGAGAGTGTGCCGATCAGCAGCACTCCCCTCTGATCCTTCCCCCCTTTGGGGGGAAGGCCGCGGGCCATGCGCACGGCTCCTGGGTGGCTGGACGCCACTGGTCCCAGAAGCTACATTGCCCTGCAACAGTTCCTCCAGGCACTCGTCCAGTGAGGAGGTGTCAAGCATTTCCTCCTCTCCTGCGGGACGTGACTGTTCCCCCGATGGTCCGGCTTGCTCCTCCTCCTCCTCCTGCTCGGAGGTGCTGTCACTGGCAGCTTCAGGGTCCTGGTCATCACCAGCTGAAAGCAGGAATGCACAAGAGTAGCTTCAGAGTGAGGAGACGGCGTCAGCGAGGGAGTTAGGACTGCTGGCATTCAGCGCATTTGTGGGACAGTGGCAAAGGAGGTAGCTCGGATGGGCCAGTGCGACGCGAGAGGGCCAAAAGGCGAGGTCCTTACCATTGCCGGGCAGTGGAGTGTCGGATACTCCGCACGCTGTGGGGACGATCACACGGGCTCCCATGAGCACACACACGTGCTCCTCCAGCCGAGTGAGCTTCTGCAGCTTGGCGCGGCCACCCCTAGCACGGGCCTGGCGATTAAAGGCTACTTTAGCCTGCAAGAGAAAGGACGGGCTGTAAGTGCGCAGTGTAGCCCTGATGTAGTGTGCACTGCCTCCCATGGTGGAATAGTTTGGCCAGAGTGAAGCCCTGATGTAGTGTGCACTGCCTCCCATGGTGGAATAGCTTGGCCAGAGTGAAGCCCTGATGTAGTGTGCACAGCCTCCCATGGTGGAATAGCTTGGCCAAAGTGTAGAGTGCCGAATGGCCATTTGATGCTCATGACTGTCCCAATGCTGCTGGCTGAGGGCTGGCCAATAGGACTTTCAGCTCCCTTTGCCCATCATGTCAGGTGTACATGCAAGAATGAGGAGGAGACTGGAAAGGCTACTCACCTTGACAATCCTGGTCAGGTCGCTGTATTTTTTACGACATTGTTTGTGGGTCCTGGGGGCATCGCCGGTGAACGTCACCCTCTGGGCGATCTGCTTCCAGGCTTTGGTGTAGTCGTGGTGGGTTGGATTCCTCCCACTCTCTGGGAACAAGATCTTGCGCCTCACCTCCAGAGCTGTGACCATTATGTCCAGATCACCCTCTGAGAAGCGCAGGGCAGGCTGACGGGCCTTCTCTGGCGTTGCCATGACTCCCTGGGGCTGAGCAGCAGTGTTGAGGCCTCTTTGCAAGGCTGCAGAGTGCAGAGCGTGGCAGCAGACCAATTCGTCCCTTCCCCCTTTAAGAGCTGGTCGGCGCCACGGGGTCTGCTGTCAGTCCAAAAATGACCGCACCCGCGCTGCGCCCCGCCTGGGCGCTATCCCTCTGGACCGCCGGCTTAGCGCCTAAAGATAGCAGTGGAACGCCTCTTTTAGCGCTCCACCAACCTCTTAGGGTGAAGCCACTGAATTCCCGGCAACGGGGCGCTACGTTGGGGCGGGCGCTAACTTCGGGCGGGCGCTAAGGTTAGCGCCCCAAAACTGGCTATACTGAAAATCTAGCCCTATATAGAATATAATCATCTGACATTTCAACTAATACAACCTAAACTGGAGGAAGATTAAGGTAAAGTGGAAAACGGAAGGCCATTTTTATTGTTTGTACAGAACTTCTTTCTTAACGAGTAGGTACGAATCCCAACAAGAAATGAGTGACTGCTGGATGTAGCAATTAGTAATGGGCCACAGCAGGCAACAGAAGAAATTGTAGGGAGCATAAGGGCAATGGCGATCACATTTTTATAAGGTTTAAGATATTGTGTGAGAAAGACTTTTGTAAGGCAAAGACCAATGTAATAGATTGGGAAAATGCTTCTTATGCGGGAATGAAAATGGTAATAGGACACGTAATCTGCAAAAAAAATACTGACAATGAGCTGTTGCAAATATTTAAAATGAGCTGAGGAAAATTTTGGGGAAATTTATTCCAATAAAATAGTCATAAACCGTTCAATAATGGCCCAGAAATTCTGTTCTCCACAGGTGAGTACGCATGGGGTACTCACCCGTAGGCCCAATGGAAGTGCCGGTTTCCTGCATGCACTGCACATGTGCGGGAAACCGGCACTCCCATTCCCCTGTAAGCAGTGGTTCAGAGGTCAAATGCATGCGTGGGAGAGGCAGCGCATAAGCAAACTTTGGTTAGTTTTGCAAGTATTCTCGGGAGGGTAAGTCTCCAGAAGTTAGACATGTAAAAAGCAGGCATAAGGCATGCTTTTTACAAGGTAAGTGGTGAATTAATTAAACTTAAAACATTTTATTCACAGGTTTATTATTTTTAAATACTTTAAAAAAAGGTCAGTTTATTTTTAGTCCGGTTAGAAATTAAAATTATTTTTTCAAAAATGAAAATAATTGTTAAAAAAGTTATTTCATGTAATTTATAGATTATTTTAAAAATGTGATTTTTAAAAAAATTTATTGCAAGATTTAGTGATATTTAGGGGCCGGTAGTATTTCTAAGTTTGACAGCACTTCCTGTCAGACTTATGAATGGAGCATTCCCTGCTCCGATTGGCTGCCCATGGCCCACGTGATCCCAAGGGATGCATTGATCTAACTGCGCCCCTGGGATATGTAAGCACTGTGCGCCGACAGCTGGAGCTGGCCCAGGATTGGAATCCCATGCGGGCTCACAGCTCAATAGCCAGTGCGCTAGGTAAGTGCAGATCGAGTGCTTGCACACGCGTGAAGCACCAGACCCGAATTTCTGGGCCATTAATGAATCAGCATGGATGAATAAAAAGGAAATCGTAAAACTGAAATGAAAGAAAAAGTCATAAAAGAATACATATACAAGAATGAGAGGATGACAAAAGGGAAAGGAGAATGTTAGGAAATATTTATCAATCAATCGGGAAGGGAAAGAGGAATTACGAAACAAACACATACATAACAAATCAAAATTAAGATGGTGAAATGGCTGGTAAGGGAAGCATAATATAAATTCACAGGTAAACACAGAAATTTGCAGCGCAGTAGGAGGCCATTTGGCCCATCATGCCTGTGCCAGAAATATCAGTGAAATGGCAGAAATATTAAATATGTACTTCGCTCAGTTCAAATAGTTGATTGAGACGTCATTGCCGTGCACGTCGCCCCATTAGCGCACCGACCCAAAATTCAGTTCCGCCTCCCGCAGCATCGCCGAGCGAAATCACCGACAGCTGCAGGAGGCACTGTTCGGTAGGCCGGGTGCTTCGGGGGCGGAAGTTAAAGGGGAGGTTGCCGTGGTAAGTAGGAACATTTCTGTCATTTTTTTAAATTGTTTATATTCGCCTGGGCCGTGCTCGATCAGCCCGACACTCTACTGGAGTGCACGGGTCGGACAGGGCCGGTTCCTGGCTTCCTTTGTGGACCAGCTAACTCTTCCCAATGCAGTGCTTGCCTCAATGGTCAATCCCTTTAAGGGAGGGATGGAGCCTTGGACCACGGCAGCGCTGCACGTGTCATTGTGCAGCACTGCACTATTACTGCCCCACGAACATCATTTAGTGCTCCGGGAAGGGAGTAGCCCACTTCATTTAGCGCTCCACTTCCTTCATGGAGCGGAAATGCCATATGTTGCAAAAAGTTGGGAAGCCTTAGTGCCCGGTGCTAAGTTTCCCAGCTTTCAACATTCTCCGCCCCTGAAAGGACTTCCAAAAGGCCTTTGATAAGGTACCACATAGTAGACTCGTGAGTAACGTCAGAGCACTTGGCGTTAGGGTACAAGTGGCAGAATGGTTCGCAAACGGCTACAAAATAGAGAATAGGGTTTAAATTTACCAACTGAGAATGGTTGAAGGAGGGAAGTGGCGTTCCATAAGGATCAGTGTTGGGACGACTGTTTTTCACCATTTGCATAAAAGATTTGGATTCTGGAAACGGAAGTACAATATCAAAGTTTGCAGATGAAACCAAATTGCGGGCTATAGTTAATATTGAGGAAGAATGCCACAATATACAAGACCACATTAACATTATTGTAGAATTGGCGTGTAAATAGCCAATTAAATTTAATATAGATAATTGTGAGGTTGTGAATTTTGTTATGAGGGTTATGTAGGCCACATACTCCTTGGAAAATAAGGATTTATGCAGGGTAGAGGCGCAAATACAACTAATGATAATAATCCACAAATCATGAAAAGTAGCAACGCAAGTAAACAGAACCATAAAAAGTGCAATAAATAGCAGCGAATTAAATTCTAGATTAATTGAATTCGAAAGCTGAGAATTTGTATTGGCATTATATAGACCACTTAGAGTACTGTAATTCTGGGTTCGATATTACAACATTGGAGGAAGTGCAATAAAGATTTACAGGTATGATACCAGAGCTGAGAGGACACAATTATCAGGAAAGAATGAACAGGTTGGGCTTCTTTTCTCTAGAAAATAGAAGACTGAGAGGCGATATTTTGGATGTATTTATAAATTATGAAGGGTATCGATCAGGGAGACATAGACCAATTATTTCTAATTGGAGGGGATTTCAAAACTAGGGGAAAATAATGGAACATTGTCTCTAAGAAATGCAACACGCAATTCAGAACTAACTCGCCCCCAGAAGGAGTGGTTGGGGCTATTAGCATAGCTATACTTAAGGAGAAGCTAGATTAGTAAATACAGGAGAAAGGAATAGAAGGAAAGGTTGATAGGGTGAGATGCATTAAGGTGGGTCGTGGCTCGTATGTAGCATAAACACACTTTAAGACCTGTTGTGTCGAATGCCCTGTTTCTGTGCTGTAAATTCTATGAAATTCTATGTCATTTTCAAAAGGGAATTGAATCGATATTTGAAAAGAAAATCATTACAGGGCTATCGGGAAGGAGCGGGGGAGTGTCACTAATTAGGACTTTGAAAGAGACGGCACAGGCACGATGGGTTGAATGGTCTTCTTCTGTGCTGTTTGATTCGATGATTGTACAGTACATTGTAAGAGGACAGCGATGTGATAAATAATGAATGGATTCAATCCGGAGAGAGACTGTTTGAATGTATATTGTGTAAGAAACAATATTGCGCATTTAGAGACTTCATATAACCGCCAAATCCACACAGGAGAGAGGGAGCTTGGCTGCAGCATGTGTGGAAAGTGATTTAATGGGCCGTATATTACGATCCCTACGTGTGTGTATGCACTGTGTACAAACCCGGAGGGACATCGGAAATGGCAGCTTCAGGCATGCGAAGCACATGGGCTGAAAACCGGCATTTCCGAACTGTCAAGAATTAGCTTGATAGATGAAGCGCCTGCGCAGGAAAGGCAGCAGCACTGTTCAAAATTCCGATTTTTTTTCTCAAATGCTTCAGTCCAAAAAAGTCCGGGACAGCTGTGCCTGATAAACGCAGACGTACAGCCTGCATTCTACCGGAAGGAGCTTCAGGAAGAAGAATTATTTCAGCAGTGGACTTGGAAATTGAACAGTTTTAATTGTGAAAGTGAGCAAAGCTCTTTGTAGAAAGCCTGAGGGAAGTTTTTAACAACTTTAATTTGTTAACATGGCTTGGGATTTTGTTTTGTGGAGTGTAGTTAATTTCAAGAGCAACTCTCGCTGTTGTGCAATGTAAGCATTCTATTCAATTCGATTGCATTTCTTAAATTTGAAAATGACTGTTTAAAAATGGTTTATTTAACAGTTACTAATGCTTTAAATAATTGTACCATAATATATGAATTAGTTATATGTTAACTTTTCCGTGCACTTTAGAAATTGTATGTATGACTTTGTGGAAATGCTAAAGTTTTTAGAAATTCATCTGGGGCGATGATATTGATCAGGCGGGTGTGACAGGTCCCTGATCCGATACAATCCGTTTCGCACCACAGCCCAACGTGAATTTCTTGCCACTCACTTTATTAAAATTACTTTTACAACTCTTTCCTTTTTCCCCATACATGCACTTCATCTGTTTAAACAGGAAGCCTGTGATGGAAAACCATGCCTCTTGACCATGTTGTCCAGATCATCGGTGTGATTCTGGATCATAGAATCTAAAACGCCAGGGAACAAGAAAGAAGACTGTCGAATCATCGTCATCTCCTGATATGAGGAACTACTCCCGCCCCCAAAGAGTGTATAGGAGAGGCTGTCTTTTGAGATGTTGTCGGGGGAGTTGCGTGTGAGGAGGTTGCGCTTCAGTAAATAGGCAATCGGCCGACTAGGTGGCATCATAAAGGAAGACCTTAAAACATGCTTGAAGACCCACACTGCCCTGTCGGTGTCCATGAAGGTAACCACAGCATTGAACTTCTTTGCATACACGCCAATTCAGTCAGGCGCCAATGACATTTTAAACATCACCCAGACTGCTGCTGTGAGGGCCTTCATTGACCAGATCACAGATGCCATTTTCCGTAGGGCTTCATAGTTCATAGAATTCGACTTATCCACTCGGCAACAAAAGGAGAGGCCCAGAATTGTATAGCATTGCAGTCTTCCCAAAGTGATTGGGGCCGTCGATGGAACCCATGTTGCATTGAAGGCACCAATTGATGCACCTGTGACATACATCAACAGGAAGTGGTTTCTTTCATTAAATGTTATGAGAGTCTTTGATGCAAATCAGGATTATAAACGTGAATGCAGATCACTGGGGAATTCGTTCATCTTCCATCACACGGAATGATATGGCGCCCTCAGCAATTTCCCTGCAGAATTGGCATGGATATTGGGTGACAAGGGCTACCCGCTAAAGCCGGGGCTGATGAAAGTAGAGATACAACCAAGCACACGTGTCCACACAGCAGCGGTGGAGATGACAATCGGGCTGCTGGAATTACTCTTCCCTTTCCTGGACAGGTCAGGGGGCACATTGAGGTACTCTCCTTTGATATTGTCAAGGGCTCTGGTGGTCTGTTGCTCTTTGAATAACTTTGCCCTGCGGGAAGGACTGACCCTTAACTCAGCAGAGGAACTCCATGCTGGAACACATGACTTGGTCGATGCCAAGTCTTGATATGCAGGAGCCAAGTGCAGCCAAAACCAAACTGCTCCGGAACTGAGAGTAGCGACGACGTTTACGAGGTGATGATAGTGTCGCCTTGGTCCTCCCCCTCACACAGCAAGGCACAGAAAAGAACACACACAAATAAAGTGAAACAGTGAACTTTTATTGCAGCATATAATACCTTGGATGTACTTTTTTGATGTTCTTATTCTTTAAATACAACTTGTGTCCCAGCTATTTTTTACATTGTAAATGTTTGCAAATATACATTGGGTGATCAAAAAATGTAACCAATTTAAATTGACGTTTTGGGTTTCTTAGCGCAATAAATACATTCAAGTTGTAAACTAGGTATTTGCACTATTTAAACAGTAGTAATGTTAAATTAATTGTTAAAAAAGCTTTTAAAACTTAAAAGTGACTAGAGGCAACACCTATGAAACGAAATGTTTAACAACACTATCAGTCACGAATATAAATTTCAAGAAATAACACAACATCAATACTTAAATAAGAGAGAACATTACAGAATTGACAGATATGCCCCCGCACATCTGTGCCTGATGGTCGAAGGAGGTGGAATGTGTAAAAGTGGCCCCCTACTGCCTCCTGTGATTTGCCCTTCCCCGTTACCTGTGCATCTCATACTAAGGGAAAGATCCCTGTGTGACATCTCTTGCCCTTCAGCAAATGGCTCGTGCCAGGGTTTCGGCTGCTGCTGCTGAAAGGCAACATTTACTTCAAACATAATTGGCAGAGCTGCTTTTTCGTGGACCTGCTCTGTGTCTTCGCTGGTAGCAGGCAATCGGGGTTCTGTGGGGGTCAAATGAACGACAGTCGAACCTGCTGTCTTTAACTGCAATAGTTGAACGAGAGACCCGTGAACCTGCTCAAGCACCAGATTGAACTTGGCCAAACACATCAGAAAAGCTCATTAACAATTTCCTGTGCAGTTGTGCAGAACTGATTGAGTTCTGTGGACCGGTCTCCAACTAATTGCAATGTACTGCTCCCAAGATCATCAATTCCCCCTGTTAGAGGCAAGAGACCCAAGTTTCTTTGCATGAAGAGTAACCATATCTTGCCTCAACTGTTCAACCTGTTGCACATGAGTTTCTGTCGCATTTTGTTGCGTTACACGTCTTCCTGCTTCTCCCACATGCTCTGCAGTATCAGGTAGCTGTCTGGCTGTGGAACGACAGTAAATGATGCCTGGCACAGAGCCAGAGGGGCCAGGAGATGGAGAGATGTTGTGGAGCCAACCAGGGACCATACTCTCAACTTCCACGAGCTACACTCCATAAATTCCTCCTCGTCCATCCCACTGACAGCTCGCTCTGCATCTGTAACCCCTTCCCCAATGCACTCTGCAGCCGGTGACTCAAAACACTGTTCCCCCCGTGTGTGAGACACAGCTGTCCACCTGTGGGAAGGAAACAGTAAACATTTACAAAGGTGAAGCATAATCTGCCCCATCACTGAAGCTAATATTCAATGCACACCTTCCAGTTATAAACATACAGATAGGCAGACCAGCTCACCATTCCTTACCCCAATGTCTGATTGGGCACCAGGCACTGAACATCCCCGACTGATTCCATGCAAGTGCGTGACCCTTTCCTCTTGTTCCAATAACTTCGTCAGAGTGACAACACCAACACCTGTCAGGGCATGCTCTCTGGCGATATGTACCATTTTACTGTAAATTGTCAACAGAAATGCAGAGACCCCAACCAACTGCTTTGGATAAAGGATTAGTTGCTGCTTTGCACACAAGGTATGGTTCTCTAATTGAAATTTCACACCTCAAATCTGTGGAGGGGTGATAATATATTTAGAAGCACCATCAATCTCCCAAAACTACTCCAAATCGATTACATTTTAGGACTAGGTCAGATGCCTGGATAATGAAGTCACTTTACAACAGCTATGCAACTTAACGTTTTATAAAAGAGAAACATTAAATTTTGAAATATTTTACAGTTGACATTTCTAATAACTGTACAATCCTTGTCAGATCGCATCAAATCATTCATTTTTTTGTAGCATTGTTCTGCTCTCCGTGGAATGGGGGAGTTTGCGCTTACAGCCTGGCCAACTTCTGTCCAAGTGACCGGCAAGCATTTCTGCTCAACCTAATTGAGGAGCGTATTGATGTCATTGTCAGTGAAATTCTGAGCTTGCTTCATCATCACAAATGTGCTCGCTGCTTCCATTTCACTTTGCAGTTTAATTCAAATTAAGGAAAATGATTTCAAAGCCTTTAAATCTCTTTAAAATGTTTTAAACACTTTAGACGTCTTTAGACCTATGTATAATTCTTCAAGACCATGTAAAGTCTTTTAACATTTCTAATAATATACAGAAGTGTTATTAAAACTTTAAAGAAAGAACTTATCATTATGAATAACAGTTTCTTTCAATGGTGAAGACTCTGGTGTGGTGAGAAAAATCGAGGGCGTGGCCTATGCAAATATAAATTTTGACGGATCTTGTGGGCGGGTAACCCTGGGATCATAGTCTGAGGCTTCCCGCATACTGAGAGCCTGGGCGGCATGAAGTCAAACGCTGCCCAGGAATCTTCAGGGTGAAAGCACACATCTCCGGGTCATAGAGTCATAGAGCCATAGAGTTTTACAGCACAGAAAGAGGCCCTTCGGCCAATCGTGTCTGCGCCGCCCATCCATCCCTGTCCAGTCTAATCCCATTTTCCAGCATTTGGTCCATAGCCTTGTATGCAATGGCGTTTCAAGTGCTCTTCCAAATGCTTCTTGAATGTTGTGAGGGTTCCTGCCTCTACCACCCTTTCAGGGAGTGAGTTCCAGATTCCAACCACCCTCTGGGTGAAAAAGTTCCTCCTCAAATCCCCTCTAAATCTCCTGCCCCTTACCCTGAATCTATGCCCCCTTGTTATTGACCCCCCCACTAAGGGGAAAAGTTCCTCTTTATCTATCCTATCTATGCCCCTCATCATTTTGTACACATCAATCAGGTCCCCCCTCAGCCTTCTTTGCTCCAAGGAAAACAACCGCAGCCTGTTTATTGTTTCTTCATAGCTGAGGCGCTCCATCCCAGGTAACATCCTGGTGAATCTTCTCTGCACCCTCTCCAAGGCAATCACATCCTTCCTATAGTTAGGCGACCAGAACTGCACACAGTACTCCAGCTTTGGCCTCAGCAGCGTTTTGTACAGCTCCATCATAACCTCCCTGCTCTTATATTCTATGCCTCGGCTAATGAAGGCAAGTATCCCATATGCATTTTTAACCACCTTATCTACCTGTTCCGCTGCCTTCAGGAATCTATGTACATGTACACCAAGGTCCCTCTGACCCTCTGTACTTCCTCGGGTCCTACCACTCATTGTGTATTCCCTTGCCTTATTTGTCTGTACAAAATGCATCACCTCGCACTTTTCAGGGTTAAATTCCATTTGCCACTTTTCCGCCCATCTGACGAACCCGTTTATATCGTCCTGTAGCCTGAGGCTTTCCTCCTCGCAATTTAACACCCCACCAATTTTCGTGTCATCTGCGAACTTACTGATCATACCTTTTACATTCTCATCCAAATCATTTATGTAGATCACAAACAACAAGGGACCCAGCACCGATCCCTGAGGTATCCCACTGGACATAGGCTTCCATTCACAAAAGCAACCTTCGACCATCACCCTCTGCCTCCTGCCACTCAGCCAGTTTAGGATCCAATGCGCAAAGGCACCCTGGATCCCATGGGCTCTTACCTTCTTGAGAAGTCTCCTATGCGGGAATTTGTCAAAAGCTTTACTGAAGTCCATGTAAACCACATCCACAGCATTTCCCTCATCCACCCCTCTAGTCACTCCCTCGAAAAATTAAATCAGATTTGTCAGACATGATTTACCCTTGACAAAGCCATGCTGACTATCCCCGATTAATCCTTGCCTCTCCAAGTGGAGACTAATTTTGCACCTCAGAATTTTTTCCAATAATTTCCCTACCACAGATGTTCGGCTCACTGGCCTGTAATTCCCTGGTTTATCCCTGCTACCCTTCTTGAATAATGGTACTACATTAGCTGCTCTCCAGTCCTCTGGTACATCCCCTGTGGCCAGAGAGGTTCTGAAAATTTGTGTCAGAGACCCTGCAATCTCTTCCTTTGCCTCCAACAGCAGCCTGGGATACATCTCGTCCGGGCCTGGGGATTTATCCACTTTTTGGCCTGCTAAAACTGCTAGCACCTCCTCCCTCTCGATGCTAATATGTTCAAGTATGTCACAGTCCCCTTGCCCGATTTCTATGTCTGCGTCGTCTCTCTCCATAGTGAACACAGATGCAAAAAAATCATTTAAAACCCCGCCTACATCATCTGGCTCTACACACAGATTGCCACTTTGGTCCCTAATGGGCCCTACCCTTTCCCTGGTTATCCTCTTGCCGTTAATATACTTATAAAACATCTTAGGATTTTCCTTTATTTTGCTCGCCAGTGTTATTTCATGGCCCCTCCTCTCCCTCCTAATATATTTTTTAAGTATGCCCCTGCACTTTTAATACTCCTCTCGGGCTTCTTCCGTCTTTAGTCTTTTGTAACTGCCAAAAGCCCCCCTTTTTTTTCTAATGCATTTTTGCATATCCCTTGTCATCCAAGGTTCCCTTTGCTTGTTGGTCCCCCCCTTGACCTTTACAGGAACATCTTGGCGTTGTACTCTCTCTATTTCCCTTCTGAAAGTCTCCCACTGTATTGATGTGGATTTTCCTATAAGTAGCTGCTCCCAGTCCACTTTGGCCAGATCCTGCCTTATCTTATTAAAATCGGACTTCCCCCAATTTAGAACCCTTATTTCCGGGCCGTCTTTGTCTTTTTCCATGACCACCTTAAATCTCACCGAATTATGGTCACTGTCGCCAAAATGCTCTCCTACTGACACTTCCACCACTTGCCCGGCTACATTCCCCAGAATTAGGTCCAGTACCGCCCCCTCTCTTGTAGGACTTTCTACACGCTGGCTCAAAAAGCTCTCCTGGATGCACTTTAAGAATTCTGCACCCTCTAAACCTTTCACACTCTGACTATCCCAATTAATATTGGGGAAGTTGAAATCCCCCACTATTATTAACCTATTATTTTCGCACTTTTCTGAGATTTGCCTACATATCTGTTCCTCTATCTCCCCCTGACTGTTTGGGGGCCTATAGTACACTCCCAGCAAAGCGCTTGCCCCCTTTTTGTTTTTAATTTCTACCCATATGGCCTCATTAGAGGAAGCCGCTAATATATCATCCCTCCTTACAGCAGTAATTGATTCCTTACTTAATATTACAACACCCCTCCCCTTTTACACCCCCCTCTGTCTCGCCTGAAGATTCTATACCCCGGAATATTGAGCTGCCAGTCCTGACCCTCCCTCAACCATGTCTCCGTGATAGCAACAATATCGTACTCCCATGTGTTCAACAACAACTTCAGTTCATCCACCTTATTTGCAAGACTCCTTGCATTAAAATAAATGCCTTCCAGCCCTGCCATGTTCCCTTTTGCCTTCACATATTTGCTCTGCCTTGTTTTTTCCTCTGCATTTAGCTGTAAATCACCCCCTGCTATAGCTCCACTCTGTACCCCATCCCCCTGCCAAGTTACTTTAAACACCCCCCAGCAGTGCTAGCAAACCTCCCCGCAAGGATATTGGTTCCCCTCTGGTTCAGGTGTAAACCGTCCGACTTGTACAAGTCCCACCTTTCCCAGAAGCAGACCCAGTGATCCAGGAAACTAAAGCCCTCCCCCGTGCACCATCCGTATAGCCACGCATTCATCTGTTCTATCTTCCCATTCCTATACTCACTAGCACGTGGCACCGGGAGTAATCCAGAGATTACAACCTTTGAGGTCCTGCTCTTTAATCCTTCACCTAGCTCCCTAAATTCTTGCTGCAGGACCTCATCCCTCTTTTTACCTATGTCGTTGGTACCAATGTGGACCACGACCTCTGGCTGTTCACCCTCCCCCTCCAGAATGCCCTGCAGCCGCTCAGTGATATCCTTGACCCAGGCACCAGGGAGGCAACAAACCATCCTGGATTCACGTCTACATCCACAGAAACGCCTATCTGTTCCCCTTAATATAGAATCCCCTACCACTATTTCTCTCCCACTTTTTCCCCCCTTTCCTCGGCAGCAGGAGCACCCCCAGTGCCAGGAAGTTGGCTGCTGCTGCCTTCCCCTGGTGAATCATCCCCCTCAACAGTATCCAAATCGGTTTACCTCTTTGAGAGGGGAATGGTCACAGTGGTCTCCTGCACTACCTGCCTGCTTCTATTGCTCCGCCTGGTGGTCACCCATTTCCCATCTTCCTGTGCAGCCCTACCCTGCGGTGTGACCAACTCACTAAACGTGTTATCTACGAACCTCTCAGCATCGTGAATGTTCTATAACCCATCCACCCGCAGCTCCAGCGCCTCAATGCGGTCTGCTAGTAGCTGCAGATGGATGCATCTCTGGCACACGTGGTCATCAGGTGCACCGGCAGTGTCCCTGAATTCCCACATAGAGCAAGAGGAGCATATCACGGGGCTGGGCTCACCTGGCAGGACATTCCCTTTACTTAATTTAAATTAATTTACTATCCCCAATTAATGATATCTCTAAGGCGCTTGTATAGTCTATCAACAGTTCCTGCTACACCAGAAAAGACCCTAGTAACAATAAACTACAGAGTTTAAGTTTAAAAAAGAGAAATACTCACCAACCAATCGCTTACCTGCTCCCTGGTGACGTCACACTCTGATTAATTTTTACCTCTCTCCCCGCTGCTGAGTTGGTGTGCCTCGTTTTTATACTGGTCTCACCACGCTGCTCCCTGCTCCGAGTGCTCTGGCCTCGCTGGTGCCTGCGGTTTTTATACCGGTTTCACCACGCTGCTCCCTGCTCCGAGTGCTCTGGCCTCGTTGCTGCCTCCGGTTTTTATACCGGTCTCACCATGCTGCTCCCTGCTCCGAGTGCTCTGGCCTCGTTGCTGCCTTCGGTTTTTATACCGGTCACACCACGCTGCTCCCTGCTCCGAGTGCTCTGGCCTCGCTGGTGCCTCTGATTTATATACCGGTCTCACCACGCTGCTCCCTTCTCCGAGTGCTCTGGCCTCGCTGCTGCCTCCGGTTTTTATACCAGTCTCACCACGCTGCTCCCTGCTCCGAGTGCTCTGGCCTCGCTGGTGCCTCCGGTTTTTATACCGGTCTCACCACGCTGCTCCCTGCTCCGAGTGCTCTGGCCTCGTTGCTGCCTCCGGTTTTTATACCGGTCTCACCATGCTGATCCCTGCTCCGAGTGCTCTGGCCTCGCTGGTGCCTCCGGTTTTTATACCGGTCTCATCACGCTGCTCCCTGCTCCGAGTGCTCTGGCCTCGCTGGTGCCTCCGGTTTTTATACCGGTCTCACCACGCTGCTCCCTGCTCCGAGTGCCCTGGACTCGTTGCTGCCTCCGATTTTTATACCGGTCTCACCACGCTGCTCCCTGCTCCGAGTGCTCTGGCCTCGTTGCTGCCTCCGGTTTTTATACCGGGCTCCTCACCACGCTGCTCCCTGTGCAGAGAGCCTGCAGGTAAATGCAAAGCTTGTTTGCTTGTCGCAACCTTCCATCTGCGGGAGGCCTCCGATTGCAATTTCAGTCACAATTGTGTTTGGCAAAGTGGAATGGGGGGGAGTTCAGGAGGAAATTTTAATATAAACACCAGTTCAATAATGGTTTGTATTGCAGCGGGAGTAAAATAACATCCAGCAATTAATGGAGTGGTTAAAATAAATGATTAAATGTGACATAAAAATCAATAAACCACTGACGATTTATTAGAAGTTCTCATAAAAAATGGAATGCGATCAGTAATGAAATGGAGGATTTATTATGGAGCATACCGTGAAACATTGCAACCAGCCTTGGTCAGACCCCATCTGGATTATTGTCTTCATGTTTGGGCACTGAACATCGGAAATTATATATTGGCATTGGAGTGGGTGTAACGCAGACTCGCCAGAATATTACTAGTGCAACAATGGTTACATTATAAGGACATGGCGGATAAACTTTGCATTCCTTCGGGAATGAGAAAGATGATTGGTGATCTGATTGAGGGATTTAAAATGGTTCAAGATTGGACAGGATCGATACATGGGAAGTATTTCCCATGGGGGGGAATCCCGAACAAGAAGACATGGTCATAAAATTATTGCTCGGCCGTGTCGGATTGATATTATGAGGCAGTTTTTCACACAAATGCTAGTAGGAACTGGATCCCGCTCCTCATAGTGCTGCAGATGCTGGGCCAATTTATCATTTCCAGGCTGAGATTGGTCGATTTTTGTTAGTTAAGTGTATCAAAGATCTGGATCAAAGGCGGGAAAATGAAGTGGAGTTGTACCATTTAATGGTGGAACAGGCTGAAGGGTTTGAACGGTCGGGTTTGGATCCTGCTTCCTACGATCTATGGGAGTGAAATTTGTCTGGGCTGGTTGCGCAAAGCGGGCAAAATCAGATGAGAATTGGCTGTTAGACTCCGCCAAATTATACTTCAGTTTGAGTTAAACACTGATTTTCATCTAACTGCACAGCATTCACTGGCACATAAAATCGACGGGTGTAAAATAGACGGTCGTACAATCAAAAGTGGCCCCATCCCAGCCGGAGCATTAGGTTAAAATCGAGCCTGCAGGGAAATCCGAGGTTTCTTTAACGGTCGCGGTAATCACTGCCAGATTTTCCTTTCGGTGCTGCAAACAGATCTGGCTTAAAACATAAAATGACAAAGAATAACCTGGAATTGACAGCACAGGAACAGGACATTGGGCCCAGCCTGTCCATGGCGGTGTTCCTGCTCCACAGGAGCCTCCTCCCACTGTACTTCCCCTAACCCTATTACCACATCCTTCCATTCCTTTCTCCCTGATGTGGTTATCTCTCTGTTTCTTGAATGTGCCAATGCTATTCGCCGCAAGTATTCTGTGGGATAGCGTGTTCCAAATTTTAACCATTCCGTGGATAAACTAGTTTTCTCTGAAATATTTATTGGATTTATTAGTAACTATCTTATATTTATGAACCCAGTTTTGGAGTCCACCACAAGTAGATACTTTTTATTAAGGTCTACCCTATTTAACACCTTCATAATATCCATGACCTTTATTAGGCCACACAATAGCGCTCTCTTTTCAGTGGAAATGAACCTCAGCCTGTTTATTCTTTGCTTATACTTCCAACCTATCATTTCTGGAGTTAAACCTCTCAAATTGCACTGGGGAGCAGTTCTATCAAAAGGCTTAGAATTAGACATAGCTTCTACTTTTCCAGACTAGGAGAGAAATATAGCTGGTTACAAAATATTCAACTGTGATAAAATTAAGTAGAAAAGGCACTTTTCATCAAAGACTCCATTAAAGGACGACTGCATTGGTGCATCAATATGATTGGTGCAAAACGTCTATCCATTTGGTTAGAATTAGGAATAAGAAGATTGAGGTTATACAATGAAGATTACTAATTTTCAAGGTAATGGGGTAAAGTCCGGGTATAGGATTAATTTCGAAAGCTCCTTCAACAGGAGGAGGAGGCTCCAAAAATACCCCCATCCTCAATGATGGTGGAGCCCAGCACGTGAGTGCAAAAGACAAGGCTGAAGCATTTGCAACTATCTTCAGCCAGAAGTGCCGAGTGGATGATTCATCTCGGCCTCCTCATGAGGTCCCCAGCATCACAGATGCCAGTACTCAGCCCATTCAATTCACTCGACGTGATGTCAAGAAACGGCTGGAGACACTGGATACTGCAAAGGCTATGGGCCCTGATAACATTCCGGCAATAGAACAGAAGACTTGTGCTCCAGAATTTGCTGCACTCCTAGCCAAGCTGTTCCAGTACAGTTGCAACACTGGCATCTACCAGGCAATGTGGAAAATTGCCCAAGATGTCCTGTCTACAAAAAGCAGGACAAATCCGACCCGGCCAATTACCATCCCATCAGTCTACTCTCAATCATCAGCAAAGTGATGGAAGGTGTCGTCGATAGTGCTATCAAGCGGCACTTACTCAGCAATAACCTGCTAACTGACGCCCAAACAAGGACAAAAGAGCTGAACTCAAGAGGTGAGGTGAGAGTGACGGCCCTTGACATCAAGGCAGCATTTGAACGAGTGTGGTATCAAGGAGCCGTGGCAAAACTGAAGTCAATGGGAATCAAGGGGAAAACTCTCCATTGGTTCGAATCATAACTAGCACAAAGGAAGTTGGCTGTGGTTGTTGGAGGTCATTCACCTCAATCACATGACATCACTGCAGGAGTTCCTCATGGCAGTGTCCGAGGCCCAACCATCTTCAGCTGTTTCATCAATGACCTTCCCTCCATCATAAGGTCAGAAGTGTGGATGTTCGCTGATGATTGCACACTGTTCAGCACCATTCGAGACTCGTCAGATACTGACACAGTCCGTGTCCATAGGCAGCAAGACCTGGACAACATTCAGACTTGGGCTGACAAGTGGCAAGTAACATTCGCACCAGACAAGTGCCAAGCAATGTCCATCTCCAACAAGCGAGACTCTAACCATCTCCCCTTGACATTCAATGGCATTACCATCGCTGAATCCCCCACTATCAACACCCTGGGGTTACCATTGATCAGAAACTGAACTGGACCAGCCATATAAATACTGTGGCTACAAGAGCAGACCAGAGGCTGGGAATTCTGCGGTGTGTGTCTCACCTCCTGACTTCCCAAAACCTTTCCACCAACTACAAGGCACAAGTCAGGAGTGTGATGGAATGCTCTCCACTTGCCTGGTTGAGTGCAGCTTCAACAACACTCAAGAAGCTCGACACCATTCAGGATAAAGCAGCCCGCTTGATTGGCACTCCATCCACCACCTTCAACATTCACTTCCTCCACCACCGGCGCACTGTGGCTGCAGTGTGTACCATCTACAAGATGCACTGCAGCAACTCGCCAAAGCTCCTTCAACAGCACCTTCCAAACCCGCGACCTCTACCACTTAGAAGGACAAGGGCAGCAGACCATTGGGAACATCACCACCGAGAAGTTCCCCTCCAAGCCACACACCATCCTGACTTGGACCTGTATCGCCGTTCCTTCACTCTCGCTGGCCAAAATCCTGGAACTCCCTTCCTGACAGCATTGTGGGTGTATCTACACCATATTGACTGCAGCGGTTCAAGAAGGAGGCTCACCACCATCTTCTCAAGGGCAGTTTGGAATGGGCACTAAATGCAGGCCTAGCCAGGCAGCGACGCCCACATCCCATCAATGAATTAAAAAAAAGTCTGCACAGGCACACTGGACAATTGGTCTCCTTATGCGATGTAAGAATATGACTAGGAGAGAGAGAGACAGGAGGAGTGGGCAAGAGAAAGAAAGAGGGCAGAGAGAGAAAAGAGAAATAATAGAAAGAAATGGAAGAAAGAGACAGAGAAAGGGAAAGAGGGGAATGCGACTGAGAGAGACAAAAAGACAGAGTGAAACAGCGAGAAAGTGAATGAGGTAAGAGAGAGACAGAGAGAAATAGAGAGTGAGAGAAAGTGAAAGGAGAGACAGAGAAACAGAGACAGAGAGATAGAGAGAGTTATATTTAAAGAATGCTGTTACAATAAAAGACTGTCACGCATTTACCGCTTCCCAGTTAAACACTCGCCAACCCTTTAACAGGTTGTTGGTTTATATATCTCATTCCTTTTAAACACTGACCTCCCCTTTAACAGGCTGTCAGTTTATTTGTGTATAAGTTGGTTAACCGATCTCTCTCCGGTGTGAAGAAAGACCAAGGTCCATCGAGTTGTCTTTCTCCCATCCTGGCATTCGCAACATACAACGATACTGGGCTTGTTGCCTAATTACTGCGATCAATCTCTATCATTCAGTCCACAACACCCTCAGACAGGCGTCGAGGAAAACCCCAGTGATGGAGAGATTTCAGAACATGAATTAACAAGTGTGCAGTGTGTTAGATCAGTAGTGTCTGAGCACTTTACCTTCACATACCATGTAACTGTGAGAAGCTCATATATAGGTTCCATTACTCTCCACACACACAACATTCAAACACGTCCAACATTCAGGAATTCACCAGGGCATTACAAACTGTCGGATCTATTAAAGCTTTCAATGGCTGAATAATTTCTCCCCAGGGTGAGTTCACCGATGCCCTATCAAGTGACATCATCTGTAGAATCGTTTCTTACACAACGGACATTCGCACTCTTTACCTCCCGTGTAAACTCGCCCAACTACAGGACACATTGGCCCTTAATTTCCGATCGGAGGCTTCCTGCATGTGGATGTCTCCGACCGGAAACAAATCTACGCTTGTACCTTCTGGCTCTGTAGCTCCCGGGTCTTCAGATCTCCGAAATGTGCAGAGGCCCAAGTATCCCAGGGGCGCTTGTGATTCCCCTGGAATCACTTGGGCCATGGGGAATCAATCGTAGAAGGGTATCCCCCTTCATACTTTTGAAAGATTTCTAATCATATACCCGTCAACTGTCTGAAAGGGGATCACTTAAAAACACAATTAAAGATTCAATTTTCTTTTTTAAGAAATCACCTATATAAAATTAGTAATATTATATTAAATCAAATATTGTAAAAAAGATAAACAATCTTTGATAACAATAATTAAAATGATAACTGATAAAAATTAACTTAACTTTTTTAAAAGCACATTTAAATTATTAATGAGTGACTTTTTTTATTGTTTTATTTTTTTAAACTGTTATTCTGTTAAAAAGCATGCCTTATGCCTGCTTTTACCAGGCATAAGATTTCTAAAAGTTTTCAGTGAGTAGAAGAGCGGCACTCCCAACCCTCGGAGGCCCTTTTCCCGGGCAGGCAGATGATCCATCAAGGGGATTTTTGATGGTTTGGAAATGCCGGGTTTTAGCGCATCTGCTTCGCACACCTGAAACTGGTAGTTGCGAGGTCCTTATGCGTGCGTACTCACGTCGTACATACTCCTGGGGTATAGGAAAATCCTGCCCAATAAGATTTAAGTTAATGATTGAGAAAGAATTTGGTAAGACAAAATGTAAAATAATCGGGAAAAGCTGCATATGAGTCAATGAGAATGGAAATAGGACAAGCATTCTGGGAAAAGTACGGACAAAGAGCTGTGGAAAATATTCGCAATAAGATCTACAAATTTATGGGAGATTATTCCATTAAAAAACATGCCAGACTATTCAATAATGAGAGAGTGTAGCAGAACTACTGAATGACTCTGGCTAACTGTATATAATCCCCTTTAGCGAGGTTCTAACACCAGCCTAAACCTGTACCATTGTGTAAGGCATTACTGTGTTTTGTATATAGAGTTTGCATGTACGGGGCGTGGCCCCTTTAAGAGCGCAGGAAAACGTGGGCAAACGCGATGACGCCACGTCGCAAACCACGTGACTGCCCAGGAAGTCCTCGTGAAGTTTCTGTTCAGTAAAGACCTGTTTGCTTTTTCTCCTGTGTCGATCTCAGTCATTTGTTAAGAATTCATCAATTTCTACATCAGTGACCCCGTTTTTTGTGAACGTTTTCACAAAGGAAGAGCACAGCATGGAGGCAAACGCCATTTCGCTGAAAATTGCGCAGTTCTGGGAGCAACAAGCGCATTCGTGGTTTAGCCAGGTCGAGGCCCAGTTCGCCCTGAGGATCATCGATGCGGATCAGATCAAATATCTTTATGTGTTCTCCGCACTCGACAGCTCTACCGCTTCTCGGATCGTCAGCCTCCTGGAAAAACCCCCAACGGAGCGCAAGTATGAAATCCTCAAAGCACGGTTGCTACAGGTTTTCGGGCTCACAAAATTGGAGCGCGTCCGTCGATTACTCGCTATGCCCGGTCTCGGGGACTCCAAGCCTTCAGAGTTGATGAGCCAAATGCTCACACTCCTGGGCTCAGAACGGGACTGTTTTCTATTCCGCGAGATTTTCCTCAGCCAACTGCCTGAGCCGGTACAAACTGCCGTGAACAGCTCCGAAATTGAGGACTGCGCAACACTCGCTGCGGAGGCCGACAACATTTTCGCGGTAACTTGGCAGGACTGCGCCGCCACGAGGCACCCATCCCCTGCAGATGCTGCCGCAACTTGTCAACCTGCAGGGCTGTTTTACTACAATCGTAGTTCAGCGCAAAGGCAAAGCGTTGCTGCTCTCCCTGCAGTTTTCCCCCCAAAAAACCAAACAACTGACACTGCGAACATCGAGGAATGGGTCTAACGGGCGCCCCGCAGCCGCAATGGCGATCGGCAATGCGGGGAAATGGCTGTTCATCACAGATACTCTCTCTGGTCATCGTTTCATTTGCGACACCGGGGCGCAGTGCAGCATTTTGCCCACGTCCGCCCTCGATGTGCAAACGGGAAACCACGGCCCAACCCTTGAAGTGGCCAATGGCGGAGCGATTCGGACCTTCGTTAGATGGTGAGTGGAGGTGTGCCTCGGGGGGTAACGCTTTCAAGGGGAATTTGTTATGGTCAAAGATTCCCAGCCCCTCCTCGGCGCGGATTTCCTTTGCACCAACAGCCTCCTGGTCGACGTTAGGAACCGGCGGCTGAACAGTGCAGCAACTTTCAATTCCCTTCCGTGTTACCGCAGTAACACTATGCCATGCACCGTCTCCTGTGCGTTTCCGACTCCTGATGAGTTTGCTCGCCTGCTCGGCGAATTCCCCGACCTGACGAGCCCCACGTTCTCTTCCACAGCCACGAAGCATGGTGTGGAACACCACATCCCCACCAATGGCCCCCTGGTATATGCACAGAGTCGGCGCCTGGAACCTGGCAAGCTGGTGGTCACAAAGGCAGAGTTCACAACCATGGAATGGTTTTGGATTATTCGCAGGTCGAATAGCCCCTGGACTTCACCTCTCCATATTGTCCAGAAGCCTGGTGGAGGATGGCGGCCATGCGGTGACTATCAGTGCCTCAACGATGCCACCACTCCTGATCGGTACCACGCCCCTCTCATTCATGATTTCTCTGCCCATTTGGCAGGGAACAGCGTTTTCTCCAAAGTCGACCTCGTCCGGGGCTACCACCAGGTTTCATTTCATCCTCAAGTCGTCCAGACGACCGCATTCAACACCCAATTCGTCCTCTTCGAGTTTCTCAGAATGCCTTTCGGTGTAAGAACGCCACCCAGGCTTTCCAACGCCTGATGGCCTCCGTGCTGCGGGACCTCAAGTTCCTCTTCACCCACCTGCCAGTCCAATTGCCAGTCCTACTAAGGAAGAATATACCTGTCACCTACGCACCCTTTTTCGATGCCTCAGCCAACACGGCCTGATTATAAACCCGGCCAAGTGTCAGTTTGGCCTGCACCAAATTGACTTCCTGGGGCATCGCATCACCTCAGAGGGAGCGGTTCCATTACCGTCGAAGGTAGAGGCGGTGACAGCCTTTCCATGGCGGCTGAACGTTAAGGCCCTGCAGGAATTCCTAGGCATGGTAATTTTTTACCACCATTTTGTGCCTAAGTCGGCGCTGCTCATTCAGCCCATGTATGAGGCCCTCAAGGGCAAGACTGGCAAAAACCCAGTCGACTGGACAGATGACATGGCTCGAGCTTTCACCGACACCAAAAGCACCTTAGCCAACGCGACTATGCTGGCACACCCGCTGCCAGGAGCCACCATCGCCCTCACTACCGACAAGTCAGACTACGCAGTCGGTGCCGTGCAAAAGCAGTGGGTGAACGGGGCGTGGCAGCCATTGGCATTCTTAAGCCGTCAACTACGGCAGAATGAGAGAGCATACTGCACTTTTTCTGACTATCCGTCTTTGTCGGTTCCTGTTGGAAGGACGTCCTTTCACCGCCTTTGTCGACCATAAGCCGCTAACCTTTGCAATGGCCAAGACCACTGATCCATGGTCAGCCCAACAGCACCATCAACTGACCTACATATCCGAATTCACCACGGATATACAGCACATGGCCGGTAAGGACAACCTGGTGGCAGACTGCCTCTCCTGCGCGATCATCAATACAGTTCATTTGGGCATCGACTATGCCCTCATGGCAGCGGACCAAGCTTTGGACCCAGAGGTCCAAGCATATAGAACGGCCATCACTGGCCGCCAGTTGGCCGACATCAAGTTCCACTCAGCAGGTACCACGCTGTTGTGTGACATCTCCATACAGGATCCTCGCCCTGTCGTGCCAGTCGCCTGGTGCCGCAAAGTGTTTGACACCATACATGGGTTGTCACACCCAGGAATGAAGGCCTCTCAGAAGCTGATGACAGCGAAATTCGTCTGGCATGGCATGCATAAGGATGTCCGCGACTGGGCCAACACCTGCGTGGTCTGCCAGAAGGCCAAGGTCCAGCGCCACATCAAAGCTCCGTTGGCCACCTTCACAGTTCTGGAGCGAACTTTTGACCATGTCAACGTGGACCTGGTCGGAACACTACCACCCTCCCATGGTTTTTCACACATCCTGACCATGGTTAATCGCACCACCAGATGGCCGAAGGCGGTTCCCCTGTCATCCAATACTTCGACACACGTGGCCAGGATGTTAATTTCCTCCTGTATCGCCCGTTTCGGAGTTCCCACTGATATTTCATCTGACAGGGGACCGCAGTTTTCCTCTGAACTCTTGAATGCAGTGGCCCAGTGACTCTGTGTGAAATTACACCGCTCCGCAGCCTGTCACCCACAGGCGAATGTCCTCTGTGAATGCTTCCACCGGTCAATGAAAGCCACCTGAGGGCCAGCCTCCAGGATGCTGGATGGGCAGACATGCTACCGTGGGTCCTGTTGGGAATTTGCACGGCCCCCAAAGGAGACCTTCACTCTTCATCGGCGGAGCTGGCTTATGGTCAGCCGCTGCGAGTCCCAGGGGATTTCCTACCAACATCGATGGAGCCAGGGTACACGTCTGCCCAGCTTGCTAGTCACCAAGAGGCGGCCATATGTTTCGCATCGGTTCCCACTTCGCACCACGGGATGCAGCGGTCACACGTTCCCACGGAGCTTCACAAGGAGGAATACATTTTTGTTAGCCATGACGCACACCGAGATCCACTCAAGGCCCCATATACTGGTCTCTTCCACGTGTTGGAGGCGGGGGACAAAACCTTCATGATAGATGTCGGTGGTAAACCAGACCACATTTCGGTCGACTACTTAAAGCCAGCATATTTAGACGTCGACCACCCCGTCGAGACAGCATAACCACCGAGACGGGGTCAGCCACCCATCGTCGTTACAGCAGACCAAGTGCGATCCCCCGCCGGACCGCCAGCCGCCCCGCAGCCTCCACCTCGAGAGTACAGGAGTCATTCTGAAAGGCTAGTCAGACCCCCTAACCATTTGACTTTGTCAGTTAAAGCGAGTTCTGGGGGGACGCATTTGGCAGAACCACTGAATGGCTCTGGCTAACTGTATATAATTCCCTTTAACGATGTTTTAACACCAGCCTGAACCTGTACCATTGTGCTAGATATTACTGTGTTTTGTATATAGAGTTTGCATGTACGGGGCGTGGCTCCTTTAGGAGCGCGGGAAAACGCGGGCAAACGCGATGACATCACGTCACAAACCACGTGACCGCCCAGGCAGTCCTCGTGGACTTTCTGTGCAGTAAAGACCTGTTGCTTGTTCTCCTGTGTCGATCTCAGTTCTTTGTTAGGAATTCGTGAACAGCATGGATGAATAAATAGTTAAGGGTAAAATTGGATGGAGAAAAATAATTATACACCAAGTAAGTAGACAAAATGGAGAGGATGACATCTGGTAATAGGAACAACTTATTAAATAAGTCATAAAACAATCAAGAAGGCAAATGAAAAGTATGAAACAAATACATACATGACAAAAGCAAACATTAAGATGATGATAAGGCCGCTAAGGGATGTAGAATATAAACTCACAGATAATCATGAAAAATATGGCACAGATGGAGGACTTTCGGCCCATCGTATCTGTCACAGAATGGACAGTGAAATGGCAGATTCATTGGAATAATGACTTTGCTCTGTTCAAAGAGTAGAATGGGTTAATGCTGGGGATGTAATTTGCAGGGACTTTCTAAAGGCATTTGATAAGATACCTCATAGTGGACTCGTGACTAAACTCAGAGCATGCGGCTTTAGGGGGGCAAGCGGCAGAAAGGATAGCAAACGGGCTACAAAATAGAGAATAATGGTTTAAGATACTTACTCAGTCTCGCGGAAGGAGGGATGTGGTGTTCCAAATTGTTCAATGCTGGCAGGACTGCTGTTCACCATTTACATAAATGATTTGGTCTCTATAATCGGAAAGACCATATCAAAGTTTGCGAATGAAACCAAATTGCTGGGCATAGTTAATACTGCGGACTTCTGCCACACAATAAAAGACCACATTAAAAAGCCAGTAGGATGGGCGAGTAAAAGGTAACTTATTTTCAATATAGATAAATGTGAGGTTGCGCATTTTGTTAGGAGGAATATGGAGGCCACATGCACTTTGGAAAATTTAATGTAAATGGGGTAGAGGCGCAAATGTATCAAGTTATCCAGATCCACAAATCATGGAAAGTGTCAACGCAGGTTAACAGAGCCATATAAGTGCAATAATATCACAGGATTAAATTCTAGATTAATTGAATTGGAAAGCTGAGAATTTACGTTGGCATTATGTATAACACTTAGAATACAGCAGACAGTTCAAGTTTCCATATTACAGCAAGGATATAAACAGACTGGAGAAAGTGAAAACAGGATTTACAAGGATGATGCCAGAACTGAGAGGATACAACTATCTGGAGAGGCTGAACAGGCTGGGGTTGTTTTCTTTAGAAAATAGAAGACAGAGAGGCGAAATTTTGGAGATCTTTAGAGATTACGAAGGGTTTCATTAGGGTGAATGTAGAGCAGTTGTTTCCAATTGTAGATTAGTCCTAAACTAGTTCATTAAGAAATCCAATTCGCAATTCAGAAGAAACTTATTTATTGCTGAGAATGAGTAACTCGGTACCTCAAGGAATGTTTGGGGTGAATAACATCGATAAAGTTTAGGAGAATCTAGATTAGTAAATACAGGAGAGGGTAAAAGCAGGAAAAGTTGATAGGATGAGATGAATTAAGGTTGGAGGAGGCTCGTGTGTAGCATAAACACCGGCCTAGACCTGTTGTCTCGAATGTCCTGTTTCTGTGCTGTAATTCTATCAAATTCCATGTCACTTTCAAAATGGAAATGTATCGATAATTGAAATGATTGCATGGCTATGGGGAACAGCGGGGGAGTGGGACTATTTCGCTCTTTGAAAGAGTTGGCACAGGCACGATGGGCCAAATGTCCTCCTTCTGTGCTGTATGATTGTAAGATTGTGCAGTACATTGTAAGGGTACAGCGATGTGAAAAAAGATTCACTGGATTCACACCGGAGAGAGACCGATTTTAAGTAATCTTTGTAACAAACAATATCACGCATTTACAATCTTCAGAAGACATCAGCAAATCCACACGGGAGAGAGAGAGTTTGGGTGCAGCGTGTGTGCAAAGTGATTGAATGTGTCTGATAGTCGGGCTGTACATCGGAGAGATCACAGGGGATGGAAACGGGTTGAATGGGCGGTGCATATGATAATATTCTCAGTCACTGGATGGAGCATCGGTGAATTCACCCTGGGGAGAAATGATTCAGTCATTGAATGCTTTAATAGATCCGACAGTTTGATATGCCCTGGCGAATTCCTGCAGGTTGGACGTGTTTGAATGTTGTGTGTGTAGAGAGTGATTGAAACTGCATATGAGCCTTACACAGTTACAAGGTGTGTGAAGGTAAAATGCTCAGACACTCCTCATCTAACACACTGCACACTTGCTAATTCGTGTTCTGCACACTTGCTAATTCGTGTTCTGAAAACTTTGCATCACTGGGGTTTTCCTCGCCTCATGTCTGAGTGTGTTGTGGACTGAGTGACAGAGATTGATCGCTGTGATTAGGCAACACGTCCAGTATCGTTGTATGGTGTGACTACCAGTATTGGAGAAAGGAACTCGATGGACCTTGGTCTTTCTTCACACTGGAGAGAGACTGGTTAACCAAGTTAAACATAAATAAAACAACAGCACATTAAAGGGGAGCTCATTGTATTTAAAGGGAAAGGGTTAAATAAACCGACATCCTGTTGCAGGGGTGGTCAGTGTTTAAAGCGAAAGGGATAAATGAGCGTTAGACTTTTATGGTAACTGCTTTCTTTAATTATATTTCTCTATCTTTGTCTCTCCTCTCACTTCCTCGAACTCTCTGTTTCTCTCTGTCTCTCTTTCTCACCCCTCTTTCACTTTCTCCCTGTCTCCTTCTCTCTTTTTGTATCTCCCTGTTGCACTCCTCTCGCTCCCTTTCTCTCCCTGTGTCTCTGTCTTCCCTCACTTTCTATTATTATTCTGCTCCCTCTCTGTCCCGTCTTTCGTTCTCTTGCCCTGTCTCACTCCTACAGTCATAGTCTTACATCACAAAAGGAGGCCAATTGGTCGGCTGTGCCTGTGCCGGCTGGTTGAAAGAGCTGTCGAAATTAATCCTATAGCTGGCCTTTTCCCCATAAACATGCAATCAGTCATCTGCATTGTATAACCTCAATCTTCTTATTCCTAATTCTAATCATATGGATTCACGTTTTGCATCAATCATATTAATGCACTAATGCAGTCCTGCTTCAGTGGAGTCTCTGATTAAAAGTGCCATTCTCGCTTACTCTTATCACAGTTAAAAATTATCTAACCAGCTATGTTTATCTCCTAGTCCCGGCCCAGTAGAAGATGTGTCAAAGTCGAAGTATTTTCATAGAACTCCACCCCATTGTAATTTAAGAAGTTTAACTTCAGAAGTGAGAGTCATAAGTCTCAGCAATGATTAAACATGCTGAGACTCATTTCCACAGAAGGAGTACGCTGAAATGTGGCCAATAGAGTGCTTGAATATTATGAAGGGATTTGATAGGGCAGACGTAGATAAATTGTTTTCACTTGTGGTGAGCTCCAAAACTGGTTTCATAAATATACGGCAGTCACTAAAATCCCAATAAAGATTTCAGGGAAGAAGTCTTTAACCAGTGAATGGTTAGAATGTGGAACTCACTATCCCAAGGAATAGTTGAGGGAAATAGCATTGGTACATTCAAGAAACAGCGAGATAAACACATCAGGGGGAATAGAATAGAAGGGAAGGCTAACAGGTTTAGAGGAAGTACAGAACCCCTCGGATTTTCCTGCAGTTTCGATTTTACCCTTGCCCTCTGTGTGGGATGGGGCTACTTTTGAAAATATCTAAGGCTGAGTAGACGACCGTTTTACACATGACGATTTTACGCTCCAGTGACAGCTCGGTAGTTGGATTAAAATCGGTGGTGAACTAAAATAGAAATATAACTGGGTGAAGTGGAGCAGCCATTTCCAATCTGCTAGTGCTTGCTTTGCGCTACCGGCGCAGAGCAATTTCACTCCCATATATCATAGCATCGCAGCAAGCAAACTAGGCCACTCTGCCCCCTGCGGCCTGTTCTACCATTCAATAGACCAACTCCATCTCATTTACCCGCCTTTAATGCAGATCACTTGAAAATCGTGCATAACAAAAATCAATGAATCTCAGTCTTGAAAATATAATTTGTCCCGCACTTTGAAGCATTTTGAATCACTCGATTAGATCAACACTCAACCTTCTCAACCCAAAGGAATGCAACGTTTATCCACCATATCCTTATAATGTAAACCTTAAGGCCTTAGTTAATTTCGGGCGAGAATGCTGTGCACCCACTCCAATGCCAATATATAATTACCGATGTTTAGTGCCCAAAGTTGAAGGCTGTAATCCAGATGGAGTCTGACCAAGACTCGTTGCAATGATTCATGGTATGCTTCCAAATATAACCTCGCGTTCATGATTGATTGCATTGCGTTTCATTATGCGAGCTTCTAAAAATCTGTCAGTGGTTTATTGATTTCTTTGTCACATTCTCCCATTTATTGTAACCGGCCCATTAATTGCTAGATGTTATTTTAATCCCGCTGTTCTATAGCTCAATATTGAACTATTATTTGCACTACAATTTCCACATGAGCATTCCACCCATTGCAATTTGACAAACACAGTTGTGCCTGAAAATGTGTTCGGAGGCTTCCCGCAGATGAAAGCCTCCTTCCAGCAAACAAGATCCGAATTTACTTGCATTCTCCATGCACACAAACAGTTGCGGTTGCATCCAGAGGGCTCCTGGGCAGCTTGTGCTGCCACGCCGCCCAGGAACGCAGCGTGCGCGGAGCCTCGGGTTTCGACAGTAGGCCAGACCTGCCAACAAGTTCCATCAAATTTATATTTGCATAGCACACGCCACCGATATTTTTCACCTTTCCAGAGCCTTCTCCATTGAAATTAACTGTTAATATCAATGATAAATTGACTCTTTAAAGTTTTTTAAAAGTTTGGCATTCTTTTAGAAAATGTGAAAGTCTTTTACAAGGATTTGAAGAATTTTAAACACTTTTAAAGACTTCCAAACGAGAATTAAAAAGTTTTAAAAGCATTGAAATAATTTTCTTTTCTTTTAATTAAACAACAAAGTGAAATGGAATGAACAAGCACAGTTGTGATGATGAAGAGAGCACAGAATTTCACTGACAATGAGGTTGAAGCAAAGCGCCTGCGGATCATTGGGGCTGAGAATCCAGGGAACTACGGAAAGGAAAAATGACAGCTTGGACAAAAAGATGTCCAGGCTGTCAGCACGATCTCCACCATTCCACAGAGAGCGGAACAACGCTGCAAAAAATTGAATGATTTAAAGTGGTCGGCCAAGATTTGTACAGTTATTTGAATTGTCAACTGTAAAATTTGTTAAGAGTTAACTTGTACCTTAAAACATGCTTATTTGCACAGCTGTTGTAAAGTGACTTCATTATCCAGGCATCTGACCTAGTCATAATATTTAGTTGATGTAGTGCAGCGTTGGGTCATTGATTGTGCTTCTGAACATTTTATTTGCCCTCACGGATTTCAGGTGTGACATTTCAGATAGTGAACAATACCCTGTCTCGAAAGCAACCTTTGGTCTTGCTTCGCAAGCAGGTGGGTGGGCGGTCTCTGCAGGGAAAATTGAAGCTTCATTTTCATTACTGTTTTCAATTTAGAGTAAAGTATTACATAACGCCAGAGAGCGTGCCCTGGCAGGCTGTGGTGTTGACAAACTTTTGGCGTTATCGGAGCAAGAGGAAGGAGCACGAAATTGATTGGAATCAATTGTGGCAGTTCAGTGCCTGGTTCCCAATCAGACATTGGTGTAAGGAAAGGTGAGCTGGTCTGTCCAGCTGTATGTTTAAAACTGGAAGGTGTGCGTTGAATATCAGCTCCTGTGATGGGGCAGATCGTGCTTCACCTTTGTCAATGTTTACTGTTTCCTTCCCACAGGTGGACAGCTGTCTTCTCACACACGGGATGTACAGTGCGTTGAGTCTGTGGCTGCAGAGGGCATTGGGTAAGAGGTTACAGATGCAGAGCGAGCAGTAAGTGAGTTAGAGGAGGAGGAGTTTGTGGAGTGTCAGACAGTGGAAGGGGAAGGTGTGGACCCTGGGTGGCTGCACACCACCTCTCCATCTCTTGGCTCATCTGGCTCTGTGCCAGGTGCAGCTGACTGTCGTTCCACAGCCAGACACCAATCTGATACTGCAGAGCAGGTGAGAGAAGCAGCAAGACGTTCAACGCAACAAAATGTCATAGAAACACAGGTGCAAACGGTTGAAGAGTTGAGGCAAGATATGGTTACTCTTCATGAGAAGAACATTGACTCTCTTTCACCTATCAGTCGCGAGATTGATGTTCATGGGACACAGGTCAACAGATCATCAATCCGTTCGGCACAACTGCACAGACATAAGAATAGAAGAAACAGGAGCAGGAATAAGTCACTTGGCAGCTCGAGCCTGCGCCGCCATTCAATATGGTCAGAACGAATCTTGGGCTCAAAGCCACTTCGCAGTCCGCTGCCCATAACCCTTCGCTCCCATAGCTTGCAAAAATCTGTCTACCTCCAACGTAATTGTATTAATGTCCCAGCCTCCACGGCTCTCTGGGGCTGAGCACTCCACATATTTACGACCCTCGGAGAGAAGGGAATCCTCCTTATCTGAGTTCTAAAAGGGCGACCCATTATTCTGAATCCATGCCCCCGAGTTCTCGATTTTTCCAGGAGGAAAATTGTTAATGAACTCGCCATGGCTTCACAGAGATTTTCTGATGTGTTAGGCCAAATTCAATCTGGTGCTTAAGCAGGTTAATCAGTCTCTCATTCAGCTATTGCAGTTAAAGGCAGCAGGTGCGGCTGCCGTTCATTTGACCAATGCAGTACCTAACTTGCCTACTCCCAGCGCAGACACAGTGTCGGCCCACAAGTCAGTAGCTCCACCAATTATGTTTGAAGAATATCTTGCCTTTCATCAGCAGCAACAGTAACCCAGTCACGAGTCACGATCTTTCACTTAGCATGAGAGGGCTCTGGTCACGGGGAAGGACAAAGCGCAGAAGGCAATAGGGTGCAACCTTTTGAACATTCCGCCTTCTTCAACCCTCAGGCACAGAAGCGAGGGGGCATATTTGTAAATTCTTTAATGTTTGCGAATACTTAAATGTTGATGTTATGTTATTACTTGAAATGTATATTTGTGTCTGATAGTGTATTTAACCATTTCGTTACATATGAATAGCCTGTAGTCGCTTTAACATTTTTTTCAACTTTTTATAGTAACAACTCTTTAGCAGAACATAGCTAGGTTGCAACTAGAATCAGTTGGTCACACCGCAGGCAAAGTTTGGACAGGCAGAAAGGAAATGGGTGTCCAACAGAGTGAATGCTAGGCACAGGCAGTTAGTGCAGGGGTCCCCTGTGGACAACCCCTCTCAAAAAGATACACCACTTTGAGTACTGTTGGGGGGGTTGGCTTATCAGAGGAAGGCAGCAGCAGCCAGCTTCCTGGCACCAGGGCTGGCTCTGTTGCACAGGACGTGGCGAAAAACAGTGGTAGAGCTATAGTAATAGGGGTTTCTATTGTAAGGGGAATAGAATGGCGTTTCTGCGGCCGCAAATGAGACTCCAGGATGGTGTGTTGCCTCCCTGATGTAAGGGTCAAGGATGTCTCAGAGCGGCTGCAGAATATCTTGGAAGGGGAGGGTAAACAGCCAGTTGTCGTTGTGCATATAGGTACCAACGATATAGCTAAAAAGCGGGATGAGGTCCTTAAAGCGGAATATAGGGAGTTAGGAGGTAAATGAAAAAATAGGGCCTCAAAGGTAGTAATCTCATGATTGCTACCAGTGCCACGTGCTAGTCAGAGTAGAAATAGAAGGATATTTCAGATGAATCCGTGGCTAGAGGAATGGTGCAAGGGGGAGGGATTCAAATTCGTGGGACATTGGAACCGGTTCTGGGGGAGGTGGGACCAGTTCAAACCGGACGGTTTGCAACTGGGCAGGGCTGGGACCGATGTCCTAGGGGAAGTGTTTGCTGGTGCTCTGGGGGAGGGTTTAAACTAAAATGGCAGGGGGTTGGGAACCGGAGCAGAGGGACAGAGGAAAGGTAAAAAAGGGCAAAGGCAAAACAGTGGAAGGAGAAAAACAAAAGAGGCAGTCAACAGAAATCAACGGTTTAAATCAAACATGACCACAGTAAATAATAATTCTCATAGTTCTAAAAGCATTAAAAATTAAACCTGAAGGCTATAAATACAGGTAAACGAATATGATTTGGTTGGGATTACGGAAACATGGCTCCGGGGTTGCCAAGGTTGGAACTCAACATCCAGGGGTTTTCAATATTCAGGAAAGATAAGCAAAAAGGAAAGAGAGGTGGGGTAGCATTGCTGGTTAAAGAAGGGGTTAACACAATTGTAAGGAAGCATATTAGCTCTGATGATGTGGAATCTGTATGGTTAGAACTGGGAAATACCAAGGGGCAGAAAACGTTAGTGGGAGTGTTATATAGACCTCCAAACAGTAATGCAGAGGTTGGGGATGGCAGTAAAAGGCAAATTAGAGAAGCTTGCAATAAGGGCACAGGACTCATCATTGGTGACTTTAATCCACATATTAATTGGGCTTACCAAATTAGTAATAATACTGTTGAGGAGGAATTCCTGGAACGTTTAAGGGATGGATTCCTGGACCAATATGTTGAGGAACCAACCAGAGATCAGGCCATCTTTGACTGGGTATTATGTAACGAGAAAGGATTAATTAGCAATCATGTTGTACGAGGCTCCTTGGGACAGAGCGATCATAATATGATCGAATTCTTCAATAAGATGGAGAATGAAGTTGTCGACTCAGAGACTAGGGTCCGAAATTTAAATAAAGGAAACTATGATGGACTGAGTGCGAGTTGGGTAGGGTTGATTGGGGAATGTCACTCAAAGGGGTGACGGTGGATAGGCAATGGCAAACATTCAAAGACCACATGGATGAACTACAGAATTTGTTCATCCCAGTTTGGCATAAAAATAAAACAGAAAAGGTGACTCAACCGTGGCTAACAAGGAAAATTAGGGATAGCATAAGATCCAAGGAGAGAACATATAAATTGGCAAGAAAAAGCAGTAAAACTGAGGATTTGGAGGAGTTTAGGTTTCAACAAAGGAGGACAAATGGATTAATTAAGAAAGGGAAAATAAAATATGAGAGTGAGCTTGCAGGGAACATAAAAACTGACTGAAAAATCTTTTATAGGTATGTGAAGAGAAAAAGATTGGTGAAGACAAGCGTAGGTCCCTTGCAGTCAGAATAACGGGAAATTATATTGAGGTACAAAGAAATGGCAGGCCAATTATATCCATATTTTGGTTCTGTCTTCAAAAAGCAGGACACAAATAAGCTCCCAGACCTGTCAGGGAACTTAGGGTCTGATGAAATGGAGGAACTGAAAGAAATCAATATTTGTAGGGAAAAGTTGTTGGGGAAATTGACGGGATTGAAGGCCAATAAATCCCCAGGACCTGATAATCTACATCCTAGGGAACTTAAGGAAGTGGCCTAGAATTAGTTGATGCCTTTCTGATCATCTTTCAGCATTCGATGGAATCTGGAACGGTACCCATGGATTGGAGGGTAGCTAATGGTAACCCACTATTCACAAAAGGTGGTAGAGAGAAAATGGGGATATACAGACCGGTAAGCCTGACATCGGTAGTGGGGAAAATGCTAGAGTCCATTAAGGAAAACAGTGACAGGATCGGACGAAGTCAACATGGATTTACAAAAGGTAAATCGTGCTTGAATAATCTACTGGAATTTTTTAAGGATGTATCTGGTAAAATATGTAAGGGAGTAGCAGTGGATGTGGTGTATTTGGACTTTCAGGAGGCTTTCGATAAGGTCCTGCATAAGATAATAGCTTGTAAATTTATGGCACATGGGATTGGGGGCAAGGTATTGATTTGGATAGAGAACTGGTTGGCAGACAGAAAGCAAAGAGTTGGATTAAACAGGTATTTTTCCGAGTGGCTGGCAGTGACTGGTGGGGTACCGCAGGGATCGGTCCTTGGACCCCAGCTATTCACAATATATATTAATGATCTAGAGAAGGGAACGAGATGTAATAACTCTAAATGTGCAGACGACACAAAGCTGGGTGGGCGTGTGTGCTGTGAGGAGGATACCGAGAAACTCCAGGATGATTTGGACAGTTTGGGTGATTGGGCAAAAGCATGGCAGATGCAATATAACGGTAATAAATGTGAGGTTATCCACTTTGGTGGCATAAACAGGAAGGCAGATTATTTTCTGAATCGCAATAGGTTGGCAGAAGGGGAAGTGCAACGAGACCTTGGTGTCCTTGTGCACCAGTCGCAGAGGTTCAGCATGCAGGTGCAACAGGCGGTTAAGAAAGCAAATGTCATGTTGCCCTTCGTAGCGAGAGGGTTTGAGTACAGGAACAAGGATATCTTGCTGCTGTTATACAGGGCCTTGTTGAGACCACATCTTGAGCATTGTGTGCAGTTTTGGTCGCCTTATCTGAGGAAGGATGTGCTTGCCATGGAAGGACTTCAGCGAAGATTCAACAGGCTGATACCTGGTATGGCAGGAATGACGTATGATGTGAGATTGGGTCGATTGGGCTTGCACTCGCTGGAGTTTAGAAGCATGAGAGGGAATCTCATTGAAACTTATAAAATTCTGACACGACTGGACAGACTAGAAGCAGGAAATATGTCCCCGATGGTAGTGGAGCCCAGAACCAGGGGTCACTGTCTAAGGATAAGGGGTAGGCCATTTAGGACAGCAATGAGGAGGAATTCCTTCAACCAGAGATTGGTGAACCTATAGAATTCTCTACCAAATAAGGCAGTAGAGGCCAATAAAGTAAATATATTCAAGAAAGAGTTGGATATATTTCTTAAGGCTAAAGGGATCAAGGGTATGTGGAGAAACAGGGACAGGGTACTGAATTTGTATTATCAGCCATGATCGCATTGAATGGCGGTGCAGGCTCGAGGGGACGAGTGGCCTACTCCTGCTCCGATCTTCTATGTCTATGTCTATGAATGTCTTTATTGCGCTAAGAAGCTGAAAAGTCAATTAAACTGGTTAGATTTTTTGATCAACAAATTTAACTTTACAAATGTTTACGAAGTCGAAAATCGCAAGGAAATAATTAGTATTTAAAGAGTAATAACATCAATAGATTACGTCCAATTATTTGATGCTGCAATAAAAGTTCAGTTTCACTTTGAAGTGAGTGTGTATTTTTCTGTGCCTTGCTGCGGGAGGGGGAGGTACAAGGCGACACTCTCATCACCTCGTACACATGTTCTCTACTAACAGTTCCCGAGCAGCTCTGCTTTCTGCTGCACTTGCGTCCTTCCCATCACGACTGGCCACAGGCACATTGGCATCGCCAATGTCCTCTATTTCAGCAGGTAGTTTCTCTGCAGAGTTAAGGGTCAGTCCTTCCCGCAGAGCAAAGTTATTCAAAGTGAATAAGGCCACCACAACCAATGACACTTTCAGAGGAAAGTACCGCAAGGTCCCCCCTGACCTGGCCAAGCACCGGAAGCATGATTCCAGCAGCCGGATTGTCCTCCCTAACACCTGACGTGTGGACACGTGAGCATGGCTGTATCTCTCCTGAACCTCATCATTGGTCCTGTGGTGTGGTGTCATCAGTGTGGGTCTTCGAGCGTGTTTGAATGTCGTCCTTCAACATGTCACCTACTCGGCCGATTGCCTCCTTACTGAAGCGCAAACTCCTCACACACAACTTCTCCTACAGCATCTCAAAAGACAGCCACCCCCTGTACACTCTCTGGGGGCGGGGGTAGTAGTTGCTCCTGATCAGGAGATGGTGATGGTTATTCAGTCGCTTTGTTGAGCCCTGATGTTTTCGCTAATATGTTACAGAATCACACCAAGCATATGGGCAACATTGTCAAGAGGCATGTTTCTCCCTCACAGGCTTCCTCTTTAAACAGATGAAGTACATGTTGGGAAAAAAAGGAAAGAGTTGGAAAATTCATTTTAATAAAGTGAGTGGGTAATAATTTACGTTGGGCTGTGTTGGTAAATAGACGGTTTCGGACCGGGCACCTGTCACACCCACCTGATGAATATCACCATCCCAGATTAATTTCTGAGACCTGTAACATTTTCACAATGTCATACATAAATAATATTTTGGCATCTTTATGTTAAACATTAGTAAATGTGAAATAAATCATTTTTGAACAATCATTTTCAAATTAAAATAAATGATATCTAATTGAATAGAATGCTTTCCTTGCCCAGAGCGAGAGTTCCTCTTTAAATTTCCTTCACTCCTCAAAACAAGATCCAAAATCCATGACATATTTAACAAATTAAAGTTTTTTTATAAACTCACATGAGGCATTGTAAATTGAACCTTACACTTACAAAGCTAAAAATGTCCCGTTTCACAGCCTCGTTTCCAGGACTTCTTCCTGCTGATTCTTCAGATAGAATGTGAGCAGCCCGCCGGCTTTAATCTGCTGCAGTTGATTCCAATGTAGCTGCAATCCAGTAGTTGACAGATTCTCGCAAGTCTGTGCCAGCAGTGCTACCTTTCCGGCCCATGCGGAGGATCTGTTAGGATGATTCTTGACAGGTCGCAAGTGCCGAGTTTCAGTGCACGCATCTCGTACACCCTCGTGGGGGTCGCAATATACGGGCGACTAAATGGAACAAAACATCAATAAACCACTGTTATGTAAGAGTATCAAGTAATCTGGATCAAAGGCGGATACATAAAGCTGAGTTGGTCTATTGAATGGTGGAACAGGCTGGAGGGCCTTATCGGCCTAGTTTGGTTCCTGCGTGACTTTGAACGATGGGAGTGAAATAGGTCTGGGCTGGTAGTGCAAAGCGGGCAATAGCAGATTGGAAATGGCTGTTACACCAGGCCCCAGATTTACTTCCGTTTGAGTTAAACAAAGATTTTAGGAGAGAGAGAGAAACACGGCAAGAGAAACAAAGAGGGGAGAGAGAGAATAGAGAAAGTATAGAAAGAGATGGAAGCAACAGAAAGAGATTGAAAGGGAACGAGTGGAGCGCGAGAGTGAGAGAGAGAGAAGGAGGGAGAGGGAGACAGGAAGTAAGTGAAAGAGGAGAGAGAGAGAGAAATAGAGACAGTGAGAAACAGAGTGAGAGAAATTGACAGGACAAAGAGAGAAAGAAAGAAAGAGAATTAGAGAGAGAGATATTTAAAGAATGCTGTTACAATAAAAGACTGTCGCTCATTTATCCCGTTCCGTTTAAACACTGATCTCCCCTTTAACAGGCTGTCAGTTTATTTGTCCCTTTCCCTTTAAACACTGACATCCCCTTGAATGTGCTGCCGGTTTATTTATGTTGAAGTTGATTATCCGGTCTCTCTCCAGCGTGGAGAACGACCAAGGTCCATCGAGTTGTCCTTCTCCCAACCTGGAAGTCGTACCATAAAACAATACTGGGCTTGTTGCCTTATCACAACGTTCAATCTCTATCACTGAGTCCACAAGACACCCAGACATGAGGCGAGTAAAACCCCAGTGATGGAGAGATTTCAGAACATGAATTAACAAGTGTGCCACGTGTTAGACCAGGAGTGTCTGTGTACTTTACCGTCACACACCGTGTAACTATGTGAGGCTCATATACATTTTCAATCACGCTCCACACACACAACATTCAAACACTTCCAAACTGCAGGAATTCACCAGGGCATTTCAAACTGTCGTATCTATTAAAGCATTCAATGTGTGAATCAGTTCCCCCCAAGGTGAATTCACCAATGCCCCATCCAGTGATCTGTAGAACCGTTTCATACGCACCGCGCATTCAAACCGTTTACCTCGCGTGTAAAGTCGCCGATGTACGGCCCAACTACTGGACACATTGGCCCGCATTGCCGACCACTACGGGTTTGTATGAGCTGTGTACTCACCCATAGGGGCCTCTCAAGTGCCGGTTTCAAAATGTATTGAATGTAATGCAATTTTAACTAATTTTAAGTTGGAGAATTAATTTAAAAAAATATTTTAGTATGTTTTTTGAGTGATCCCCATTCATACCTTTGACAGCTTTATGCTTTCAAATGTATGAAGGGGGATTCCCTTCTTCCATTGGTTCACCATGCCCACGTGATCCCAGGGACGATTGAGAACCGCCTGCGTCCCTGGGGTACCTGGGCCTCTGCGCACGCGCACCAGGAGAGGAATGGAGCGGAAGTGTCAGGCCGTAAGTAGCCAGCTGGAAATCATATATTTTTTCCACATCAGAGGCATCCGCATGCAAGAAGCCTCCGATCGGAAATCCGGGCTATTAAATCGCTTTTGCTGCACTCAAACTCTCTCTCTCTCCCGTGTGGATTTGCCGATATCTTGTGAAGGCTGTAAATGCGCAATAGTTTTCTAACACAATATACATTCTAACCGACTCTCTCCGGTGTGAATCCTTTGAATCTTTCACATATCGCTGTACCCTTGCAATGTACTGTACTATCACACAGCACAGAAGGAGGCCATTCGGCCCATCTGGCCGATGTCGCCTCTTTCAAAGTGCTGATTAGTCCCACTCCCCCGCTCCTTCCCCAAAGCCCTGCAATTATTTCCTTTGCAATTATCGATGCAATTCCCTTCTGAAAGTTACATAGAATTTCATAGAATTTCTAGCACAGAAACATGCCATTCGAAACAACAGGTCTACGCCTATGTTTATGCTACATTGCAGCCTTCTCTCACCTTAATTCATCTCACCCTATCAACTTTTCCTTCTATTCCTCTCTCCTGTATTTACTAATCTAGCTTCTCCTTAATTGTACCTGTGCTCTTCTCCCCAACCACTCCTTGTGATAGCGAGTTATACATTCTCACGAATAAATAATTATCTTCTGAATTCCGTGTTGTATTTCTTATTGACAATGCTGTGTTATTTTCCCCATGTTTTGGACTCCCCTACGTTTGCCCTATCGGATCACTTCATAATCTTTAAAGACCGCCATCATGTCGCCTCTTAGTCTTCTATTTTCTATGTTCAGTCTATCTGGATAGTTGTATCCTCTCAGTTCAGGTATCATCGCCCTAAATCATTTTGGCAATTTCTCCAGTGTGTTTATATCCTTGTTGCAATATGAAAACCTGAACAGTCTACAGCATTGTAATTGTTCCATATAATGCCAACATAAATTCAATGCTTTCGAATTAAATTCATCTAGTATTTAATCCAAAGCTTTTTATTGCACTTTTTATGGCTTAAGTAACTTGCATTCACACTTTTCAGGAGTTGTGGATTTGTACCATTAGATCCTATTTTGCCTCTACTCATTACTATTCTTATTTTACAAGGAGTATGCGGCCTCCAAATTCCTCCCAACAAAATGCACGACTTTACACTTACCTACATTGAAAATAATTTGCCATTTACTCGCCCATTCTACAAATCTGTTAATGTGTTCTTGTGTTTTGTGGCAGCCTTCCTCAATATTAACTGTACCCCCCAATGTGGTTTAAATTGCAAATTTTTGTATTGTGCTTCCGATTCCAGAATCCAAATCATTTATGTAAATGCTGAACCACAGTCGTCCCATCACCAATCCCTTTGGAACACCACTTCCCTCCCTCCACTAGTCTGAGTAAGTAACTCTCTATTTTGTAGCCCATTTGCTATCCATTATGCCACTTGTCCCCTAACTTGTCCTCTGACTTTAGAGTTGCGTCCTCTGTGTGGTACCTTACTAAAGGCCTTTGAATGCCCATGCGGGAGAAATTCATTATCACCCCCTTTGGGGGCGACAACATTTGAAAGCTGAGAAACTTAACATCAGGTGCTAATGATTCCCAACTTTAGAAAAAATTAGGTCCTTGCACTCCAGAAAGGAAGTGGAGCGGTAAATCAAGTGATCCACTTAGTTCCTTGAGCACTAATTGATGCAGGTGGGGCGGTAGTGGTGCAGTGCTGCCCAATGCCCCATGCAGCGCGGCCACGATCCGAGGCTCCTTCCCTTCCTTAAAGGAAAAGGCCATCGCTGCAGCCTCTGCATTGGGACGTGTTAGCTGGTATGTGATGGTAGCTGAAATCGGGTCCGATCAGCCCCATGCACTCCAGCAGATTGCCAGCCTGATAGATCGCGGCCCAGTAGAAATGAAAACTTTGAAAAAAATTACATAAATGTTCCTACTTACCTCGGCAACATCCCCTTTAACTTCTGCCCCCGAAAATTCAGGCCTCCTGAACAGAGCCTTCTGCAGATGTCAGTATTTTTGCCTGGCGATGCCGCAGGGGGTGGAACTGAAGTTCGAGTCTGGGGCGCTACCCGGGTGAAGTGCACAGCAGTGATGTCATGATCTACTCTTTCAACTGAGCAAAATAACTATTCAATATTTCTGCCATTTCACTGTCATTTTCTGCACAGACATGATGGGCCGAATAGCCAACTTCTATGCCGTGAATTACTAAATGTGTTTATATTGTGCATCTCTTAGCAGCCTTATCGACATCGGTATTTTCCTTTGTTATGTATGTGTTTGTTTCTTTAATCCTCTTTGTCTTCCTGATTGTTTTATGAATTATTTCCAAACTTGTTTCCATGCCCTTTCGTCATCCTCTCCATTTGTCTATGAACTTACAATGCCACTTTGTTTAATTGCAATTTCACCCTTTCCTCTTTATTCATCCATGCTGCCTCATTATTGAATAGTGTGGTCTGTGCTTTAACGGAACAAACTTCGCCATTGGTCTCTTTGTTGATATTTGCGACAGCTCTTTGTCAGTATTTTTTCCAGTTTACTTGCCTATTTGCATGATCATCCCCATATAATTTGTTTAATGTCCCATTCGAATACATTGTCTTACAAATGTTTTCCTCAATCATTATCTTAAACCGTGTTATGTTGTCATCGCCTCTGGTTATATGGTCCCCTATACTTACTTCTGTTACTTGCTTTTTCCATCTCCCAGTGCTAGCTCCAGCTGTCACTAATTTATTGTTGGGTTTCTTACGTACTGGCTAAAGAAGATCTGTAAAAAACATAAACGCTGCATTCCATTTTCACCTTTCCCTACCTCTTAATGCCAGTTTATATTGGGGAATTATAAATTTCAGATGATTATATTCAATATATGTTACTCATTTCATAGAACTGCATGCATATTTCTCCCGCCACTTCCCTTCCCCTGTTAGAGGATCAATAATGTACTCCTCTTAGAGTGAGCGAACCCTTCTCATCATTTATCACAATGTATATGGATTTAGATTCTATCTTACTGTTTGATATCTCATTTCAAACTACTATCATTCGGTTGTTTCTTATAAGTACATCTAATGAGCCAGGGAACGAAGAAATTAAAGGAAAAAAATAGTGAACGATGAATATAGGAAACGCAACTACAAGTGCATCAGTGAGAAATAGAAAGCAGTTATAACATGGATCAAGAGGAGATTTTGAAGACAAGCAGGAAGTTCAGGGATAAAGAAATAGAGAGAGAATAGGACAAATAGAGGGTACAACTGAGAGGCAATAGGGCCTAACAATAGAAAAAAACATTAGGTCACACCTTTCATAGAAAGTCAACATTACAATGCGTACATTTGAAAGTGTCAGTTGAAAAGTAAGGAGTCGTATGGTTCAAGAATTTTCATGTTTATTTATTAATATTCAACGATTTTCTTCAATTTGAGATTGTCCTTATCATCAATACATAAATAGAACTGAGGATTTTCAAAAAAACCTATCTCGAAACTGTGCTTTAAATTACAGCCCAGCTCTGTCTCGGTGTTGAACAGATATCACCGTGGTTGGAACACACGGATTGTTGCTCGAAAAGCATGAACTGATCAGCACAAGAGCTCAGCTGAAACTCAACAAAATAGCTGCCCTGCACTTGAAGCACAAATGGCGGAGCAGCCAAACAAAATAACGACCTGACCTGGAACCCAATTTCTCACCTTCCCTGAATGAAATGCAGATATCGAGCGATTCCTGCTGCAATTCAGGAGAGGGAAATCTAGGGACCAATATTAGATTAGTGAATTGGAAACACTCGGTACCACCTCTGGGTTTAGCTCAGTTGTTTTTTATTAATTAATTTAATAATCAGTGTAACCGGATATTTCACTGCGCTCTTGAACTTCTCTCTGAACTTGGTCTGAGTCACCCCGTAAATAAATGTGTTTGTGCAGGAACTTAAATTCTGCAGCATTAATCCGACATGTTTAAAAATAATTAATGAATCACTGTAATCTGAGTAATTTGTTCCTCCAATTATATAATAAAAAAAGTCAGTAACATATGGCAACCACAAAAGTATGAAGCTGGCGGAAATTGTGCAGAGTAAAATGATGGACTTCCTTCTGCTTTCCACCCCTGGGTCGCTGCCATGCTCTCCCTTGCTCTGACCCATCAGTCCCTTACGAACCCGACTGGCCACTAAAATGTGTCTGATGGTCAGAGCGTTGAGCAGCAAAATAAAAGCAAATGGGAGCAATGGGGTTAAAACCGTATCAAACCAGTCAAATGCCACCCACCCGGGCTCAGTAAAAAAGCTTGATTTTATAACACAAAACCACGGTACATTGTCGATGATCTCCTTAGGTTCATATATAAAGTACCAAGTAGCACTTTTCGTACTCAGCAAAATGCAGGTTGTTGCCATAACCGCAGCCGCAGCTTTCTTGGTGCAATATTTTGACTTGAGCTTTTGGCAACAAATAGCAACAAAGCGATCAAAGGAGAAGGTGACTGTTAACCAGACTGAACTGTCTCTGGATGCACGACTCAGGACCGTGATAACACTGCGTACAGGGGTGATGGACAGAAAAGATACCGGGTAAAGATAATAACTGATCCGAAAAAATATGACCTCGCTGATAATGACCAGTAGATCCGTCACCACCATTCCCAGCATGTAGCGAGTGATACATTCGGAGAGCCCACACTTCGCTCTGGAGAGGATCACAATTGCAATCAAGTTAACTGTAAGACAAAGAAGGGAAATGAGACAGGACATTACTGATCAATTGCGAAAGAGCATTCTACACAACTGAGGCTTGAAACTACTTATTTGATTGTAGCGATATTCCATTGTTCTCCCCAGAGTCCATAAATCTGCACTGTGTGGCAGGTTCATTGCACAGGGATCAGAAGCGACAGTCTGGGAGGATTTGTCCCTCCAATCCCCGAGCCGGTGAGGTGTCCTGTCCCATTCCCAGACGCTGCACGAGGCGATGGACTTGTATGAAATTCAAAGCTTCAAAGCTTTCTGCCTGCATCCTAGGATGGAACTTCTCTTTACTACATGTGATAGCAGATTTATGTCATTGTGATATAAAAATCTACTAGTGGTTTGTCACTGGATGAACAATAAACAATCAAATGAATCATAATAAGGAAGAGAGTAGTTCCAGTGGGAATGGCATGTTAAGGAAAAGCAAGCAATAATTTAGAAGTGGGGCTCACGGAATTATCCAGCGGGGGGCAATGGAGGGAAACTGCCCTGGCTATGACATCATGATGTTTGGCAGGGGAGATCCCATCCACAGTGAGCACATCAGATGAGCATGAGTTTGCTGGATTTGGAGGAGAGCAGGGGGACTGAAATGGGCAGAAATATCAAATATAAAAAGAATATGCTGGATGTACTGAGCTGGTCAGGCAACATATCAAAATCTGTGGAGATAGAAATAGAGTTAACCTTTCAGGTCGTTTGCCTTTCCTCAGAAATGAACAAGAATATCCTCTACACTAGGGAGAACAAACTCAAATGAATGTATTGGTCCGAACGAGCAGCAACCACAATTGCACCATGATAATCTCTCATCGCCCTTCCCGCTATTTGCACCCAACCCGGCCAATCTTGCCAAACACCTTCCGTTGCTGTCATCAATCCTAATTATGACACTGTTGACTCTGTCAGTCAATCGGCTATCATAGCCCCTCTCCCGATCTCCAAACAGAATATACGTTCACTTGGGCATAAACCCTTGCCATCCACGAGCTTATTGCGGATGAGCACATTGACCTCATGAACTTGACGGAGGCATGGTTGAGGGGTGAAGACATCTTTCCCCTTAATGAAGCTTCCCCGCCTGTCTATAATTTTCACCGCTTTCCCCGCTGAAACTGTTGTGGTGGTGCTGCAGCATTTATCACTAAATCGTACCTTGGTCTGTCTCCACTCATCTGGCAACTTCTCTCTCATTTGAGCATCTCGCCTTGTTCCACCTCCCACGCCTTTCATTTACAATCTGCTTTCGCTACCACCCGCCCGAATATCACATCAGGTTTCTAAATGAGTTGGCTTCTCTGCTTTTCTCGGTCTGCCTCTGCACGGAGTGTCTTCTCATCCACCGTGATTTCAAACTCCAGCGGAACTCTTCTTGCTCTCTTTCGTCTGAATTCACTGACATCGTTTACTCACTAAACCTTACCCTCCATATAAACTCTGCTACTCGCCTGCATGGCCACTCCCACGATCTTGTCATCTCCCGTGGCCTCTCTACTACCATAGTTGCTATCACTGATAAGGCAATCTCTGATCATTTCCTTGTACCGCTCTTTATCCATATGCCCCTTTCCCCTCCCAACACCACTTCATTCTTTGTCCGCACCTGGAAAAAAGATCTCCCTCAAGTCGCTTACCACTACACTTTCACATTCCCAACTATCCAGCCTTTTGCCTAACTTTCATCAGGACATTTCTGCAGCTACTGATTTGCTAAATGCCACCCTCTCCACCAACGTTAATGCACTTGTCCTCATTAGAACTAAAACTCACTCTTAACATAATCGTACCCCGTTGTATACCCGTGATCTCCACTCCATTAAGTCGAAGAGATGCAGATTTGAACGTCTTCGGTGAACAATTGGTTAAACCATCTAACACCAAATCTGGCTGGACCACTTAAAGGGTTATTGGGAAATGCACTCCATCGCATAAGGCTTTCATTATACAAAGAACATGCAGGAATGGACAGATGTTCCACAGCTTCTCTTCTCCAACAAAATCTGTTTTCTTAAATCAACCTCCCTCACATCCTTCCCCAGCAACTCTGACCATAACTCCGAGGGGCTCATGGATATGTCGTTCAAAGATCGTGAGCAACTGTTCAGCTGCCTCTGCTGCACCCCTCCCTTCCCCGAGTCCATCAGGACAAACTTCCCCACGTTTTCCCCGCTGCCCTACCATTGAACCCGCGTCTTTCTCAAGATTAAATCCGATCCTGTACAATGCTCCCTCCGACCTCATCTTGTTCCTGAGACCCACCTTCTGCTCCCTCGATGCAATTCCGAACAAATTGTTGTCTGGTATCCTTCCCTTCCTGGGTCCCATCTTCGCTGATATTGTTAACCGTTTACTCTCCTCAGCTAATGTTCCTGCCTTCAAATCAGCTGCCATCAGCTCTCTCCTCATAAAGCTACGCTGGATCCCGCTGTCCTTCCAAACAGCTGCCCCATCGCCAACCTCCCTTCCCCCTCCATTAACATTGAATGTTCTGGCACTTCCCAAATCCCTGCCCATCTTTCCAATAATTCCCTTTTGTATCCCTCCATCAGGTTTCCAGCTCGGCTCTGCTAAAATCCTTATTAAAGTCACAATTGACATTATTTCTGAGTGTGACATTGATAAACTATCCCTCCTCTTCCTCTCGGCATATCTGCAGCCTTCAACAGAGTTGACCACACCATCCTCCTCGAATGCCTCCGCTCCATTGTCCAGCTGGATTGAATTTCCCTAGCTGGGCGAAGCCAGAGAATGACCTGCAATGGTTTCTCTTCTGACTCCCGCACTCTTACCTCTTGAGTTCCGCAAGCATTCAAATATCACCTCAGTGGCCCGCTGGCCATTCCTGTCTCCCGTGCTGATGAAGCCTCAATTTTAAAATCCTTATTACTGTTTTCAAATATATCAATGTCGTCGCCCCTCCCTATCTCTGCAAGCTCCTCCAGCCCTTAGAGCCTCTGAGATATCTGCGTTTGTTCACTTCTGACCTGTTGTGCATCCTCACTTTGAATGACTCAACAATTGGAGGCTGTGCATTATGCGGCCTTGGCCATAACTTTGGAGTTCCCTCCCGGAATGGGGTCCAGGTTTGCTGCAGGCGCACGTGGACTGCTTCTTTATCTGAGGAGTTGTGAATGGGTGTGAACACTGTGCAATTAGCAGCAAACTTCCTCATTACTTAACTTATGTTGGAGGGAATCCACTGATGAAGCAGCTGAAGATCGTTGGCACCTCAATGTAATACAATACTTCAATCTAATAGAGCATTTCAATCTAACAGAGAACTTCGAACTAATACATCATTTAAATCTCATAAAATATTTTCATCTAATACAGCACCTCAATCTAATACAATACTTCAATCTAATAGAGCATTTCAATCTAATAGAGAACTTCGAACTAATACATCATTTAAATCTCATAAAATATTTACATCTAATACAGCACTTCATAGAGTCATAGTCATAGAGTCATAGAGTATTACAGCACAGAAAGAGGCCCTTCGGCCCATCGTGTCTGCGCCGCCCATCCATCCCTGTCCAGTCTAATCCCATTTTCCAGCATTTGGTCCATAGCCTTGTATGCAATGGCATTTCAAGTGCTCATCCAAATGCTTCTTGAATGTTCTGAGGGTTCCTGCCTCTACCACCCTTTCAGGCATTGAGTTCCACATTCCAACCACCCTCTGGGTGAAAAAGTACCTCCTCAAATCCCCTCTAAATCTCCTGCCCCTTACACTGAATCTATGCCCCCTTGTTATTGACCCCCCCACTAAGGGGAAAAGTTCCTCTTTATCTATCCTATCTATGCCCCTCATCATTTTGTACACCTCAATCAGGTCCCCCCTCAGCCTTCTCTGCTCCAAAGGAAAACAACCCCAGCCTGTCCAGCCTCTCTGCATAGCTGAGGCGCTCCGTCCCAGGTAACATCCTGCTGAACCTTCTCTGCACCCTCTCCAAAGCAATCACATCCTTCCTATAGTGAGGCGACCAGAACTGCACACAGTACTGCAGCTGTGGCCTCACCAGCGTTTTGTACAGCTCCATCATAACCTCCCTGCTCTTATATTCTATGCCTCGGCTAATGAAGGCAAGTATCCCATATGCCTTTTTAACCACCTTACCTACCTGCTCCGCTGCCTTCAGGGATCTATGTACATGTACACCAAGGTCCCTCTGACCCTCTGTACTTCCTAGGGTCCTACCACTCATTGTGTATTCCCTTGCCTTATTTGTCCGTCCAAAATGCATCACCTCGCACTTTTCAGGGTTAAATTCCATTTGCCACTTTTCCACCCATCTGACCAACCCGTTTATATCGTCCTGTAGCCGGAGGCTTTCCTCCTCGCAATTTACCACCCCACCAATTTTCGTGTCATCTGCGAAATTACTGATCATACCTTTCACATTCTCATCGAAATCATTTCTGTAGATCACGAACAACAAGGGACCCAGCACCGATCCCTGAGGTACCCCACTGGACACAGGCTTCCAGTCACAAAAGCAACATTCAACCATCACCCTCTGCCTCCTGCCACTCAGCCAGTTTAGGATCCAACGCGCCAAGGCTCCCTGGATCCCATGGGCTCTTAACTTCTTAACCAGTCTCCTATGCGGGACTTTGTCAAAAGCTTTACTGAAGTCCATGTAAACCACATCCACAGCATTTCCCTCATCCACCCCACTAGTCAGCCCCTCGAAAAATTCGATCAGATTTGTCAGACATGGTTTACCCTTGACAAAGCCATGCTGACTATCCCTGATTAATCCTTGCCTCTCCAAGTGGAGATTAATTTTGTCCCTCAGAATTTTTTCCAATAATTTCCCCACCACAGATGTTAGACTCACTGGCCTGTAATTCCCTGGTTTATCCGTGCTACCCTTCTTGAATAATGGTACTACGTTAGCTGTTCTCCAGTCCTCTGGTACATCCCCTGTGGCCAGAGAGGTTCAGAAAATTAGTGTCAGAGCCCCTGCAATCTCCTCCTTTGCCTCCCACAGCAGCCTGGGATACATCTCGTCCTGGCCTGGGGATTTATCCACTTTTTGGCCTGCTAAAACCGCTAGCACCTCCTCCCTCTCGATGCTAATATGTTCAAGTATGTCACAGTCCCCTTGCCCGATTTCTATGTCTGCATCGCCTTTCTCCATAGTGAACACAGATGCAAAAAATTCATTTAAAACCCCGCCTACATCCTCTGGCTCTACACACAGATTGCCACTTTGGTCCCTAATAGGCCCTACCTTTTCGCTGGTTATCCTCTTGCCCTTAATATACTTATAAAACATCTTAGGATTTTCCATTATTTAGCTCGCCAGTGTTATTTCATGGCCCCTCCTCGCCCTCCTAATTTCTTTTTTAAGTATGCCCCTGCACTTTATATACTCCTCTAGGGCTTCCTCCGTCTTTAGTCTTTTGTAACTGCCAAAAGCCCCCCTTTTATTTCTAATGCATTTTTGTATATCCCTTGTCGTCCAAGGTTCCCTTTGCTTGTTGGTCCCACCCTTGACCTTTACAGGAACATGTTGGCGTTGTACTCTCTCAATTTCCCTTCTGAACGTCTCCCATTGTTTTGATGTGGATTTTCCTATAAGCAGCTGCTCCCAGTCAAATTTGGCCAGATCCTGCCCTTTCATATTAAAATCGGCCTTCCCCCAATTTAGAACCCTTATTTCCGGGTCGTCTTTGTCTTTTTCCATGACCACCTTAAATCTCACCGAATTATGGTCACTGTCGCCAAAATGCTCCCCTACTGACACTTCCACCACTTGCCCGGCTACATTTCCCAGAATTAGGTCATGTACATCCCCCTCTCTTGTAGGACTTTCTACATGTTGGCTCAAAAAGCACTCCTGGATGCACTTTAAGAATTCTGCACCCTCTAAGCCTTTCACACTCTGACTGTCCCAATTAATATTGGGGAAGTTGAAATGCCCCACTATTATTACCCTATCATTTTCGCACTTTTCTGAGATTCGCCTACATATCTGTTCCTCTATTTCCCCCTGACTGTTTGGGGGCCTATAGTACACTCCCAGCAAAGTGCTTGCCCCTTTTTGTTTTTAAGTTCTACCCATATGGCCTCATTAGAGGAACCCGCTAATATATCATCCCTCCTTACAGCAGTAATTGACTCCTTAATTAATATTGCAATACCCCCTCCCCTTTTACACTCCCCTCTCTCTCGCCTGAAGATTCTATACCCCGGAATATTGAGCTGCCAGTCCTGACCCTCCCTCATCCATGTCTCCGTGATAGCAACAATATCGTACTCCCATGTGTTCAACAACAACTTCAGTTCATCCACCTTATTTGCAAGACTCCTTGCATTAAAATAAATGCCTTCCAGCCCTGCCATATTCTCTTTTGCCTTTACATATTTGATCTGCCTTCCCAGCTGACTTGTTTTTCCCTCTGTATTTGGCCATAAATCACCCCCTACTATAGCTCCACTCTGTACCCCAACCCCCTGCCAAGTTAGTTTAAACCCTCCCCAGCAGTGCTAGCAAACCTCCCAGCAAGGATATTGGTTCGCCTCTGGTTCAGGTGTAAACCGTCCGACTTGTACAAGTCCCATCTTTCCCAGAAGCAGACCCAGTGATCCAGGAAACTAAAGCCCTCCCCCCAGCACCATCCCTTTAGCCACGCATTCATCTGTTCTATCTTCCTATTCCTATACTTACAGGCACGTGGCACCGGGAGTAATCCAGAAATTACAACCTTTGAATCAAATACATAATTATATTCTGATACAGCAATTCAATCTAATACAGTAATTCAATGAAAAACAGTACTGCAATCCACAAGATCATTTCAGTCGATTACAGCAAACATTCTAATACAGCAGTTCAATCTAATACAACACTTCAATCTTATACAACACTTCAATCTAATACAGCACTTCAATCAAATACAGCACTTCAATCTAATACAGCACTTCAATCCAATACAACTCTTCAATCTAATACAGCACTTCAATCTAATACAACACTTCAGTGCAATACAGCACTTCAATCTGATACAGCACTTCAATCTACTACTGCACATCAATCTAATACAGCGCTTCAATCAAATACAGCAATTCAATCGAATACAGCACTTCAATCTAATACAGCACTTCAATCTAATACAACACTTCAATCTATTACAGCACTTCATTCTAATACAACACTTCAATGTAATGCAGCACTTCAATCTAATACAACACTTCAATCTAATACAGCACCTCAATCTAATAAAACAGTTCAATCTAATACAACACTTCAATCTAATGCAACACTTCAATCTAATAAAGCACTTCAATCGAATACAGCACTTCAATCTAATGTAGCACTTCAATCTAATACAACACTTCAATCTAATACAACACTTCAATCTAATACAACACTGCAATCTAATACAGCACTTCAATCTAATACAACACTTCAATCTTATACAACACTACAATCTAATGCAGCACTTCAATCTAATACAATACTTCAATCTAATACAAAACTTCAATCTAATACAGCACTTCAATCTAATACAACACTTCAATCTAATACAACACTTCAACCTAATACAACACTTCAATCTAATACGCTACTTCAATCTAATACAAAACTTCAATCTAATACAGCACTTCAATCTAATACAACACTTCAATCTAATACAACACTTCAACCTAATACAACACTTCAATCTAATAGATTTCTTCAATCAAATACAGCACTTCAATCGAATACAGCACTTCAATCTAATACAGCACTTCAATCTAATAGAGCACTTCAATCTAATACAGCACTTCAATCTAATACAACACTTCAATCTAATGCAGCACTTCAATCTAATACAATTCTTCAACCTAATACAGCACTTCAATTGAATACAGCACTTCAATCTAATACAACACCTCAATCTAATACAGCACTTCAATATAATACAACACTTCAATCTAATACAACACTTCAATCTAATGCAGCACTTCAATCTAATACAGCACTTCAATCTAACACAGCACTTCAATCTAATACAACATTTCAATCTAATACAGCACCTCAATCTAATACAGCACTTCAATCTAATACAACACTTCAATCTAATGCAGCACTTCAATCTAATACAGCACTTCAATCTAATACAGCACTTCAATCTAATACAGCAGTTCAATCTAATACAGCACTTCAATCTAATGCAGCACTTCAATCTAATACAGCACTTCAATCTCATACAGCACTTCAATCTAATGCAGCACTTCAATCTAATACAGCACTTCAATCTAATGCAGCACTTCAATCTAATACAACACTTCAATCTAATACAGCACTTCAATCTAATACAACTCTTCAATCTAGTACAGCACTTCAATCGAATACAGCACTTCAATCTAATACAGCACTTCAATCTAATACGGCACTTCAATCTAATACAGTACTTCAATCTGATACAGCACTTCAAGCTAATACAGCACTTCAATCTAATACAGCACTTAAATCTAATTTGCACTTCAATCTAATACAGCACTTCAATCTAATACAACGCTTCAATCTAATACAGCACTTCAATCTAATACAGCACTTCAATCTAATACAGCACTTCAATCTAATACAGCCCTTCAATCCAATACAACTCTTCAATCTAATACAGCACTTCAATCTAATACAACACTTCAGTGTAATACAGCACTTCAATCTGATACAGCACTTCAATCTAATACTGCACATCAATCTAATACAGCGCTTCAATCAAATACAGCAATTCAATCTAATACAGCACTTCAATCTAATACAGCACTTCAATCTAATACAACACTTCAATCTATTACAGCACTTCATTCTAATACAACACTTCAATGTAATACAGCACTTCAATCTAATACAACACTTCAATCTAATATAGCACCTCAATTTAATAAAACAGTTCAATCTAATACAACACTTCAATCTAATGCAACACTTCAATCTAATACAGCACTTCAATCGAATACAGCACTTCAATCTAATGTAGCACTTCAATCTAATACAACACTTCAATCTAATACAACACTTCAATCTAATACAACACTTCAACCTAATACAACACTTCAATCTAATAGAATTCTTCAATCAAATACAGCACTTCAATCGAATACAGCACTTCAATCTAATACAGCACTTCAATCTAAGAGAACACTTCAATCTAATACAGCACTTCAATCTAAAACAACACTTCAATCTAATACAGCACTTCAATCTAATACAATTCTTCAATCTAATACAGCACTTCAATTGAATACAGCACTTCAATCTAATTCAACACTTCAATCTAATGCAACACTTCAATATAATACAACACTTCAATCTAATACAACACTTCAATCTAATGCAGCACTTCAATCTAATACAGCACTTCAACCTAACACAGCACTTCAATCTAATACAACACTTCAATCTAATACAGCACCTCAATCTAATACAGCACTTCAATCTAATACAACACTTCAATCTAATGCAGCACTTCAATCTAATACAGCACTTCAATCTAATCCAGCACTTCAATCTAATACAGCAGTTCAATCGAATACAGCACTTCAATCTAATGCAGCACTTCAATCTAATACAGCACTTCAATATAATACAGAACTTCAATCTAATGCAGCACTTCAATCTGATACAGCACTTCAATCTACTACTGCACATCAATCTAATACAGCGCTTCAATCAAATACAGCAATTCAATCGAATACAGCACTTCAATCTAATACAGCACTTCAATCTAATACAACACTTCAATCTATTACAGCACTTCATTCTAATACAACACTTCAATGTAATGCAGCACTTCAATCTAATACAACACTTCAATCTAATACAGCACCTCAATCTAATAAAACAGTTCAATCTAATACAACACTTCAATCTAATGCAACACTTCAATCTAATAAAGCACTTCAATCGAATACAGCACTTCAATCTAATGTAGCACTTCAATCTAATACAACACTTCAATCTAATACAACACTTCAATCTAATACAACACTGCAATCTAATACAGCACTTCAATCTAATACAACACTTCAATCTTATACAACACTTCAATCTAATGCAGCGCTTCAATCTAATACAATACTTCAATCTAATACAAAACTTCAATCTAATACAGCACTTCAATCTAATACAACACTTCAATCTAATACAACACTTCAACCTAATACAACACTTCAATCTAATACAATACTTCAATCTAATACAAAACTTCAATCTAATAATGCACTTCAATCTAATACAACACTTCAATCTAATACAACACTTCAACCTAATACAACACTTCAATCTAATAGATTTCTTCAATCAAACACAGCACTTCAATCGAATACAGCACTTCAATCTAATACAGCACTTCAATCTAATAGAGCACTTCAATCTAATACAGCACTTCAATCTAATACAACACTTCAATCTAATGCAGCACTTCAATCTAATACAATTCTTCAACCTAATACAGCACTTCAATTGAATACAGCACTTCAATCTAATACAACACCTCAATCTAATACAGCACTTCAATATAATACAACACTTCAATCTAATACAACACTTCAATCTAATGCAGCACTTCAATCTAATACAGCACTTCAATCTAACACAGCACTTCAATCTAATACAACATTTCAATCTAATACAGCACCTCAATCTAATACAGCACTTCAATCTAATACAACACTTCAATTTAATGCAGCACTTCAATCTAATACAGCACTTCAATCTAATACAGCACTTCAATCTAATACAGCAGTTCAATCTAATACAGCACTTCAATCTAATGCAGCACTTCAATCTAATACAGCACTTCAATCTCATACAGCACTTCAATCTAATGCAGCACTTCAATCTAATACAGCACTTCAATCTAATGCAGCACTTCAATCTAATACAACACTTCAATCTAATACAGCACTTCAATCTAATACAACTCTTCAATCTAGTACAGCACTTCAATCGAATACAGCAGTTCAATCTAATACAACACTTCAATCTAATACGGCACTTCAATCTAATACAGTACTTCAATCTGATACAGCACTTCAAGCTAATACAGCACTTCAATCTAATACAGCACTTAAATCTAATTTGCACTTCAATCTAATACAGCACTTCAATCTAATACAACGCTTCAATCTAATACAGCACTTCAATCTAATACAGCACTTCAATCTAATACAGCACTTCAATCTAATACAGCCCTTCAATCCAATACAACTCTTCAATCTAATACAGCACTTCAATCTAATACAACACTTCAGTGTAATACAGCACTTCAATCTGATACAGCACTTCAATCTAATACTGCACATCAATCTAATACAGCGCTTCAATCAAATACAGCAATTCAATCTAATACAGCACCTCAATCTAATACAGCACTTCAATATAATACAACACTTCAATCTAATACAACACTTCAATCTAATACAACACTTCAATCTAATACAGCACTTCAATCTAATACAGCACTTCAATCTAACACAGCACTTCAATCTAATACAACATTTCAATCTAATACAGCACCTCAATCTAATACAGCACTTCAATCTAATACAACACTTCAATCTAATGCAGCACTTCAATCTAATACAGCACTTCAATCTAATACAGCACTTCAATCTAATACAGCAGTTCAATCTAATACAGCACTTCAATCTAATGCAGCACTTCAATCTAATACAGCACTTCAATCTCATACAGCACTTCAATCTAATGCAGCACTTCAATCTAATACAGCACTTCAATCTAATGCAGCACTTCAATCCAATACAACACTTCAATCTAATACAGCACTTCAATCTAATACAACTCTTCAATCTAGTACAGCACTTCAATCGAATACAGCACTTCAATCTAATACAGCACTTCAATCTAATACGGCACTTCAATCTAATACAGTACTTCAATCTGATACAGCACTTCAAGCTAATACAGCACTTCAATCTAATACAGCACTTAAATCTAATTTGCACTTCAATCTAATACAGCACTTCAATCTAATACAACGCTTCAATCTAATACAGCACTTCAATCTAATACAGCACTTCAATCTAATACAGCACTTCAATCTAATACAGCACTTCAATCTAATACAACACTTCAGTGTAATACAGCACTTCAATCTGATACAGCACTTCAATCTAATACTGCACATCAATCTAATACAGCGCTTCAATCAAATACAGCAATTCAATCTAATACAGCACTTCAATCTAATACAGCACTTCAATCTAATACAACACTTCAATCTATTACAGCACTTCATTCTAATACAACACTTCAATGTAATACAGCACTTCAATCTAATACAACACTTCAATCTAATATAGCACCTCAATTTAATAAAACAGTTCAATCTAATACAACACTTCAATCTAATGCAACACTTCAATCTAATACAGCACTTCAATCGAATACAGCACTTAAATCTAATGTAGCACTTCAATCTAATACAACACTTCAATCTAATACAACACTTCAATCTAATACAACACTTCAACCTAATACAACACTTCAATCTAATAGAATTCTTCAATCAAATACAGCACTTCAATCGAATACAGCACTTCAATCTAATACAGCACTTCAATCTAAGAGAACACTTCAATCTAATACAGCACTTCAATCTAAAACAACACTTCAATCTAATACAGCACTTCAATCTAATACAATTCTTCAATCTAATACAGCACTTCAATTGAATACAGCACTTCAATCTAATTCAACACTTCAATCTAATGCAACACTTCAATATAATACAACACTTCAATCTAATACAACACTTCAATCTAATGCAGCACTTCAATCTAATACAGCACTTCAACCTAACACAGCACTTCAATCTAATACAACACTTCAATCTAATACAGCACCTCAATCTAATACAGCACTTCAATCTAATACAACACTTCAATCTAATGCAGCACTTCAATCTAATACAGCACTTCAATCTAATCCAGCACTTCAATCTAATACAGCAGTTCAATCGAATACAGCACTTCAATCTAATGCAGCACTTCAATCTAATACAGCACTTCAATCTAATACAGAACTTCAATCTAATGCAGCACTTCAATCTGATACAGCACTTCAATCTACTACTGCACATCAATCTAATACAGCGCTTCAATCAAATACAGCAATTCAATCGAATACAGCACTTCAATCTAATACAGCACTTCAATCTAATACAACACTTCAATCTATTACAGCACTTCATTCTAATACAACACTTCAATGTAATGCAGCACTTCAAGCTAATACAACACTTCAATTTAATGCAACACTTCAATCTAATAAAGCACTTCAATCGAATACAGCACTTCAATCTAATGTAGCACTGCAATCTAATACAACACTTCAATCTAATACAACACTTCAATCTAATACAACACTGCAATCTAATACAGCACTTCAATCTAATACAACACTTCAATCTTATACAACACTTCAATCTAATGCAGCGCTTCAATCTAATACAATATTTCAATCTAATACAAAACTTCAATCTAATACAGCACTTCAATCTAATACAACACTTCAATCTAATACAACACTTCAACCTAATACAACACTTCAATCTAATACAATACTTCAATCTAATACAAAACTTCAATCTAATAATGCACTTCAATCTAATACAACACTTCAATCTAATACAACACTTCAACCTAATACAACACTTCAATCTAATAGATTTCTTCAATCAAACACAGCACTTCAATCGAATACAGCACTTCAATCTAATACAGCACTTCAATCTAATAGAGCACTTCAATCTAATACAGCACTTCAATCTAATACAACACTTCAATCTAATGCAGCACTTCAATCTAATACAATTCTTCAACCTAATACAGCACTTCAATTGAATACAGCACTTCAATCTAATACAACACCTCAATCTAATACAGCACTTCAATATAATACAACACTTCAATCTAATACAACACTTCAATCTAATGCAGCACTTCAATCTAATACCGCACTTCAATCTAACACAGCACTTCAATCTAATACAACATTTCAATCTAATACAGCACCTCAATCTAATACAGCACTTCAATCTAATACAACACTTCAATTTAATGCAGCACTTCAATCTAATACAGCACTTCAATCTAATACAGCACTTCAATCTAATACAGCAGTTCAATCTAATACAGCACTTCAATCTAATGCAGCACTTCAATCTCATACAGCACTTCAATCTAATGCAGCACTTCAATCTAATACAGCACTTCAATCTAATGCAGCACTTCAATCTAATACAACACTTCAATCTAATACAGCACTTCAATCTAATACAACTCTTCAATCTAGTACAGCACTTCAATCGAATACAGCACTTCAATCTAATACAGCACTTCAATCTAATACGGCACTTCAATCTAATACAGTACTTCAATCTGATACAGCACTTCAAGCTAATACAGCACTTCAATCTAATACAGCACTTAAATCTAATTTGCACTTCAATCTAATACAGCACTTCAATCTAATACAACGCTTCAATCTAATACAGCACTTCAATCTAATACAGCACTTCAATCTAATACAGCACTTCAATCTAATACAGCCCTTCAATCCAATACAACTCTTCAATCTAATACAGCACTTCAATCTAATACAACACTTCAGTGTAATACAGCACTTCAATCTGATACAGCACTTCAATCTAATATTTCACATCAATCTAATACAGCGCTTCAATCAAATACAGCAATTCAATCTAATACAGCACTTCAATCTAATACAGCACTTCAATCTAATACAACACTTCAATCTATTACTGCACTTCATTCTAATACAACACTTCAATGTAATACAGCACTTCAATCTAATACAACACTTCATTCTAATATATCACCTCAATTTAATAAAACAGTTCAATCTAATACAACACTTCAATCTAATGCAACACTTCAATCTAATACAGCACTTCAATCGAATACAGCACTTCAATCTAATGCAGCACTTCAATCAAATACAACACTTCAATCTAATACAACACTTCAATCTAATACAACACTTCAACCTAATACAACACTTCAATCTAATAGAATTCTTCAATCAAATACAGCACTTCAATCGAATACAGCACTTCAATCTAATACAGCACTTCAATCTAAGAGAACACTTCAATCTAATACAGCACTTCAATCTAAAACAACACCCCAATCGAATACAGCACTTCAATCTAATACAATTCTTCAATCTAATAAAGCACTTCAATTGAATACAGCACTTCAATCTAATTCAACACTTCAATCTAATGCAACACTTCAATATAATACAACACTTCAATCTAATACAACACTTCAATCTAATGCAGCACTTCAATCTAATACAGCACTTCAACCTAACACAGCACTTCAATCTAATACAACACTTCAATCTAATACAGCACCTCAATCTAATACAGCACTTCAATCGAATACAACACTTCAATCTAATGCAGCACTTCAATCTAATACAGCACTTCAATCTAATCCAGCACTTCAATCTAATGCAGCACTTCAATCTAATACAGCACTTCAATCTAATCCAGCAGTTCAATCTAATACAGCAGTTCAATCTAATACAGCACTTCACTCTAATGCAGCACTTCAATCTAATACAGCACTTCAATCTAATACAGAACTTCAATCTAATGCAGCACTTCAATCTAATACAGCACTTCAATCTAATACAACACTTCAATCTAATACAGCACTTCAATCGAATACCACTCTTCAATCTAATACAGCACTTCAATCGAATACAGCACTTCAATCTAATACAGCACTTCAATCTAATACGGCACTTCAATCTAATACAGCACTTCAATCTAATATAACACCTCAATTTAATAAAACAGTTCAATCTAATACAACACTTCAATCTAATGCAACACTTCAATCTAATACAGCACTTCAATCGAATACAGCACTTCAATCTAATGTAGCACTTCAATCTAATACAACACTTCAATCTAATACAACACTTTAATCTAATACAACACTTCAACCTAATACAACACTTCAATCTAATAGAATTCTTCAATCAAATACAACACTTCAATCGAATACAGCACTTCAATCTAATACAGCACTTCAATCTAAGAGAACACTTCAATCTAATACAGCACTTCAATCTAAAACAACACTTCAATCTAATACAGCACTTCAATCTAATACAATTCTTCAATCTAATACAGCACTTCAATTGAATACAGCACTTCAATCTAATTCAACACTTCAATCTAATGCAACACTTCAATATAATACAACACTTCAATCTAATACAACACTTCAATCTAATGCAGCACTTCAATCTAATACAGCACTTCAACCTAACACAGCACTTCAATCTAATACAACACTTCAATCTAATACAGCACCTCAATCTAATACAGCACTTCAATCTAATACAACACTTCAATCTAATGCAGCACTTCAATCTAATACAGCACTTCAATCTAATCCAGCACTTCAATCTAATACAGCAGTTCAATCTAATACAGCACTTCAATCTAATGCAGCACTTCAATCTAATACAGCACTTCAATCTAATACAGAACTTCAATCTAATGCAGCACTTCAATCTGATACAGCACTTCAATCTACTACTGCACATCAATCTAATACAGCGCTTCAATCAAATACAGCAATTCAATCGAATACAGCACTTCAATCTAATACAGCACTTCAATCTAATACAACACTTCAATCTATTACAGCACTTCATTCTAATACAACACTTCAATGTAATGCAGCACTTCAATCTAATACAACACTTCAATCTAATACAGCACCTCAATCTAATAAAACAGTTCAATCTAATACAACACTTCAATCTAATGCAACACTTCAATCTAATAAAGCACTTCAATCGAATACAGCACTTCAATCTAATGTAGCACTTAAATCTAATACAACACTTCAATCTAATACAACACTTCAATCTAATACAACACTGCAATCTAATACAGCACTTCAATCTAATACAACACTTCAATCTTATACAACACTTCAATCTAATGCAGCGCTTCAATCTAATATAATACTTCAATCTAATACAAAACTTCAATCTAATACAGCACTTCAATCTAATACAACACTTCAATCTAATACAACACTTCAACCTAATACAACACTTCAATCTAATACAATACTTCAATCTAATACAAAACTTCAATCTAATACAATACTTCAATCTAATACAAAACTTCAATCTAATACAGCACTTCAATCTAATACAACACTTCAATCTAATACAACACTTCAACCTAATACAACACTTCAATCTAATAGATTTCTTCAATCAAACACAGCACTTCAATCGAATACAGCACTTCAATCTAATACAGCACTTCAATCTAATAGAGCACTTCAATCTAATACAGCACTTCAATCTAATACAACACTTCAATCTAATGCAGCACTTCAATCTAATACAATTCTTCAACCTAATACAGCACTTCAATTGAATACAGCACTTCAATCTAATACAACACCTCAATCTAATACAGCACTTCAATATAATACAACACTTCAATCTAATACAACACTTCAATCTAATGCAGCACTTCAATCTAATACAGCACTTCAATCTAACACAGCACTTCAATCTAATACAACATTTCAATCTAATACAGCACCTCAATCTAATACAGCACTTCAATCTAATACAACACTTCAATTTAATGCAGCACTTCAATCTAATACAGCACTTCAATCTAATACAGCACTTCAATCTAATACAGCAGTTCAATCTAATACAGCACTTCAATCTAATGCAGCACTTCAATCTAATACAGCACTTCAATCTCATACAGCACTTCAATCTAATGCAGCACTTCAATCTAATACAGCACTTCAATCTAATGCAGCACTTCAATCTAATACAACACTTCAATCTAATACAGCACTTCAATCTAATACAACTCTTCAATCTAGTACAGCACTTCAATCGAATACAGCACTTCAATCTAATACAGCACTTCAATCTAATACGGCACTTCAATCTAATACAGTACTTCAATCTGATACAGCACTTCAAGCTAATACAGCACTTCAATCTAATACAGCACTGAAATCTAATTTGCACTTCAATCTAATACAGCACTTCAATCTAATACAACGCTTCAATCTAATACAGCACTTCAATCTAATACAGCACTTCAATCTAATACAGCACTTCAATCTAATACAGCCCTTCAATCCAATACAACTCTTCAATCTAATACAGCACTTCAATCTAATACAACACTTCAGTGTAATACAGCACTTCAATCTGATACAGCACTTCAATCTAATACTGCACATCAGTCTAATACAGCGCTTCAATCAAATACAGCAATTCAATCTAATACAGCACTTCAATCTAATACAGCACTTCAATCTAATACAACACTTCAATCTATTACTGCACTTCATTCTAATACAACACTTCAATGTAATACAGCACTTCAATCTAATACAACACTTCATTCAAATATAGCACCTCAATTTAATAAAACAGTTCAATCTAATACAACACTTCAATCTAATGCAACACTTCAATCTAATACAGCACTTCAATCGAATACAGCACTTCAATCTATTGTAGCACTTCAATCTAATACAACACTTCAATCTAATACAACACTTCAATCTAATACAACACTTCAACCTAATACAACACTTCAATCTAATAGAATTCTTCAATCAAATACAGCACTTCAATCGAATACAGCACTTCAATCTAATACAGCACTTTAATCTAAGAGAACACTTCAATCTAATACAGCACTTCAATCTAAAACAACACTTCAATCGAATACAGCACTTCAATCTAATACAATTCTTCAATCTAATACAGCACTTCAATTGAATACAGCACTTCAATCTAATTCAACACTTCAATCTAATGCAACACTTCAATATAATACAACACTTCAATCTAATACAACACTTCAATCTAATGCAGCACTTCAATCTAATACAGCACTTCAACCTAACACAGCACTTCAATCTAATACAACACTTCAATCTAATACAGCACCTCAATCTAATACAGCACTTCAATCGAATACAACACTTCAATCTAATGCAGCACTTCAATCTAATACAGCACTTCAATCTAATCCAGCACTTCAATCTAATACAGCAGTTCAATCTAATACAGCACTTCAATCTAATGCAGCACTTCAATCGAATACAGCACTTCAATCTAATACAAAACTTCAATCTAATGCAGCACTTCAATCTAATACAGCACTTCAATCTAATACAACACTTCAATCTAATACAGCACTTCAATCGAATACCACTCTTCAATCTAATACAGCACTTCAATCGAATACAGCACTTCAATCTAATACAGCACTTCAATCTAATACGGCACTTCAATCTAATACAGCACTTCAATCTAATACAGCACTTCAAGCTAATACAGCAATTCAATCTAATGCAGCACTTCAATCTAATACAGCACTTATATCTAATTTGCACTTCAATCTAATACAGCACTTCAATCTAATACAATGCTTCAATCTAATACAGCACTTCAATCTAATACAGCACTTCAATCTAATACAGCACTTCAATCTAATACAGCCCTTCAATCCAATACAACTCTTCAATCTAATACAGCACTTCAATCTAATACAACACTTCAGTGTAATACAGCACTTCAATCTGATACAGCACTTCAATCTAATACTGCACATCAATCTAATACAGCGCTTCAATCAAATACAGCAATTCAATCTAATACAGCACTTCAATCTAATACAGCACTTCAATCTAATACGGCACTTCAATCTAATACAGCACTTCAATCTAATATAACACCTCAATTTAATAAAACAGTTCAATCTAATACAACACTTCAATCTAATGCAACACTTCAATCTAATACAGCACTTCAATCGAATACAGCACTTCAATCTAATGTAGCACTTCAATCTAATACAACACTTCAATCTAATACAACACTTCAATCTAATACAACACTTCAACCTAATACAACACTTCAATCTAATAGAATTCTTCAATCAAATACAACACTTCAATCGAATACAGCACTTCAATCTAATACAGCACTTCAATCTAAGAGAACACTTCAATCTAATACAGCACTTCAATCTAAAACAACACTTCAATCTAATACAGCACTTCAATCTAATACAATTCTTCAATCTAATACAGCACTTCAATTGAATACAGCACTTCAATCTAATTCAACACTTCAATCTAATGCAACACTTCAATATAATACAACACTTCAATCTAATACAACACTTCAATCTAATGCAGCACTTCAATCTAATACAGCACTTCAACCTAACACAGCACTTCAATCTAATACAACACTTCAATCTAATACAGCACCTCAATCTAATACAGCACTTCAATCTAATACAACACTTCAATCTAATGCAGCACTTCAATCTAATACAGCACTTCAATCTAATCCAGCACTTCAATCTAATACAGCAGTTCAATCTAATACAGCACTTCAATCTAATGCAGCACTTCAATCTAATACAGCACTTCAATCTAATACAGAACTTCAATCTAATGCAGCACTTCAATCTGATACAGCACTTCAATCTACTACTGCACATCAATCTAATACAGCGCTTCAATCAAATACAGCAATTCAATCGAATACAGCACTTCAATCTAATACAGCACTTCAATCTAATACAACACTTCAATCTATTACAGCACTTCATTCTAATACAACACTTCAATGTAATGCAGCACTTCAATCTAATACAACACTTCAATCTAATACAGCACCTCAATCTAATAAAACAGTTCAATCTAATACAACACTTCAATCTAATGCAACACTTCAATCTAATAAAGCACTTCAATCGAATACAGCACTTCAATCTAATGTAGCACTTCAATCTAATACAACACTTCAATCTAATACAACACTTCAATCTAATACAACACTGCAATCTAATACAGCACTTCAATCTAATACAACACTTCAATCTTATACAACACTTCAATCTAATGCAGCGCTTCAATCTAATATAATACTTCAATCTATTACAAAACTTCAATCTAATACAGCACTTCAATCTAATACAACACTTCAATCTAATACAACACTTCAACCTAATACAACACTTCAATCTAATACAATACTTCAATCTAATACAAAACTTCAATCTAATACAGCACTTCAATCTAATACAACACTTCAATCTAATACAACACTTCAACCTAATACAACACTTCAATCTAATAGATTTCTTCAATCAAACACAGCACTTCAATCGAATACAGCACTTCAATCTAATACAGCACTTCAATCTAATAGAGCACTTCAATCTAATACAGCACTTCAATCTAATACAACACTTCAATCTAATGCAGCACTTCAATCTAATACAATTCTTCAACCTAATACAGCACTTCAATTGAATACAGCACTTCAATCTAATACAACACCTCAATCTAATACAGCACTTCAATATAATACAACACTTCAATCTAATACAACACTTCAATCTAATGCAGCACTTCAATCTAATACAGCACTTCAATCTAACACAGCACTTCAATCTAATACAACATTTCAATCTAATACAGCACCTCAATCTAATACAGCACTTCAATCTAATACAACACTTCAATTTAATGCAGCACTTCAATCTAATACAGCACTTCAATCTAATACAGCACTTCAATCTAATACAGCAGTTCAATCTAATACAGCACTTCAATCTAATGCAGCACTTCAATCTAATACAGCACTTCAATCTCATACAGCACTTCAATCTAATGCAGCACTTCAATCTAATACAGCACTTCAATCTAATGCAGCACTTCAATCTAATACAACACTTCAATCTAATACAGCACTTCAATCTAATACAACTCTTCAATCTAGTACAGCACTTCAATCTAATACAGCACTTCAATCTAATACAGCACTTCAATCTAATACGGCACTTCAATCTAATACAGTACTTCAATCTGATACAGCACTTCAAGCTAATACAGCACTTCAATCTAATACAGCACTGAAATCTAATTTGCACTTCAATCTAATACAGCACTTCAATCTAATACAACGCTTCAATCTAATACAGCACTTCAATCTAATACAGCACTTCAATCTAATACAGCACTTCAATCTAATACAGCCCTTCAATCCAATACAACTCTTCAATCTAATACAGCACTTCAATCTAATACAACACTTCAGTGTAATACAGCACTTCAATCTGATACAGCACTTCAATCTAATACTGCACATCAGTCTAATACAGCGCTTCAATCAAATACAGCAATTCAATCTAATACAGCACTTCAATCTAATATAGCACTTCAATCTAATACAACACTTCAATCTATTACTGCACTTCATTCTAATACAACACTTCAATGTAATACAGCACTTCAATCTAATACAACACTTCATTCTAATATAGCACCTCAATTTAATAAAACAGTTCAATCTAATACAACACTTCAATCTAATGCAACACTTCAATCTAATACAGCACTTCAATCGAATACAGCACTTCAATCTATTGTAGCACTTCAATCTAATACAACACTTCAATCTAATACAACACTTCAATCTAATACAACACTTCAACCTAATACAACACTTCAATCTAATAGAATTCTTCAATCAAATACAGCACTTCAATCGAATACAGCACTTCAATCTAATACAGCACTTCAATCTAAGAGAACACTTCAATCTAATACAGCACTTCAATCTAAAACAACACTTCAATCGAATACAGCACTTCAATCTAATACAATTCTTCAATCTAATACAGCACTTCAATTGAATACAGCACTTCAATCTAATTCAACACTTCAATCTAATGCAACACTTCAATATAATACAACACTTCAATCTAATACAACACTTCAATCTAATGCAGCACTTCAATCTAATACAGCACTTCAACCTAACACAGCACTTCAATCTAATACAACACTTCAATCTAATACAGCACCTCAATCTAATACAGCACTTCAATCGAATACAACACTTCAATCTAATGCAGCACTTCAATCTAATACAGCACTTCAATCTAATCCAGCACTTCAATCTAATACAGCAGTTCAATCTAATACAGCACTTCAATCTAATGCAGCACTTCAATCTAATACAGCACTTCAATCTAATACAGAACTTCAATCTAATGCAGCACTTCAATCTAATACAGCACTTCAATCTAATACAACACTTCAATCTAATACAGCACTTCAATCGAATACCACTCTTCAATCTAATACAGCACTTCAATCGAATACAGCACTTCAATCTAATACAGCACTTCAATCTAATACGGCACTTCAATCTAATACAGCACTTCAATCTAATACAGCACTTCAAGCTAATACAGCAATTCAATCTAATACAGCACTTCAATCTAATACAGCACTTAAATCTAATTTGCACTTCAATCTAATACAGATCTTCAATCTAATACAATGCTTCAATCTAATACAGCACTTCAATCTAATACAGCACTTCAATCTAATACAGCACTTCAATCTAATACAGCCCTTCAATCCAATACAACTCTTCAATCTAATACAGCACTTCAATCTAATACAACACTTCAGTGTAATACAGCACTTCAATCTGATACAGCACTTCAATCTAATACTGCACATCAATCTAATACAGCGCTTCAATCAAATACAGCAATTCAATCTAATACAGCACTTCAATCTAATACAGCACTTCAATCTAATACAACACTTCAATCTATTACTGCACTTCATTCTAATACAACACTTCAATGTAATACAGCACTTCAATCTAATACAACACTTCATTCTAATATAGCACCTCAATTTAATAAAACAGTTCAATCTAATACAACACTTCAATCTAATGCAACACTTCAATCTAATACAGCACTTCAATCGAATACAGCACTTCAATCTATTGTAGCACTTCAATCTAATACATAACTTCAATCTAATACAACACTTCAATCTAATACAACACTTCAACCTAATACAACACTTCAATCTAATAGAATTCTTCAATCAAATACAGCACTTCAATCGAATACAGCACTTCAATCTAATACAGCACTTCAATCTAAGAGAACACTTCAATCTAATACAGCACTTCAATCTAAAACAACACTTCAATCGAATACAGCACTTCAATCTAATACAATTCTTCAATCTAATACAGCACTTCAATTGAATACAGCACTTCAATCTAATTCAACACTTCAATCTAATGCAACACTTCAATATAATACAACACTTCAATCTAATACAACACTTCAATCTAATGCAGCACTTCAATCTAATACAGCACTTCAACCTAACACAGCACTTCAATCTAATACAACACTTCAATCTAATACAGCACCTCAATCTAATACAGCACTTCAATCGAATACAACACTTCAATCTAATGCAGCACTTCAATCTAATACTGCACTTCAATCTAATCCAGCACTTCAATCTAATACAGCAGTTCAATCTAATACAGCACTTCAATCTAATGCAGCACTTCAATCTAATACAGCACTTCAATCTAATACAGAACTTCAATCTAATGCAGCACTTCAATCTAATACAGCACTTCAATCTAATACAACACTTCAATCTAATACAGCACTTCAATCGAATACCACTCTTCAATCTAATACAGCACTTCAATCGAATACAGCACTTCAATCTAATACAGCACTTCAATCTAATACGGCACTTCAATCTAATACAGCACTTCAATCTAATACAGCACTTCAAGCTAATACAGCAATTCAATCTAATACAACACTTCAATCTAATACAGAACTTCAATCTAATACAGCGCTTCAATCTAATACAATACTTCAATCTAATACAGCACTTCAATCTAATACAACACTTCAATCTAATACAGCACTTAAATCTAATATAGCACTTCAATCTAATACAGCACTTCAATCTAATACAACGCTTCAATCTAATACAGCACTTAAATCTAATACGGCACTTCAATCAAATACAACACTTCAATCTAATACAAAACTTCCAACTAATATAGCACTTCAATCTAATAGAGCACTTCAATCTAATACAGCACTTCAGTCTAATACAGCACTTCAATCTGATACAACACTTCAATCTAATGCAGCACTTCAATCTAATACAACACTTTAATCTAATACAGCACTTCAATCTAATACAGCACATCAATCTAATACAGTACTTAAATCTAATACAGAACTTCAATCTAATGCAGCACTTCAATCTAATACAGCACTTCAATCTAATACAGCACTTCAATCTAATACCGCACTTCAATCGAATACAGCACTTCAATCTAATACAATACTTCAATCTAATGTAGCACTTCCGTCTAATACAACACTTCAATCTAACACAACACTTCAATCTAATACAACACTTCAATCTAATACCGCACTTCAATCGAATACAGCACTTCAATCTAATACAATACTTCAATCTAATGTAGCACTTCCGTCTAATACAACACTTCAATCTAACACAACACTTCAATCTAATACAACACTTCAATCTAATACAGCACTTCAATCAAATACAGCACTTCAATCTAATAAAGCACTTCAATCTAATACAAAACTTCAATCTAATACAACACTTCAATCTAATACAGCACTTAAATCCAATACAGCACTTCAATCCAATACAGCACTTCAATCTAATACAACACTTCAATCTAATACAACACTTCAATCTAATACAGCACTGAAATCTAATACAACACTTCAATCTTATACAGCACTTCAATCTAAGATAGCACTTCAATCTAATACAGCACTTCAATCTAATACAACACTTCAATCTAATACAGCACTTCAATCTAATACAACACTTCAATCTAATACAGCACTTCAATCAAATACAGCACTTCAATCTAATAAAGCACTTCAATCTAATACAAAACTTCAATCTAATACAACACTTCAATCTAATACAGCACTTAAATCCAATACAGCACTTCAATCCAATACAGCACTTCAATCTAATACAACACTTCAATCTAATACAACACTTCCATCTAATACAGCACTGAAATCTAATACAACAGTTCAATCTTATACAGCACTTCAATCTAAGATAGCACTTCAATCTAATACAGCACTTCAATCTAATAAAACACTTCAATCTAATACAGCACTTCAATCTAATACAACACTTCAATCTAATACAGCACTTCAATCTAATATAGCACTTCAATCTAATATAGCACTTCAATCTAATACAAAACTTCAATCTAAAACAACACTTCTATCAAATACAGCACTTCAATCTGATATAGCACTTCAATCTAATACTACACTTCAATTTAATACAACACTTAAATCTAATACAACTCTTCAATCTAATACAACACTTCAATCTAATTCAACACTTCAATCTGATACAGCTATTCACTCTAATACAGCACGTCAATCTAATACAGCACTTCAATCTAATACAGCACTTCAATCTAATACAATACTTCAATCTAATACAGCACTTCAATCTAATACAGCACTTCAGTCCAATACAGCACGTCAATCAAATAAAACACTTCAATCTAATACAGCACTTCAATCTAATGCAGCACTTCAATCTAATACAGCACTTCAATCTAATAAAGCACTTCAATCTAATACAACACTTCAATCTAATACAGCACTTCAATCTAATACAACACTTCAATCTAATACAGCACTTCAATCTAATATAGCACTTCAATCTAATAGAGCACTTCAATCTAATACAAAACTTCAATCTAATAAACACTTCAATCAAATAAAGCACTTCAATCTGATATAGCACTTCAATCTAATACTACACTTCAATTTAATACAACAGTTAAATCTAATACAACTCATCAAGCTAATACCACACTTCAATCTAATACAGCACTTCAATCTAATACAACACTTCAATCTAATACAGCACGTCAATCTAATACAGCACTTCAATCTAATACAGCACTTCAATCTAATACAATACTTCAATCTAATACAGCACTTCAATCTAATACAGCACTTCAATCTAATACAGCACGTCAATCAAATACAACACTTCAATCTAATACAGCACTTCAATCTAATGCAGCACTTCAATCTAATACAGCACTTCAATCTAATACAGCTCTTCAATCTAATACAAAACTTCAATCTAATACAACACTTCAATCTAATACAGCACTTCAATCTAATACAGCACTTCAATCTAATACAACACTTCAATCTAATACAGCACTTCAATCTAATACAGAATTTCAATCAAATGCAGCACTTCAATCTAATACAACACTTCAATCTAATACAACAATTCAATCTAATACAGCACTTCAATCTAATACAGAATTTCAATCAAATGCAGCACTTCAATCTAATGCAGCACTTCAATCTAATACAGCACTTCATTCTAATACAGCACTTCAATCTAATGCAGCACTTCAATCTAATACAGCACTTCATTCTAATACAGCACTTCAATCTAATACAGCACTTCAATCTAATACAGCACTTCATTCTAATACAGCACTTCAATCTAATGCAGCACTTCAATCTAATACAGCACTTCAATCTAATACAGCACTTCATTCTAATACAGCACTTCAATCTAATACAGCACTTCATTCTAATACAGCACTTCATTCTAATACAACACTTCAATCTAATACAACTCTTCAATCTAATACAGCACTTCAATCTAATACAACACTTCAATCTAATACAACTCTTCAATCTAATACAGCACTTCAATCTAATACAAAACTTCAATCTAAATCAGCACCTCAGTCTGATACAGCACTTCAGTCGAATAAAGCGCTGCAGTCTAATACAGCACCTCCTACAAATAGCCAAACTCCGAGTCCAACTCACAGTGGTTTTTATAACACAATTGTTTGCTGCCACTTACTTGGAACAGCAATTACTGCAATGATGATGTAGTATATGTTTCTAAAAGTGTAAAATGTTGCCAACATTTTCTGCGTTAAGAGATCTGTCCCTTCGTGCTGCCAGCAATCTCTCCGATTTAACCTCGGAAGGAATACATTCCCAGAGCCTTCCATTTATACACTGTAGGATGTCCACTGGGACAATCGGGTAACAACATCATTTAAATTAGTTATTGTCGTCTGAACAAATATACTTCACGGATTTCAGTCCCTGCTATGATGCAAGTCTCAAAGGCTGGATCATTTCGATATTATTCAGGAGGGAATTTTAAACTTGACACTGCATTCGCACAACAATGAGTAGTAATTTATCCGTATTGGGGTCATCAATAGATCTCACATTGGTCTGTCTAACATAATTGTTGGAATTTTACTTCCAAATTAAATTACAGGGTGTGATTCTCATGTCTGGAGAATCAAACTGTCCTGTCTTTTCTTACAGGATTGTGCAATTTAATATTATATTATTATTGCATTACTAGCAAGGAATTACATCACAGCAACACCTGTGTATCTTTAAACCTGAAACTAACAGAGCGCTTGAATCTAATACAGCGCTTCCAACCCATACAGCAATTTCAAAAATACATCACCTTACTCAAACACAGCAATTCAAACTAACACAGCAACTCAGGCTAACACAACAATTCATACTAACACAGCACTTCAATAATAACACGGCATCTCAAAAATAATACAGCACCTCAATCTAACACAGCAATTCAAACTAACACAGCAATTCAAACTAACACAGCAACTGAGACTAACACAACAATTCATACTAACACAGCACTTCAATAATAATACAGCACCTCAAAAATAATACAGCACCGCAATCTAATACAGCAATTCAAACTAACACAGCAATTCAATTTAACACAGCACCTCAGACTAACACAGCAATTCATACGAACACTGCAATTCAAACTAACAAAGCAATTCAAACTAACACAGCACCTCAGACTACCACAGCAAATGAAACTAACACAGCAATTTAAACTAACACAGCAATTGAAACTGATTCAGCACCTTCAACGAATAAACTTGCAGAATGGGCAGGTAATTGGGGAATAAATTTCAACGCAGATAATCTCATGTTTTATTTTGTTCAGAAAAATAAGGAGGTTCTGTATTATTTGGAATTTATTTATCTAAATAGGATATAGAAACAAAGAGATCTGGGAGTACAAATACACAAATCACTAAGAGAAGAGACATAGGTTAATAATGTCACAAGAAGCTAACTATGCACTAGGGCTTATTTCAGGAGGGATAGTATTGAAAATTAGAGAAGTTATACTAAACTTGAATCAAATATTGATTAGAACATACTTGGCTACTGTGTATAGATCGGGTAGCCATGTTATAAAGGAATTTAGAGACGCTGGAGAGCGTGAAAAAACGTGTTTGCAAGGATGATACCAGAACTGTGACGTTATACCTATCAGGATAGGATGACCAGCCTGGGTCTCTTTACTCTTGAAAAAACAGGCTGAGGTCTGAGCTAATTGAGGTCCTTAAAAGTATGAAAGTTTTTGATGGAGTAGACTCAGAGACATTGTTGCCACTTGTGGGGAAGATCAAAACTATTGGCCTTAAATGTAATGTAGACACCAAGAAGTCCAATAAGTAAATCAGAAGAATTTTCTTCACCCAGCGAGTGGTGAGAATGTGGAACTCGTTGCCACAGATAATATTTGAGGCGATTAGCTTACATGAATTTAAGCACATGCGGGAGAAGTGACTAGAGGTTATGTTGATTTAGTCAGTTAAGGAAGGATAGGAGAAGGCTCGAGTGAAGCATAAATGCTGTCATGGTCAGGTTAGGCCACGTGTCCTCTTTCTGTTCTGCATATTCTTTGTAATTTTATGTAGTAAAAGAATCAAAAATTAATACATAACAGACGTGTTTGTACGCCCAGTTCTCTGTTCTCCACTATCCTACTTCGATTCTTATTTTCCAAGTAATATGGGATCTCCTTATTTTTGTTAACAAAATGTAAGTGTCAGCCGTGGCTCAGTGGATAGCACTCTACCCTCTGTGGCAGGAGGTTGTGGGTTCACAGACGCACTGCAGAAATTTGAGCACAGGCATCTAGGCTGACACTTCAGTGCAGTGCGAAGGGAGTGCTGCTCTTTCGTCAAACGAAGACCCCGTCTGCTCTCTCAGGTGGAAGTAACAGATCCCAAGGCACTATTTCGAAGACGAGCAGGGGAGCTCACCTCCGTTTTCCGGCCAATATGTATCCATCAATCAACATCACTGAAAAAACAGACTCTCTGGTCATTATCGCATTGCTGTTCGTGGGAGCTGGCTGTGTGCAAATTCACTGCTGCATTTCCTGCATTACAACAATGACTACGCCTAAAATGTACTTGATTGGCTGTAAAGCACTTTGGGACGTCCTCAGATCGTGATAGGCGCTATGTAAATTAAAGTATTTCTTTGGATCAAAACGATGTCATTCGGCCCATGGAGTCTACATCTACTCTTTCGAAGGAGATATCTAGTTATTCCCACGCCCTCACTCTTTCCCCATATCAATGCAATTATTCTCCTTCAAGAAGCTATTAAATTTCCTTTTGAAGGGCACTATTGAATACGTACCCACCACCCTATCAGGCAGTGCATTACAAATCCTAACCACTCGTGTGAAAATGTTTTAGCTCATGTCGCCTCAGGTCCTTCTGCCAATCACCTAAAATCTTTGGCCTAGAAATTCATTGTAGCCACTTTTGGGGCGGTAAAGTGGGGCGGCCGCTAAAGTTTGTGCCCGCCGCCAAATCGAGGCCACTTCTCCGATATTCATTAGCTTCGCCCTAAGAGTTCGCTCGAGCGCTAAAACTGGTGTTGGACACCTCTGTTTGGGTGCTAAGCCGGAGGTGCTGATCGATAGCGCTGAGGCCGGGCGCAGCGCAAGTGCGGCCATCTCGTGATTGACAGCAGACACCCTGGCGCCGGCCAGCTCTTAAGGGGGAAGGGTCGACTGTGTCTGCTGCCACTCCCTGGATAGTGGAGCCCTGCAGCTAGGCCTGAACACTGCTGCTGGACCCAAATAGCGCCTGAAGCCATGGAGATGGCCCGTGAACGTGCGCAGCGGTTCTCAGAGCGTGATCTGTGTGTGCTGGTTGGTGCTGTAGAGAAGAGGCGCCATGTTTTGTACCCGCACAATGGCAAGAGGGCGCCGTTCCGCGTCTACAGGAGAGCCTGGAGGCATGTCGCCAGCAAGCTGTCAGCCAACAGCGAGGTCCCCAGGAGCGGTGTCCAATGCCGCAAAAGGTTTAATGACCTCACGCGGATTGTCAGGGTGAGTACCCTTTCCAGTGACCTCATCATCCTTGCATGTGCACCTCACATTATGGGCAAAGGGACCTGAAAGCCCTAATGGCCAGCCCTCATCCAGCAGCGATGGGACAGGCAAGAACATCAATTGCACAATCTGCACTTAACACACTGGCCAGGCTATTCCACCATGGGAGGCAGTGCACACAAGATCAGGGCGACACACTGTACTTACAGGCCGTCCTTTCTCTTGCAGGCCAAGCTGGCAAATAATCGGAAGAGCCGGTCTGCGAACGGGGGAGGCCGTCCCCAGATCCAGCCGCTCACCGAGCTTCAACATCGCGTGGAGCACTTCATGGGTGCCCGGGTGATTGGCCCTCTTGCATGTGGAGATGCCGACCCTGTTCTGGCCAGCAATGGTAAGGACATCCACGTTTGGACCTCTCTCGTCCCACTTGCGCATCAGATCTACATCCTTTGCCTCTGTCTGACCAATGGGCTGAATGCCACCACTCATGCATCCCTTGCTGACGCCCTCTCCTCAGTCTAAAGCTACTCTTGTGCCTTCCTGCTTTCAGATGGTGAAGAGGAGGTCACTGAACTTTCAGTGACAGCCCCTCAGAAGAGGAGCAGGAGGAGGAGCAAGAGCAAGGCGGCCCATCAGGGCAACCCTCAGCCGCGGCCACCCAGGCCAATGTAGGGGACACGTCTTCCCTGGAGGGGAGCATGGCGGAAGTTTCGAAGGGGAGGGGAGCTCATGGGACCTGCGGCCTGCAGAAACACGGGAGGGGGGTGGAAGCTCGGCGGCCTTCTCCCCAGAGGGGGGATGCGTCAGAGGGAAGTCCAATTGCTGGGCGCAGCGGTGAACAGCAACGCAGGAAGGGTCGGCCAGCTCGGCGGCCTTCTCCCCAGAGGGAGAGTCCTGCCCCCAGTCCGGAGATGGTCTTCGCCGAGGAGATGGAACGCCTCGAGGACTTGTCCGCGGACTCGGAGCGCCGGCACACGGAGCTCATGGCGGCAGTGGCATGGTTGCCTGAGGCCATCGAGTCCCTCTCTCGGAGTGTGACCGAGTTCGGGCCCGCAGAGGCCATCAGTCGGGCGGAATTCCGGGCAGATCAGGCAGCGAGCCGGGCGGAATTCGGGGCAGATCAGGCAGCGAGTCGGGCGGAATGCGGGGCAGCTCTGGCAGCGACTGGCCAGGTGATCAGTGGTGCTGCCCAGTCAATGGCTGCTCTGATGCGGTCAGTGAACAGGTCAACACGGGCACTCACTGCTGCCACACTCGCTGTGTCAGCTAGGCATCGCCAGGGCACACGGCGCGCTGCAGCAGCACAGCGGTCTGTCCCTCGGCAGATTGGTGCGCATGCTGCAGTGCTGGCCCGGGCGAGTGCCAGTGTCTCAGGTGACCAGCAAGCTCTTGCCATCCGCCAGCTTGCCCGCATTCCTCCAGCCGCCACTGCCACTCCCCCAGTGGAGCTGGCAGGAGCTACTGCAGCGATTGATGCTGGCCAGCCACAGCTGCAGCATTCAACAGCCGACCGCTCGACGGCCAGACCTCGACTAGGCCGACACCCACGGGCATCTGCCGTCATGACATGTGCCCCTCAGGCGCCTGCCCCCAGCCTTGCAGCAGCCAATGGCCTTACTTTGAGGAGGAGCAGCAGGGCGGGCAGGGCCCACACAAAGATGGCCCAGGCATCGCCCTAGCGGGCCAAATAGTCGAATGTGTGGCCAGTTGTGTTTGTTTTTTGAGGCCGAGATTTGCATGTTTGTTTTTTGAAGGCCGATGATGTGATTTTTATTTTTTACGAAGGCCGAGAATGACGGCCATTTTAGTTGCACTATTTTGTTAATCCTCTCCAGGTTGTGGGAGTGAGTAATTTGTTTGAGTGTTTTTTGGGGGTTTCGTCTGTTTTTGGTTTTCATGTGGGAAGGGAGCTGAGTTTGAACAATAAAGCATTTTATTTATTAACATTGTCCATGTTTGATCTTTGAAGTGTTTGTTGCCTTAACCGGCTGAGGGCTTGCGGAGCGGCTGCAATCATGTTCTTTCATTGGCACATGCCATTCCCTGACAGGGGGCCTAGAAGTGACGTTCAATAAGCTGCCGACGGGCGGCCCTTGGACCTTGTGCCTCCCTCCTGGGCTGGTACTCCTCGTCCTCCTCCTCCTCATGCTCCTCCTGCTCCTCCTCCTGAGGTGGTGGTGCAACGTGAGGTGGCAGTGCCTGAGTCCTGCGGATAGTCAGGTTGTGCAGCATGCAGCAAACAACGACGAATTGGGAGACTCGATCCTGCGAATACTGGAGGGCTCCCCCGGAGTGATCGAGACAGCGGAACCATTGCTTGAGGATGCCGATTGTTTGTTCTATGATGTTCCTAGTCGCTTGATGGCTCTCGTTGTATGCCTCTTCAGCAGGGGTCGTGGGCACGCGGAGCGGGGTCATGAGCCAGGTACACAAAGGATAGCCTTTGTCCCCGATAAGCCATCCTCTTGGGGGAGGCTGCACCTGGAACATGTCAGCCACAGTTGTCTGTCGCAGGATAAAGGCATCGTGGCTGCTGCCTGGAAAGCGGGCATTGACAGCTAGGATGCGCTGAATGTGGTCACACACCAGCTGTACATTGAGGGAATGGTAGCCCTTCCGGTTGCGGTAATCCTTGGCATGCTCAAGAGTTGCCCGCAAAGCCACATGCATGCAGTCAAAGTCACCCTGCACCATGGGGAAGCCCGCTATTCTTGCAAATCCCACTGCACGCTGCTGCTGCTTGTCCAGGGTCATGGGGAAGGAGATGAATTGATGTCTCCTTGTGAAAAGGGCTTCTGTCACCTGGCGGATGCAGCAATGCATGGCGAACTGGGAGATGTTAGCGATATCCCCAGCAGCAGATTGGAAGGAGCCGGTGGCACAGAAGTTGAGAGCCACCGACAGAGACGTCCTGCGCATCAGCTGTGGCTGCAGATCTCTGTGAAGCAGCTGGCAGATGTCTGCAACGACCTCCCTTCTGAATCGCAGCATCCTAACACATATCGCGGCAGACATGGTCAGATAGGAGGACTGCTGGCGGTATACCCTGGGTGGGTAAGGCCTCAGTTGGCGACGCCTGTTGCCCCCTCTGCGTCTAGCCAGGGCTGACATTCTCTCACGGCGTCTGTAAGCCCTTCTGGCATAAGGCTGAAATTCAGCGTTGGCACCCAATGCAGCCCCCATTATATGCTGGCAAACACTGAGCTCTCAATGAAGGCAAAGATAATTGCTAAGCTCTGGCCTGAGCCAAAAATACCGGTCCTAGTGTTGGTCCAAACCAGTAAGCTCTCCTCCTTTGTCTCTGTCCAAACAACCGTGGCACAAGAGTGAATGCTGCAAAATGGCTGGCCTTTATAGTGCAGTGTAAGTGCCCTTTAATTAGCGCTCCCCGCGGCCCGGCTCGGCTCTGTACCGTTCCACTTCACAGTCGTTAGGGCCGCCCAGCACACAATGGGCCGGTGCGAGTGAAGTTCCGGTTTGGGGTGCATAAAGGGTGTTGCACTATTAAATGACATCATGATCTGCGCGCGCAGCAGGGCGCTCACTAAGACTTTGCGCCAGCGCTAAATGTGGCCTGAAGTTGGGGAGAGGCGCAGATCGCGCTGCGCCCGGGCGATAAGCACCTAGCGCTCGAGATCTACTCCTCCTAAGGCACTAACGGCCGGCGCGCCCAATTGAATTTCTAGGCCTTTGACTCTGGTTATTCAGCCTTTGGAAACAATTTCTCTTGATTTAATTTGTCTAAGTATTTCATGATTTTCAACACGTGCATCAAATCTCTTCTTAGCGCTCTCTGCTCTATGGAGAACAACCCCAGATTGATGAAAGTCTCCAAGTAATAGCAATCCCTCATCTCTCGAACCCGTCTGGTAAATCTCTTCTGTACCCTCTCCAAAGCATTCCCATCCTTCCTAATATATGGTGAACAGAATTGGACACAATATTCCATCTGGGGCCATACTAGTTTCGGCATAAGTTCCTGGCTTTTGTACACCAGGTCCCTATTTATAAAGCTCAGAATCCTGTATGCATTACTATCTGCTTTGTTAAACTTTCCTGCCACCTTCAAAAAATTGTGCACAAACACCCGCAGATCTCACTGTTCCTGCACCCAATTTATAATTGTAATGTTTAGCTTGTACTGATTCTGCTAATTTTTCCTACCAAACTCTATCACCTCACACTTTTCTGCATTGAATTACATCTGCCACATGACCGCCCAGTCCAGTAGCTTGTCTATTTCCTCTTGAAGTCTATCACTAGCTGCCACAATTCCTACTATTCAATGTTTTGTGTCATCTGCAAATTTCGAAATGTGCTTCTTATATTCATCCTGATTTTCCCTATTCAAGCTGACATCAACCATACGCCCCCTTTTTTCTGCTTCAACTCCTTCACCATCCAGGGAGCTCTGGCGTTGGTGGCCCTCCCTTTCCATATTGTAGTAATTATTGCAATGTGCCGGACCAATCTCCTCTCTAAAGGCCGCTCGTTGCTCCATTACATTTTCCCTGCCAGTATTTGACTTCAATTCACCCGGGCCAGACCCCTCCACAATTCGCAGAAACCAGCCATCCTTCTGTTAAGTATTTTTACTGCAGATTGCTCCCCCACTGTGACATTCCCCACTTGACGCACTTCATTCCCCAGTACTACATCTAGCAATGCGTCCTTCCTCGTTGTGCAGGAAACATTCTTATCAACAAAATTCTGCTGAAATCTCTTCAGAAATTCTTCTCACTCGCTGCCCTTAACTCAGTTACGATCCCAGTCTCTACTGGTGTTGCTGGATTCTTGCATTATCACTACTCTATTGTTCTTGCGCTCCTCAGTAATTTCTTTGCAATTCTGCTCCTCTATCTCCATCGCACAGTTTGGCCCATAAATACAACAGGCAGCGTATCAGAAGATTTACATTACCAATACAGAGGAGCAAGGAGCAATCTAGTGTGGAACTTCTAAACTGGAATAAGGCTTACCTGAATGGGATGCAAAAGTATCAAGCCAAGGTAAAATGGAAACAATTTGAGCAAGAGATAAAGGGGGAATGTGCGGAAGAAACTTTTACACAGCGAGTGATGAGAACCTGTAACTCACTGTGGTGGAAGTGGAGACACTTGAGGGAAATAAACTTGTTGGGCTACGCAGATAGAGCGGGGGAATGGGACTCACTGGATTGCCCTACAGAGAGCCAGCACGGGCTCAATGAGTCGAATTGTCTCCTTCTGTGCTGTTTTGACTCTATGATTCAATGTCCTTCTGCATTACTAATCTAACCCTTACACTACTATGCTCACTATTCCCGAGATGCTCCCCCACTGTTACATTCTCCAATTGACACAGTTCATTCCCTAGATCCAGCAATGCATCCTTCCTCGTTCTGAAAAAATATATTGATCAAGAAAATACTCCTGAGCTCACTCCAGAAATTCCTCAACCTCCCTGCTCTTAACACAAAACTATTCCAGTCCATAATGGGGTAGCTAATGGCTCGCATTATCACTAATCTATTGTTGTTCAACCTTCAGTATTTTATTTGCAATTCTGCTCCTCTATCAGCAACCCACTGTTTGGCCTATGAGTAAAGCAGGCAGCGTAATAGCTCCTCTATTGTATGTCAACTCCAACTAAATAAATTATGTCTTTTAACCCTCAAGGGCATTCTCACTTTCTATCACTGTAATATGTCCCTTAATCTAATGATCTACACCTCCTCCTTTTTTACCATCCCTCTCTTTCCTGAATTCCTTGAACCCGGGAATATTATGTATAATAAGAACATAAGAAGTAGGAGCAGTAGTAGATCATTTGGCCCCTCGAGCCTACTCCGCCATTCAATAAGATCGTGGCTGATCTTATCTTGGCTTCACCTCCACCGCCCTGCCCGCTCCCCATTACCCATCACTCCCTTACTTTTCAAAAATCTGTCTATAACCAACTTAAATATATTAAATCACCAAGCCTCCACAGCTCTCTGTGGACGAAAATTCCAAAGATTCACGACCCACTGAGAGAAGAAATACCACCTCATTTCCAATTTTAAAAAATGCCCCCTTATTCTGAAATTATACCCACTAGTTCTAGATTCTCCCATAAGGAGAAACATCGGCTCTGCAAAAACCCTTTTAAGACCCTTCAGAATCTTAAATGTTTCAATAAGATCCCTTCTAATTCTTCCAAACACCAATGAGTATAGGCCTAAACTTTCTTCATATGACATACGCTTCTTCTCCAGAATCAATGTCGTGGACCTTCTCTGACCTGCCTTCAATGCAAGTATATCCTTCCATAAATAAGGGGACCAAAACTGCACGCAACACTCCAGATGTGGTCTCACCAAGGCCCTGTGCAGTTGTAACAGAACGTCACTACTTCTATGCTGCATTCCAATTGTAATAAAGGGCAACAGTCCATTCGCCTTCCAAATTATTTGCTGTACCTGCATGTTAACTTTCTAGTGATTCATGTACAAGGACCCACAGATCCCGGAGTGCCTTGTGCATTGAGTGGTGCTGGAGTTTTGCTAAGTGGGAGAAAAATCATTTAAGTGTATTTTGTGAATTTTAGTGTGTTAAGAAGTCAATTATTTGAAGTAAGTTTAATTTTTTAAGGGTTTTTTAAATTCTTGGGCAGTTTAAACCAGAAGTAGAATCCGGGTATAAAAGGGGAGGGGCTAGTGCAGTGCAAGGAGTGCCTTGTGCATTGAGTGGTGCTGGAGTTTTGCTAAGTGGGAGAGTTCGGATAAGTGGGAGGTGAGGGTGTGTTTTTTGCTCTGTTTTGTTCCCCACTCCCAGGCTTAGACAACACTGCGGAGGTGGAGCAGCGAGACGAGTCAACCAAACAGGCCCCACAGACAGTATTCAAGGAGGAGGTTGGTGATCAGCTGGTTGGTTGGTTTTCTTCCTTCTCTTCTCTTTTATACCTTTAAGTTGGTAAGTCCTTTGAATAGTGGTGTGACATTATCATCTATATCTGGGCAGGGTCTTCATAACTAATAATAAGAAATTTAATTAGTTACATAGAATGGAGCAGGTGATGTGTTACTGTTGCGAGATGTGGGAGCCGGTGGTCCCCATTGAGGCTCACGGTGATTACATCTGCGGCAAGTGTTTGCTGCTAGAGGAACACACGTTCCATGCTATGGAGCTTGAGACCGAGCTTCAGACACTGCGACACATCAGGGAGGGGGAGAAGTTCCTGGACTCTATGTTTCAGGAGGTGGACACACCTATGAAGTTATTTACTGCAGATGTAGTCCGTGGTCAGGGACAGGACGGTGTGACTATGAGTGAGGAAGGTACAGGGATCCAGGATGTAGTGTTGAAGGAGATGCAGCCCTTGTTCTTGTCCAGCAGGATCGAGGTTCCTACTCCCTGTGAGGGTGGGAGCGGGGACTGCAGGGAGGATGAGCAACCTGGCCACAGCACCGTGGTACAGGGGGCCATTCAAGTGGAGGGAGTAAAAAGAAATGTTGTAGTGGTAGGGGATAGTATCATTACTGGGATAGATAGGGTTCTCTGCAGTCAAGAGCGGGAGTCCCGAAGGCTGTGTTGCCTGCCCGGTGCCAGGGTTAAGGACATCTCTTCTGGGCTGGAAAGAAACTTGGAGTGGGAGGAGGAGGATCCAGTTGTCGTGGTCCATGTTGGTACAAACGACATAGATAGGACAAGGAAGACGGTTCTGTTAAAGGAGTATGAGCAGCTAGGGGTCAAATAAAAAACAGAACCTCAAGGGTAATATTCTCTGGGTTATTACCTGAGCCACGAGCGAATATGGCTAGGATAAATAAAATTAAAGAGTTAAATGCGTGGCTCAAAGACTGGTGTGGGAGAAATGGGTTTTGCTTCTTGGGACACTGGCACCAACACTGGGACAGGAGGGAGCTGTTCCATTGGGACGGACTCCACTTGGCCAGTGCTGGGACTAGAGTCCTGGCGAATCATATAACTGGGGCTGTAGAGAGGCCTTTAAACTAATTAGTGGGGGGGAAGTTTCTAGAGAGCAAATAATAGAAATGACAACAGAGAAGGTCATAGACTTAGGTAGCAGTGGGGGAATTAAAAAACAGAATGTGTCAGGATGGGACAGAAGGTATGGAGCAAAAAGTAAAGTACTAAAAAGGGAAAAAACAGGAACTAAGTATTACAAAATATATTTGAAAGTTCTTTATCTGAATGCACATAGCATTTGTAACAAAATGAATGAGTTAACGGCACAAATAATGGCATATGGTTATGATCTTGTGGCCATTACAGAAGCATGGCTGCAGTGTGACCATGACTGGGAATTAAACATACCAGGTTATTTAACAATCAGGATGGACAGGCAGGACGGGAGAGGAGGTGGGGTGGCTATGTTAATAAAGGAAGGAATCACTATAATAGAGAGAAATGATATTGGGTCAAAGGAGCAGGATAGTGAAACAGTTTGGGTGGAGATAAGGAATGATAAGGGGAAAAAAACACTAGTGGGTGTAGTCTATAGGCCTCCGAACAGTTGCAACTCTGTTGGACGGAGTATTAATCAGGAAATAGTTGAGGCTTGTAATAAGGGAACAGCTATAATTATGGGGGATTTTAATTATCATATTAACTGGACAAATCAAATTGGGCAGAGCAGCCTTGAGGATGAGTTCATTGAGTGTATTAGGGATGGGTTTCTTGAGCAGTATGTAACTGAACCGACCAGGGGGCAAGCAAACTTAGATTTGGTCCTGTGTAATGAGACAGGATTAATTAAAAATGTCCTAGTAAAGGATCCCCTTGGAATGAGTGACCATAACATGGTTGAGTTCCATATTCAATTAGAGGGTGAGAAGGTTGGATCTCAAACAAGCGTGCTGAGCTTGAATAAAGGAGACTATGAAGGTATGAGAGAAGAATTGATTAGAGTGGACTGGGAAAATAGATTAAAGGGTAAGACGGTACATGATCAGTGGTGTACATTTAAGGAGTTATTTTACAACTTCCAAAAAATATATATTCCACTGAGGAAAAAAGGGTGTAAAAGAAAAGATAGCCATCCGTGGCTAAGTAAAGTAATTAAGGATAGTATCCGACTAAAAACAAGGGCATAAAAGGTAGCCAAATCTAGTGGGAGGATGGAAGATTGGGAAGTCTTTAAAAGACAGCAAAAAATAACTGAACGATTGATTAAGAAAGGGAAGATAGATTATGAAAGTAAATTAGCAAAAAATATAAAAACAGACAGTAAAAGTTTCTATAGTTATATAAAAAGAAAAAAGGTGGCTAAAGTAAACTTTGGTCCCGTAGAGGATGAGACCGGGAAATTAATGGTGGGAAACATGGAGATGGCAAAAACACTGAACAATTATTTTGTATCAGTCTTTACAGTAGAGGACACTAAGAATATCCCAACACTGGACAAACAGGGGCTCTAGGGGGGGAGGAACTAAATACGATTAAAATCACTAAGGAAGTGGTACTTGGTATAATAAATGGACTCAAGGCGCATAAAAACCCTGGACCTGATGGCTTGCATCCTAGGGTCTTGAGGGAAGTAGCGGTAGGGATTGTGGATGCATTGGTAATAATTTTCCAAAACTCACTGGACTCAGCAAAGGTCCCGGCAGATTGGAAAACTGCTAATGTAACACCCTTATTTGAAAAGGGTAGTAGGCAGAAGGCTGGAAACTATAGACCTGTTAGCCTAACATCTGTGGTTGGTAAAATGTTAGAGTCCATTATTAAGGAGAAAGTAACGGGACATTTGGATAAACAAAATTTAATAGGACAAACTCAGTATGGTTTCATGACGGGGTAGTCATGTTTGACAAATTTGCTGGAGTTTTTTGAGGAAGTAACATACAGGGTGGATAAAGGGGAACCAGTGGATGTAGTGTATTAAACTTCCAAAAGGCATTTGATAAGGTGCCACACAAAAGATTATTGCTCAAGATAAAAAATCACGGGATTGGGGGTAATATTCTAGTGTGGGTGGAGGATTGGCTCTCTAACAGAAAGCAGAGAGTTGGGATAAATGGTTCGTTCTCAGATTGGCAGCCAGTAACTAGTGGTGTTCTGCAGGGGTCAGCACTGGGTCCCCAATTCTTTACAATCTATATTAACGATTTGGAGGAGGGGACCGAATGTAACATATCAAAGTTTGCAGATGATACAAAGATGGCACGGAAAGTAGCGAGTGAGGAGGACATTAAAAACTTGCAAAGGGACATGGACAGGCTAAGTAAGTGGGCAGAAATTTGACAGATGGAATACAATACTGGCAATTGTGAGGTTATGCACTTTGGCAGGAAAAATCATAGAGCAAGTTATTATCTTAATGGCAAGAAACTGGAAAGTACTGCAGTACAAAGGGACCTGGGGGTCCTGGTGCACGAAACTCAAAAAGTTAGTATGCAGGTGCAGCAAGTGATCAAGAAGGCCAATGGAATGTTGGCTTTTATTGCTAGGGGGATGGAATATAAAAACAGGAGGTATTGCAGCATTTCTACAAGGTATTGGTGAGACCGCACCTGGAATACTGCATACAGTTTTGGTGTCCATACTTAAGAAAAGACATACTTGCTCTCGAGTCAGTACAAAGAAGGTTCACTCGGTTAATCCCGGGGGTGAGGGGGTGGTCATATGAGGAGAGGTTGAGTAGATTGGGACTCTACTCAATGGAGTTCAGAAGAATGAGAGGCAATCTTATTGAAACATATAAGATTGTGAAGGGGCTTGATCGGGTGGATGCAGTGAGGATGTTCCCAATGATGGGTGAAACAAGAACTAGGGGGCATAATCTTAATATAAGGGGCTGCACTTTCAAAACTGAGATGAGGAGAAACTTCTTCACTCAGAGGGTGGTAGGTTTGTGGAATTTGCTGCCCTAGAAAGCTGTGGAAGCTACATCATTAAATACATTTAAAACAGAAATAGATAGTTTCCTAGAAGTAAAGGGAATTAAGGGTTACGGCGAGCGGGCAGGAAATTGGACATGAATCTACGTTCGGAATGGTCATGGCCCTGTGGGTAGTGGAGTGGGCCCAGGGGCCGTGTAGCCTGGTTCTGCTCCTACTGTGTTCTAATTCTGTGTTAGATTTCAGGAGATAGTTTTATTCCTGTTCCTGGCTGGGGTGGAGATCGCCTTTACAGAAGGTAAGTACTGTAGAAATTATAGGGACAGAGTGATCTCCTGGAAGAATTTCGATCGCCTAGATGGGGCGGAGAGGAATTTCCCAGATTTTTTTCTCCCAAATTGGCCATTGGGTCTTTATCTGGTTTTTCGCCTCTCCCGGGAGATCACATGGGTTTGGGTGGATGCACTGTGATAGAAGATTTGAGGTTAGGATCAGATCAGCCATGACCTTATTGAATGGTGGAGCAGGCTCGAGGGGCCGGTTGGCCTACTCCTGCTCCTATTTCTTATGTTCTGTTGTTCTTATGTTCTCTGTACCTCAGCATTTTGTAATTTCTCACCATTTCAATGGCCCATAAATTCGGGTCCGGGGCTTCCCGCGGGTGTAAGCCCGTGACCTGCACTTACGTTGCGCGCCAGCAGTTGAGCTGTAGGCCGCCATGGAATCCTGCTCCGGGGACTGGCCCAGCTGCCGGCACGCTGTGCTTGCGTGTCCCAGGGCCATAGATAGTGTGATACATCCCCTGGGATCACGTGAGCCATGGGCACCCAAATATCTTTTTTTATATTTTTCCTATCAAAGTGGGTAACCTCACATTTTCCCACATTAAACTCCATCTGACATATTTTTCCCACTCACTTCGCCTATCTATATCTATTTGGACATTTTTTGGGTCCTCCACACAAGTTGCTTTCCCACCTACTTTTGTATCATCTGCTAATTTGGTTACTTTACATTCAATCCCTTCACCCAAGTAATGCATATAGATTGTAAATAGTGGAGGCTCCAGCAATGAACCATGTGGCATCCCACTAGTTACAGTTTGCCCAGCTGAAAAGGACCCATTTTTCCCGACCTTCCTTTTTGTGTTAGTTAGCCAATCCTCTTTCCATGCTAATATATTACCCCAACCCCGTGAGCTCTGATCTTGTGTAATAAACTTTTATGTGGCACCTTAACGAATGCCAATCTGGAAAGCCAAATACACCACATCCACCCTGCCCGTTACATCCTCAACGAACTCCAGCAAATTTGTCAAACATGATTTCCCTTTCATAAAATCATGCTGACTCTGCTTGGCTATTCTAAATGTCCTGCTACGAATTCCTTAATGATGGATTACAGCATTTCCGCAATGACAGATGTTAGGCTAACTGGTGAATTGTTGCATTCTTTCTGTCTCCCTCCTTTTTTAAATAGAAGCATTACATTTGCGCTTTTCCCATTCGCTGGGACCTCTCCAGAATCCAAAGAATGTTGTTAGATTACAACCAATCCATCCACTATCTCCGCAGCCACCTCTTTTATGACTCTAGGATGCAGGCCATCGGGTCCAGGGGGCTTGTCCACGTTTAGTTCCATTAGTTTGGCTAGTACTTCCTCTCTAGTGAAAGTGATTGTTTTAGGTTCCCCCTTCCACCCAACAGCCCCCTGATTATCCGTTATTGGGATGTTTTTAGTGACTTCTACAGTGATGACCGATGCAGAATATTTGTTCAAAGTCTTTGGCACTTCCCTGTTTCCCATTATGCATTCCCTAGACTCATCCTCTAGGAGACCAACGTTTACTTTAGCTATGCTCTTCCGTTTTATATACCTGCAGAAGCTCTTACTTCTAAGACAAATTCATCATTGATTTACGAAAGGAAATTGTGTTTGACAAACCTACTGGAAATGTCTGAGGATGCAACTGGTAGAATAGATAAGGGAGAACCAGTGGATGAGGTGTATTTAGATTAACAGGAGGCCTTTCATAAAGTCCCACATAAGAGATTAGTGCGCAACATTAAATCACATGGGATGGGGGTAATATACTGGCATGGATTGAAAATTGGTTAACAGACAGGAAGCAGAGTACGTATAAATGGGTCTTTTAAGGGAAGCAGCCGGTGACTAGTGGGGTACCGCAGGGATCAGTGCTTGGGACCCAGCTATTCACAATATATATCAATGATTTAGGTGAGGGAGCCGAATGTAATATTTCCAAGTTTGCTGACGACACGAGACTAGGTGGAATTGTTGGTTGTGACGAGGATGCAAAGAGGCTTCAAGGCGATTTATACATGTAGAGTGAATGGGCAAATAAATGACAGATGCCGTATAACGTGGATAAATGTGAAGTTATCCACTTCGGTAGGAAAATTAGAAAGGTAGAATATTATTTAAATGGTGATAGATTGGAAAATGCTGATGTGCATGGGTGTCTTTGTCCACCGGTCACTGAAAGCAAACATGCAGGTGCAGCAAGCAGTTCGGAAAGCAAATTGTATGTTGGCCTCCAATGCAAGAGGATTTGGGTACAGGAGCAAGGATGTCTTAGTACAGTTGTACAGGGCTTTGGTAAGATCACACCTGGAGAAAGGAGCTTTGGTCTCTTTAGCTAAGAAAGGATATACTAGCCATAGAGGGATGCAGCGAAGGTTCACCAGGTTGAATCCTGGGGTGGCAGGGCTGTCCTATAAGGTGAGATGTGGTCGACTAGGCTTGTATTCAGTAGCGGTTAGAAGCATGAGAGGGGATCTCATTGAACCGCATAACATTCTGACAGGGCTAAATGGACTGGATGCAGGGAGGATGTATCCCCTGGCTGGGGGTCAAGCACGAGGGGTCACAGTTTCAGGATATGGTGTAGGAATTTTAGGACTAAGATGAGGAGACATTTCTTCTCTCAGATGCTGGGGTACCTGTGGAATTCTGTACCACAGAACGCTGTGGTGGCCATGTCACTGAATATATATAAGAAGGAGATTGATATATTTCTAGACACAAATGGCATCAAAAGGTATGGGGAGGGAGCGGCAATATGCTATTGAAATAGAGGATCTGCCATGAACATATTGAATATTGGAGCAGGCTCGAAGGGCCGAATGGCCATCTCCTGCTCCTACATTTCTCGGTTTCGATGCTTCTATTCACTCTTTTTATATTTCTTGCTAGCGTACTCTCATGAGCTATCTTCTCTCTCTTTTTCATATTTAGTCGTCCTTTTGCTGGTCTTTGAAAAATACCCATCCTGTGGCCTTTCACTATCCTTTGCAACATTGTATGCTTTTGTTTTCAATTTGATACCTCCTTTACTTCCTTAGTTAGCCATGGATTGTTCATCCTTCTCTTCGAATCCTTCTTTCTCACTGGAATATATAATATATCTTTCATTTGAGTTATGATATATCTCCTTAAATGATTGCAACTGCTTTTCGACAGCCTTATCCTGTAATATATTTTCCCAGTCCAATTTTACCAAGTCTGGTTTCATACCTTTTTAATGACCTTTTATTTAAGTTCAGGACACTTGTTTCAGATCTAGCTTTCTCACTCTCAAACTGATTTTGAAATTCTACCATGTTATGATCACTCTTCCCAAGAGGATCCTTCACTTGGTGATCATTAATAAATCCAGCCTCGTTCCACATTTCCAGATCTAAAATCGTCTTTGTCCCTTCCTGTCACAATCTGGATTTCATTAACTTTATCGGTACACTGCACTTTTGCCTTCTCATTCTCCTGTGACTATTTAAATTACTGTTCAGCATGTCGCCCCGCTCCCCCCCAACTCTTTAGTTTAAAGCCCCATATACTGCCCCAGTTATTTGATTCACCACGACACTTGTTTAAATGAAGCCCGTCCCGATGGTACAGCTCCCTCTTATCCCAGTACTGGTGCCAGTGCCCCAGCAATCGAAACACATTTCTCCTACGCCAATTTTGATCCACACTCGTTCTTCGGTCTGATCCTATTTCCCTTAGGCCAATTTGCACTTGGCTCAGTTAGTAATTTGTAGTTTGTGGTTCTGCTTTTTAATTTAGACCCTTGCTGCTCATACTCGCTCAGCAGAATCTCTTTATTTGTTACCTATGTAAATGGTATCTACATGTATCATGGGAACTGGATCGTTCCCCTCCCAATCTCAGTTCCTCTCCAGCCCAGAGGAGATGTCCATTACCCTGTCACCGGGCAGACAACACAGACTCCGGGACTCATGCTCCTGGCTGCAGCAAACATTATCCTCTGGTCGCCTGTCACTTTAATTCTCCACTTCACTCCCACACTAATCTCTCTGTCCTCGGCCTTTAACATTGTTCTAATGAAGCTCAATGTATGCTCGAGGAACAGCACCTCATCTTTCGATTAGGTACTTTACAGTCTGCCAGACTGAACATAGAGTTCAACAGTTTCAGATAATTATCCCTGCCCCCATTTTTCATGCAGTATGTTTTTGCCATTCCCATTTGCAACATTTTCACAGCATGTTCTTTCAATTCCTTCCTCCCATCCTAAAACCCCACCCCCGTCTTTGAGCCTGCTTAATATCTGTTACATTTCCAGCTCTTTCCCGTTCTGATAAAGGGTCCCAGACCTGAAATGTTAACCCTGTTTCTCTCTCCACGGATGCTGCCTGGCCTGCTGAGTATTTCCAGCATTTTCTGTCGTTATTTTCTATTCCCCTACATGACTCTCCCCTATAATTATCAAATTTAATTTTTTGCCTCCATTGAAGACTCCCTGTACCATGGTGCTGCGTTCAGTTTGCTCATGCGCACTGCAGTCCCTGCTCTCGCCCACAAACGGGGTGTGACTACCTCTTGGAATAAATACGACAGGTAACTCTCCCCTTCCTGATATGTTGCAGTCTTTGAAGCTCGGAGGCCAGCTCATCAACCCGGATCCGTAGTTCCTCGATCAACCTTCAAATGTGGTTGCCATGGACATCAATGCTGTCCACCAGCAAAAAATTGAAAAAAAATGCCCAAGAAAAGAGAGAAATACTGACCAACCAATCACTTCCCTGCTTTTCTGTGAATTCTCACCTTGTTTTTTTGTCAGGTTCGCTGCCTCTGCTGTGAAAACCTCCACTTTTTTTGCCAATTCTCTGTTATTGCAAAAACATCATATTCCAACGAGGCTATTAGCGCCTGCAGCTCACAAAACTTTTTAACCACACATTATCTTTTTACACATTTAGAACTCTTAATAATAAAACCGTCTCTCCCAGTCCTCTGTGCACCATGATTCTACTTTTTAATGGAATATCCTGGTGCCCAAACACCGGGTGAACTAGATTGAACCTATAACAACTGCACTCGTCAACGTGCCCACAAGGATATTGGTCCCAACTAAGTGTAGTTCAGTAGCAGCCTGTCCATGCTGAACAGGTACATCCTGCCAGAGCTGGTCCCATTGTCCCAGGAATCTGAAGCCCTCCTTCCTGCACAATGTATCTACCCACGCATTAACCTTCCATATCTTCCTATTTCAACATCCACTCGCGCATCCTGGCACTGGCAGTAATCCAGATATTACCATATTTGAGATCCTGCTTTTTAACTTCCTCCCTGGCTCATTAAACTCTGACTGCAGGACCACAGCCCTCTTTCTCACTTTGTCGTTGGTTCTGACATGGACCACGATGTCTGGCACTTGCCCTTCCCCCCGAAGAATGTTCTGCACTCTCTCCATGATGTCCCTTACCAAAGCAGCAGGAAGGCAACATAACATATGGGTCTCACATCGGCGATTGCAAATGCTGCCTGTCCGTCGCCCTGACTTTCGGCTTCACAAATTCTGTTGCATTCCAACACATTCCTGTCGCACTGAAATGTCCTTTGCCTGACGGTGCCAGGCTCTGCACTGCAATTTTTAGAGGTTTCGTCACTCTCAGCAGTAACCAATGGTGAATATTTGTTTGAGGGTGCCACACTCCCAGAGGATATCTGAACTGCCTGCCTCGTCCCACCCTTGTGAGTGGCCACCGAATTGACACTTTGAATTCCATCTGGCGGTGCAGTACCAGAATACACCTCTAGCAATGCCTGATTCTGCTTTGCTTCCTAGATCAGACGAGATCGGGCTTGTACAGTTTAGCTCATCCGTAGGCATCAGCTGCTCCTGGTTTACCTTAGGTTAAAGATTCACGATTGATTACCGGTTCAGTTTAGTGGTGTTGTGTCTCGACCTCTTCCCTTCGTGAAACGAATACAACAAACAGTAGGAAGGAGAGAAAGAGAGGGAGAAAGAGAGAGAGCGAACTGCAAACAGTTTGGTGACTGAAATCAGCGTGAAATTGCAGGGCTGAGAACAGCTTCTGCTGGCAAGAAAAGTCTACAGCACCTGGCATTCACAGGCAATCTCCCATCCTAATGCTAACTTGAGCTTGAGCTTGAGTACAGAGATTGAATATCGCAAACAGAGTGCATTGTAACAGAGTGAGGAATGATTGAGTGCAGGAATTGGAGGCGAGGAGGAAGGCCCTGGAGATGTCTGTTTGAAAAGGAGGAGTGGATACAGGGAGCCCAAGGTCTCTAAGTTAATAGACACGAGAGCAGACCTGCAGGGCAGCGAGAGAATTGGCCACAGATAAAGGGAGGTCCGAGAGCCTGGAGCGAGCGTGTGTTTCAGGGAGCGAGGGGAATGACGTCAGCGCAATTGAAGGAGCTGATTGGTGAAAATTTCGTCGTTGTTTTTCATATTGTAGTACGTTTATTTCTGTAAGTTACTTAAAAAAAGTAAATTAGTTGATCGTCGAATAAAATAAAGCATGGCAGGTGTAGTGTCCGTGTGTAGATAAAGACACTGAAGACAGGAGTTGGTTCATAGGTATTTACTAAGCAAGTCTGGGGGGGGGTTCTAAAGGATATACACAATACACAGGCTTATATAGCCCAAGTGGCAATTACCGGCATTACGCACACCTGGGGCTCTTACAGGCACATACACCACAATTGCTCTTAAACGCACATACACCACAATTCCTCCCCTTCTAGCTAACTAGTACATCATATATTAAGTAATTATGAATTGCATGTTATATGCAAAATAATATACATTGCTGTATTAATTAATTATAAGTTAGTCTCTCAGGAGGCTTCCTGACTCGGTCCGGATAACGCCTCGGGGGTGTAGTAGTTTCTGGTGGTGTAGTAGGTTCTTCTGGCAAGGCTGATTCGGCTTGAAGGCCAGTGTCGGGTTCATTGGGCTCCAGTAACGCCGGATCGGAGGTAGATATGGGTATCTCTACTTCATCGTTAGATGTATAGAGTGGTGGTGTAGGTTGTCCCTTTTCGGATGACTTGATGATTTGGTCAGCATGGCGCCTTATTATGCTGTCTCCGATGTCCACGGTATACATCAGTGATCCTAATCGTGTGCAGATAGTTCCAGGCTGCCATTTCTCGGTACGGTAGTCCCGGGCCAAAACCGGTTGGCCTATCTGGAAGGCCCAAGTTGGCCTTTCATTCATGCCCTGAAACTGCCCGTTCTCCGCGTTCCTTCGGATGTTGGGCTTGACCAAATCCAGCCGGCATCTTAGGTTTCTATTGTAGAACATCATGGCGGGAGTTTGGTTAGTAACCATATGCGTTGCATTCCTATATGCAAATAAGAAGTTATCCACCTTGTGCTGAAGTTTTATGTCTTCATTACCCATGGCCTTGATGGCCTTCTTGAAGGTCTGGACAAACCTTTCAGCCAATCCATTGGTGGCGGGATGGTATGGGGCGGACGTGTACTGCTTTACCCCATTGTTCTTTAAGAACTTTCTGAATTCTTCGGACACAAATTGCGGTCCATTATCAGAACATATCTGCTCCGGCAGCCCATTCCTGGCAAATATGGTCCTTAATACTGTGATGTTTTTTTCCGTGGTGGTGGAGGACATCTTTATTACCTCCGGCCACTTGGAGTGTGCATCAACTGCGATTAAGAACATTGAGTCCATAAATGGACCAGCAAAGTCGATGTGCACCCTTTGCCAGGGAGATGAGGGCCACTCCCATGGATGTAGAGGGGCCTGTGGCGGAGCATTTTGGACCTTCTGGCATCCTAGGCAGCTCTTGGTCATGTCTTCAATGTCTCCATCGATACCTGGCCACCATACAAACGCCCTAGCTAGGTTCTTCATTTTCACTCCACCCAGATGCCCCTCGTGAAGCTCCTTTAGCACTTTATCCTGGAGTTTGGGTGAAATCACCACTCTGGATCCACACATCAATGTTCCTTGGCACACTGACAGCTGTTCTCTTCTTTGCGAGAATGCTGGCAACAGTGATTCGCCATGTGCTGGCCATCCCTTCACTGTTAAATCGTAGACCCGTGAGAGAGTAGGGTCATTTCTTGTCTCCCTTTCAATGGCAGTATTTGTCACCGGAAGACATTCCACTATGGTAGAGTGGAATATCTCTACTGGGTCTACTGTAGGTGCCTCTTCTATCGTTGGCAACGGTAGGCGTGATAAACCGTCAGCATTCCCATGCTGTTTTGACCCTTTGTATTCAATGTTGTATTGGTGTGCCCCTAGAAAAAGGGACCACCACTGTGCCGTCATAATGGGGACATCTTTTTTAGGGTTGAATATGGAGATGAGGGGTTGGTGGTCAGTCAGCAAGGTAAATTTTTGTCCGTGTAGGTAATGGTTGAATTTCTTCACTCCCCATACCAGGCTGAGTGCTTCCCTGTCTATCTGGGCATAGTTACGCTCAGCTGAGTTCAACGAGCGTGACGCAAAAGCTATCGGCCGTTCCGAGCCATCAGGGAATCTATGGGACAATACCGCTCCTATGCCGTAAGGGGATGCATCGCACGCCAGTCTGATTGGTAGTGATGGGTTGTAATGTGCCAAAATTTTCTCGGATGTGATTAAGTCTTTACATTTATGGAAGGCACGTTTACAGTCTTCGTTCCATTTCCAAATCACTCCTGTCTGTAGAAGATCATTAAGAGGGTGTAGAATAGTTGATAAGTTCGGTGAAAATTTATGATAGTAATTTATTAATCCCAGGAATGACGTTAATTGTGAAACATTTTCAGGTGCTGGGGCTTTTATAACTGCTTCAATTTTTTCAGGTGACTTATGCAACCCTTCCTTATTAATTATGTCGCCACAATATGATATCTGATTTTGGAAAAATTCGCACTTGGGGCGATTTGCTCGTAGGCCCCGTTCTTTCAGCCCAGTGAGCACCTGCTCCAAATTGGCAAGGTGCTCGTTGTCGTTTTCTCCTGTTATAAGGGTGTCGTCTAGGTAGCATTGAGTCCCCGGAATCCCTTGCAGGACTTGCTCCATAGCTCTTTGCCAGATAGCTGGGGCTGATGCTATTCCAAAAACCAGTCGATTGTACTGGTAAAGGTCTTTGTGTGTGTTTATTGTGAAATACTTTTTAGAGGTCTCCTCAACCTCCATCTGTAGATATGCCTGTGCCAAGTCAATTTTTGTGAAACGTTTCCCTCCGGCTAGTGAAGCGAAAATATCTTCTATCCTCGGAAGAGGATACTGTACCGTGTGAAGGACCGGGTTTACAGTAACCTTAAAGTCCCCACAGAACGATGGGTGTTGCCCATTCGCTCCAATCTATTTTGGATAAAACGCCTGCCTTTTCCAAATTCTTCAGCTCTGCCTCGACTGCCGGACGTATTGCGTATGGCACCGGTCTTGCCTTAAAAAAATTTGGAATTGCTGTATCTTCCACTTTTATTGAGGCGGTGATGCCTTTCAAGGTTCCTAGTTTCTCTTGAAACACTTCTTTGGCGTTGGCCAAGATGTCTTTTAATCGTTCAGGTATGATGTCATCATTGTTTTTTTCTTACTGGTCACTGTCAGTGCCTGAATGGAGCGCCAGTCTAAACGTATCTTCCTTATCCATTCACGTCCCAACAACAGTGGACCACCATCTTGTAGAATGTATAAATACAACTTTTGTATTTCTTTGCCGTTGTATACCACAGGCACCCTTATTTTTCCTTTGGGGTAGACTTTCTGCTCCGTATATGTTTTTAAGATAATGGATGTGTCTTTTAGAGGTATATGCGAAAATAGCCTCTCGTAATCTCGTCGATTTATTACGGTTAGAGCTGATCCTGTATCTAGCTCCATTTTAAATGGGGACCCTGCTATTGTGAGGGTAACACAAATGGTTTGGTAATCCTCTTTGGCAAGTACATTATGTAATTTGAGACAGCTTAGTCTCTTGTTTCCGGAGTCGCTGTCGCTATTCTGGTCTTCGGAGCTATTGTCCGTCATCATTTGTACCTTCCTGTACTTTACTTTATTGATTTTTTGTTTTCTGTCAGTGAATTTATTTTGTCCAGATTGACATACCCGTGCAATGTGTCCAATCTTACCACATTGCCTGCAAGCTTTGCCCTTGAACCAGCAGTCCCTCTGGTTATGGGTGGATCTGCCGCAGCGATAACATCTTCCGAACTCCTGTGTCATTTTATGGGTGCCGAAGTCCTGTGTCTCTTGTATCTCTGCAGTTCCTTTTGCTGCTGCTTCGTATGATACAGCCGTACTGAAAGCTTTGTCCAATGTTAAATCTTTTTCAGAAAGCAGTCTTTTTTGTGTTCCTTCACTTAAGAGACCGCAAACAAATTTGTCTCGAAGATAATCCGATAGTCCTGCTCCGAATTGGCAGTACTTTGATAGCTTTCTTAATTCGGTTAGGTAATCAGCGTTACTTTCATTCTTGTGTTGATTTCTCTTGAAGAACTTGAATCATTCCACTATCAGCAGCGTTGTTGGGTTTAAATGCTCCTGCAGGGTATCAACAATTTCTTTAAAAGTCTTGTCCTTTGGTTTGGCTGGAGTGATTAAATTTCGTAACAGCCCGTATGCCTTCGCGCCCATTAAGTTCAGCAGTACTGAAGCTTTTTTTTCATCTGTTATTCCATTTGCAGTGCAATAAACCTCTACTCTTTCCACGTATGTGGTCCAATCTTCTATTTCGCCAATCAAAAGCCTCAATATTACCAGATTTAGGCATTTCAGAAAAGATATGGCGCTTCCCGCGCTTCCCGCGCTTCTTTTCTTTTTTTTTCTTCTTTTTTTTTCTCTCTCTGTAGCAACGATATGGCGCTTCCCGTGCTTTCCCGCCGCTGCTACCGATAACAACGCTGTTTTACTGTGGTTTCCGTTTATTCACTGTTGGAGACTCGTTCCCGACAGAGGTCTAAACGCTGACCTGCTTGCCGTGCCGGCCGTCTCTCGAGTGCACCCTCCCATTCCGTTATTGCTTGCCTCCAATTTCGCTGCCTGTCTCAGCTGTAGAGCCCGCCGCTGGAGCTCCAGCCTGACGCCCAGGAAGGATTAGCGCAGTACCTGTCACCAGCTTGGCCAGCTGGTGAAACCACAGTTTCTCTTACTTCCTTGAGTCTTCTGGACGCTGGAGGAATGGATGTCCTTGAGGTGCTGCCGAATTGCAGGTAAGTCCGTTTCCACTTCGTCACCACTGTAGTGTCCGTGTGTAGATAAAGACACTGAAGACAGGAGTTGGTTCATAGGTATTTACTAAGCAAGTCTTGGGGGGGTGGTTTCTAAAAGATATACTCAATACACAGGCTTATATGGCCCAAGTGGCAATTACCGGCATTACGCACACCTGGGGCTCTTAAAGGCACATACACCATAATTGCTCTTAAAGGCACATACACCACAACACCCAATATAAAACAATACCTCACACTAATACAGCCCCTCAAACTAATACGTATCCTCAAACTAAAAAAGAACCACAAACTAATACAGACCCTCAACATAATACAGTCCCGTAAACTAATGCAGCCCCTCAAAGTAATACAGCCTCTCAAACTAATAGCGACCCCCAATCTAATACAGCACCTCACAATAATACTGCCCCTAAAAGTAATACAGCCCGAAAACTAATACAGACACTCAAACTAATACAGCCGTGCAAACTAATACATCCCCTCAAACTAATAGATTCTCAATCTAATACAGTCCCTCAAACTAATACAGAACTTTAACCTAAGACGTACTTCAAACTAATACAGACCGGCAAACTAATACAGTCCCTCAAACAAATACAGACCCTAAAACTAATACAGTCCCTCAAACTAATACAGCCCCTCAAACTAATACAGACCCACAAACAAATATACCCCCTCAAACTAATACAGACCCTCAAACTAATACAGACCCCCAAAATAATACAGTCCCACAAACTGCTACAGTCCCTCAAACCAATACAGACCTTCAAACGAATAAGAGTACCTCAAAATAATACAGCCCCTCAAACGATTACAGACCTACAAACTACTGAACACCCTCAAACTAATAAATTGCCTCAAACTAACTCATCAGCTCCAACTAATACAGACCCTCAAACTATTACAGTACCTCAAACTAATACAGCCACTCGAACTAATAGAGCCACTCAAAATAATACAGCTCCTCTAACTAATACGACCCCTCAAAGTAATAATCCTCCTCAAACTAATGCAGTCCCTCAATCTAATGCACCAACTCAAAATAATACAGGCGCTCAAACTAATACAAACCCACAGATTAATAAAGCCGATCAATCTAATAAAGCCCTTCAAATTAATACATCCCCTCAAAATAATACAGCCCCTCAAACTCAAACAGTTTCTCAAACTAACAATGCTACTCAAACTGATACTGTCCCTCTGACAAATAAAGCCACACAATCTAATACAGTCTCTCAAACTAATACAACCCCTGAAACTAACAAAGCACCTCAAAATTCTACAGCCCCTCAATCTCATACAGTCCCTCAAATTAATACATCACCTAAATCTAATACAGTCCCTCAAACTAACACAGCTTCTAGAATTAATGCAGTCAAAGCAAATTAATACAGCTCCTCAAAATAATAAAGCTCCTCAAATTAATACATGCCCTCAATCTAATACAGTTCCTCAAACTTTTATAGCCACTGAAATTAATACAGTATCTCAAGCTAATACCACCCATGAAACTGACACAGCACCACAAAATAATACAGACCCTCAAACTCATACTGCGCCTCAAACTAATACACTACCTCAAACTAATAAAAAACCTCAATCTAATACAGTGCCTCAAACTGATACAGCTCCACAAACTAATACAGCCCCTCAAACCAACACAACCCCTCAAACTAATTCAGATCCACAAACTAATAAAGCCCCTCAAACTAATACAGCCCCTCAAACTATTACTGCACCTCAAACTAATACAGTACCTCAAAGCAATAAAGCACTTCAATCTAATATGGTCCATTATAATAATAGAGCACCTCAATATAATACAGCGCCTCAAACTAATACTGCCCCTCAAAATAAGACAGCCCTTCAAACTAACACATCCCATCAATATAATGCAGCCACTCAAACTAATACAGCCTCTCAAACTAATACAGCAACTCACAATAATAGAGCCGCTCAAACTAATGCAGACACTCAAACTAATACAGCCCCTCAAACTAATACAACGCCTAAAACTAATATAGCCCCCAAAGTTAATACAGCGCCTCAAACTAATGGAGCACCTCAATCTAACACAGGCCCGCACCTAAACAGCTCCTCAAACTAATACATATCGTCACAATAAAACAACCTCTGAAACTAACAGAGCCTCTCAAACTAATACAACATTAACACTAATACAGCCCGTTAAACTGATACAACCCCTCAAACTAAGACACCTTCTCAAACTAATACAGCCCCTCTTGTTAATGCAGCCTCTCAAACGAATTCATCCCATCAAACTAATAAAGCACCTCAATCTAATACAGTCCCTCAAACTAATGGAGCACCTCAAATAATACAGCGCCTCGAACTAATACAGCCCCTCAAAAGATACAGACCATCAAATTAATACAGCACCTCAATATAATGCCGTGCCTCAAACTAATACAGTCTCTGAAATTAATACAGGCAATCAAACTAATATATGCCCTCAATCTAATTCAGACCCTCAAACTATTACAGCCACTGAAGTTAATACATTATCTCAAACTAATATAGCTCATTAAATTCATACTACTCCTCAAATTAATACAGCCCCCAAACTAAGAGAGCCGCTCAAAGTCATACAGTACCTCAAACTAATCCAGCCCTCATACTTATAATGCACCTCAATGTAATACATTTCCTCAAATTCATACAGCTCGTCAAACTAATACAGCCCCTCAAACTAACACAGCCCCTCAAACTAATAGAGCCACACAAACTCATTCTGCCCCTCAAACTAATAAAGCACATCAAACTAATAAATTATCTCAAACTTATAAAGCACCTCAATCTAATACAGTCCCTTAAACTAATGGAGCACCTCAATATTAGAGCGCCTCCAACTAAACTAGCCCCTGAAACGAACACAGCCCCTGAAATTAATACAGCCACTCAAATTAATACAGCACCTCAAATTAGTAGAGCGCTTCAATCTAACACAGTCCCTCACCTAATAAAGCCCCTCATACTAATAGAGACCGTCAAAATAATACAGCCTCTGGAACTGACACAGCCTCTCTAACTAATACAACATTCAAACTATTACAGAACCTCAGATACATACAGCACCTCAAATTGATAGAGCCCCTCAATCCAATACAACTTCTCAAACTAACAAAGCCCTTCAAAAAAATACGGCCCTTCAACCGAAAATAACCCCTCAAACTAATACACCTCCTCAAACTAATAGAGACCCCCTTAGTAATGCAGCCTCTCAAACTAATATCGCCACTCAAACTAATACAGCCCATCAATCTAATGCAGCGACTCAAACTAAAACAGCACCTCAAATAATACAGCCACTCAAACTAATACGGCCCCTCAAACTTATATAGCCCCACAAACTATTACAGCACCTCAAACTAAAAGCTCACCTAAAATAACAGTCCCTCAGCTAATAAAGCCCAACATAATAATACAGACGGTCAAAATAATACAGCCTCTGAAACTAACACAGCCTCTAAAACTAATACAGTAATCAAATTTATACAGATGCTCAAACTGAAACAGCCTTTCAAACTAATACAGCACCTCAGCTTAATACAGCACCTCAAACGAATACAACCCCTCAATCTAATACAGTCCCTCAAACTAATAGAGCTTCTAAATTAATACAGCACATCAAACTAATACAGCTCCTCAAAATAATATAGTCCCTCAAACTAGTACATGCCCTCAATCTAATACAATCCTTCAAGCTATTACAGCCACTGAAATTAACAAAGTATTTCAAACTAATACAGCTCCTCAAACTGATTCAGCTCCTAAAACTAATACGGCCCCTCAACCCAACACAACCCCTCAACCTAATATGGCTTCTAAAAGTAATGCAGATCATCAAACTAATACCGCTCCTCAAAGTAATATAGCCCCTCAAATTAATACATGCCCTCAATCTAATACAGTCCCTCAAACTTTTACAGCCACTGAAATTAATACAGTATGTCAAACTAATACAACGCCTCAAACTGAAACAGCACCACAAAATAATACAGACCCTCAAACTCATACTGCGCCTCAAACTAATTCAGTACCTCAAAATAATAAAACACCTCAATCTAATACAGCCCCTCAAACTGCTACAGCTCCTCAAAATAATACAGCCCCTCAACCAACACAACCCCTCAAACTAATACAGCCACACAAACTAATACAACCCCTCAAAATAAGACAGCCCTTCAAACTAACACATCCATTTAAAATAATACAGCCATTCAAACCAATACAGCCCCTCAAACTAATACAGCCCCTCAAACTAATACAATGCCTAAAACTAATAACGCCCCTCAAACTAATATAGCCCCCAAAGGTAACACAGCAACTCAAACTAATGGAGCACCTCAATCTAACACAGTCCCGTACCTAATAGATCCCATCAAACGAATACAGCTCGTTGCAATAAAACAGCCTCTGAAACTAACAGGGGCTCTCAAACTAATACAACATTCAAGCTAATACAGCCCGTTAAACTGATACAACCCCTCAAACTAAGACACCTACTCAAACTAATACAGCCACTCTTATTAATGCAGCCCCTCAAACTAATACATCCCATCAAACTAATAAAGCACCTCAATCAAATACAGTCCCTTAAACCAATGGATCACCTCAAATAATACAGCATCTCGAATTAATACAGCCCCATAAACAGATACAGACCATCAAATTAATACAGCACCTCAATCTAATACTGTTCCTCAAACTAATACAGCCTCTAAAATTAATACAGGCCATCGAACGAATGCATGCCCTCAATCTAATACATACCCTAAAACTATTTCAGCCAATGAAGTTAATACAGCATCTCAAATTAATACAGCTCCTTAAATTCATACTGCTCCTCTAATTAATAAAGCCCCACAAACTAATAGAGCCACTCCACGTCATACAGTGCTTCAAACTAATCCAGCCCCTCATACTTATGATGCACCTCAATGTAATACATTTCCTCAAATTCATACAGCTCGTCAAACTAATACAGCCCCTCAAACTAACACAGCCCCTCAAACTAACACAGCCCCTCAATCTAATAGAGCCAAACAAACTCGTACTACCCCTCAAGCTAATAAAGCACATCAAACTAATAAATTACTTCAAACTTATAAAGCACCTCAATCTAATACAGTCCCTTAAACTAATGGAGCACCTCCATATTACAGCGCCTCCAACTAAAATAGCCCCTGAAACGAATACAGCCTCTGAAATTAATACAGCCATTCAAATTAATACAGCACCTCAAATTAGTAGAGCGCTTCAATCTAACACAGTCCCTCACCTAATAAAGCCCCTCATACTAATAGAGACCGTCAAAATAATACAGCCTCTGGAACTGACACAGTCTCTCAAACTAATACCACATTCAAACTATTACAGCACCTCAGATTCATACAGCACCTCAAAGTGATAGAGCCCCTCAATCTAATACAACTCCTCAAACTAATACAGCACCTCAAACTAACAAAGCCCTTCAAAAAAAAACAGCCCTTCAACCGAAAACAACCCCTCAAACCATTACACTTCCTCAAACTAATAGAGACCCCCTTAGTAATGCAGCCCCTCAAACTAATACTGCCCCTCAAACTAATACAGCCCATCAAGCTAATACAGCACCTCAACTAAAACAGCACCTCAAATAATACAGACACTCAAAGTAATACGGCACCTCAAACTTATATAGCCCCTCAAACTAATACAGCACCTCAAACTAATAGATCACCTCAATCTAACACATTCCCTCACCTAATACAGCCCAAAATGCCAATATAGACTGTCAAAATAATACAGCCTCTGAAACTAACACAGCCTCTCAAACTAATACAGTATTCAAACTTATACAGACCCTCAAACTGAAACAGCCTTTCAAACTAATACAGCACCTCAGATTAATACAGCACCTCAAACGAATACAGCCCCTCAGTCTAATACAGTCCCTCAAACTAATACAGCATCTAAAATTACTACAGCCCATCAAACTAGTACAGCTCCTCAAACTAATACAGTCCCTCTAACTACTACATGCCCTCAATCTAATACAGTCCTTCAAACTATTAAAGCCACTGAAATTAACACAGCACCTCAAAATAATACAGAACCTCAAACTAATACAGCCCCTCAAACAAATACAGCCCCTCAAACTAATACAGCTCCTCAACTAATACAGCACCTCAAACTAATGCAGCCCCTCAAACTAATACAGCTGCTGAACTAATACAGCACCTCAAACTAATGCAGCCCCTCAAACTAATACAGCCCCTTAAACTAATACAGCCCCTCAAACTTTACAGACTTTCAATCTAATACATCACCTGAAACTAATACATCCCCTCAATCTAAAACAGCCCCTCAAATTAATACAGCACATCAAACTAATACAGCCCCTGAAACTAATACAGCCTCTGAAAGTAACAGAGCCCCTCAAATTATAGAGTCCCTCAAACAAATACAGCCCCTAAATTTAATACAGCCACTCAAAGTAAGGCAGGCCCTGAAATTAATACAGCCCCTGAAACTATTACAGCCAAGGGAGCCCAGCGTGTGAGCGAGTGTGTGAATGTCCCCGACCACCGGCCCTGCGGGCGACCTGGAGAGAGCAGCTCACACAATATCAAGCCCAGGGAGGTCAGTGTAGGCAGTGTGTGATTGTGTATGTTAATGTCGCTGATCACCGGCTCTGCAGGCGGCATGGGGGAGAGCGGCTTACCTCAATATCAGGCCCAGAGAGCCCAGTGTAGAAAGTGTGTGAGCGAATGTTCCCGAGAGAATCATAGAATCATAGATCATAGAAAGTTACAGCATGGAAGGAGGTCATTTCGGCACATCGTCTCTGTGCTCGCCATCAAAGAGCTCTCCAGCCTAATCCCATTTCTCAGCTCTTGGTCCGTAGCCTTGCAGCTTACAGCATCCAAAGTGCAAATCCAAGTACTTCTTAAATGTGGTTAGGTTTTCTGCCTCAATCGCCCTGTCAGGCAGTGAGTTCCAGACCCCCACAATCCTCTGCGTGAAGAAATCTCCCCTCAAATCAGCTCTAAACCTTCCACAAATTACTTTAAATCTTTGCCCCTGGTTTTTCACCCATCTGCTAAGAGAAATAGGTCCTTTCTATCCACTTTATCTAGGCCCCTCATAATTTAATACACCTCAATAAGGTCTCGCCTCAGCCTCCTCCGTTCCAAGGAAAACAAACCCAGCCTATCCAGTCTCTCCTCGTAGCAAAGATTCTCTACTCCCGGCAACAGCCTTTTACGTATCCTCTGTACACTCTGTAGTACAATCACAGCTTTTCTGTAATGTGGTGACCAGAACTGCAAGCAGTACAATAGCTGAGGCCTAACTAGTGTTTTATACAGTTGAAGCATAGCCTCCCTGCTCTTGTATTCTATGCCACGTCTAATAATGGCAAGCAGCCAGTTTTCATTCTAAACCAGCTTATCTACCTGGCCTGCTACCTTCAGGGATCTGTGGACATGCACTCCAAGGCCCCTTTGTACCTCTACACTACTCAGTGTACTACCATTTAATGTGTATTCCATTTCCTTGTTAGCCCTCCACAAAAGCAATACACCACACTTCTCCGGATTGAACTCTATTTGCCACTGTTCTGCCCACCTGACCAATTTATAGATATCTTCCTGCAGTATACAGCTTCCTTCTTCCGTTTCATCCACACAGCCGATTTTAGTATAATCTGAAAACTTCTTAGGCATACCCATTATATTCAAGTCAAGATCAGTGACATATACCACAAAGAGCAAGTGAGCTGCAGAACCCCACTGGATACAGCCTTCCAATCACAGAAATAACAATCGACCATTACCCGCTGCTTCCTGTCTCCGAGCCAGTATTGAATCCAACTTCACACTTTGCCGTGGATGCCATGGTCTTTTAACTTCGTGGTCGGTCTGCCATGTGGAACCTCATCAAGAGCCTTCCAAAATCCATGTAGACTACAACAAATGAACTATCCTCATCGACCCTTCTTGTTACCGCCCAAAATTATTCAATGAAGTTTGTCAGGCACGACTTCCCCTTAACAAATCGGCGCTGACGATCCTTGATCAATCAGCATCTTTCTAAATGAACATAAGAACTTAAGAACATAAGAAATAGGAGCAGGAGTAGGCCAATCGGCCCCTCGAGCCTGCTCTGCCATTCAATAAGATCATGGCTGATCTGACCCTAACCGCCAATCCACTATCACAGAACAATCTATGGAATCTAACAGAATTAGACACACAAAATAGGAGCAGGATCAGGCTAGACGGCCCCTGGGCCCGCTCCGCTACCCACAGGGCCATGACCGATCCGAACCTAGACTCATGTCCACCTTCCTGCCCGCTCCCCGTAACCCTTAATTCCCTTTACTTCAAGGAAACTGTCTATTTCTGTTTTAAATTTATGTAATGATGTAGCTTCTACAGCTTTTTGGGGCAGCATATTCCATGGACCTACCACCCTCTGAGTGAAGTAGTTCATCCTCATCTCAGTTTTGAAAGAGCAGCACCTTATTCTAAGACTATGCCCCCTAGTTCTAGTTTCACCCATCATCGGGAACATCTTCCCCGCATCCACCCGATCCAACCCCTTCACAATCTTATATGTTTCAATAAGATCGCCTCTCATTCTTCTGAACTCCAATGAGTAGAGTCCCAATCTACTCAACCTCTCCTCATATGTCCATCCCCTCATCCCCGGGATTAACCGAGTGAACCTTCTTTGTACTGACTCGAGAGAAAGTATGTCCTTTCTTAAGTATGGACACCAAAACTGTACGCAGTATTCCAGGTGCGGTCTCACCAATACCTTGTACAACAGAAGCAATACCTCCCTATTTTTATATTCTATCCCCCTAGCAATGAAAGCCAATATTCCATTGGCCTTCCTAATCACTTGCTGCACCTGCATACTAACCTTTGAGTTTCGTGCACCAGGGCCCCCAGATCCCTCTGTACTTCAGTACTTTCAAGTTTCTTGCCATTAAGATAATAACCTGCTCTACGATTTTTCCTGCCAAAGTGCACAACCTCACACTTTCCAGTATTGTATTCCATCTGCCAAATGTCTGCCCACTTCTGGTCTATGTCCCCTTGCAGGTTTTTTATGTCCTCCTCACTCACTACTTTCCCTCCCATCTTAGTATCATCTGCAAACTTTGATATGTTACACTCATTCCCCTCCTCCAAATCGTTAATATAGATTGTAAAGAGTTGGGGACCCAGCACTGAACCCTGCGGAACACCACTAGTTACTGATTGCCAGTCTGAGAATGAACCATTTATCTCAACTCTCTGCCTTCTGTTAGATAGCCAATACTCTATCCATGCCAGAATATTACCCCCATCCCGTGATTTTTTATCTTAAGCAATAATCTTTTGTGTGGCACCTTGACAAATGCCTTTTGGAAGTCTAAATACACTACGTCCACTGGTTCCCCTTTATCCACCCCAGACGTTACTTCCTCAAAGAACTCCCGCAAATTTGTCAAACATGACTTCCGCTTCATAAAACCATGCTGACTTTGTCCTATTAAATTATGATTATCCAAATGTCCTGTTACTGTCTCCTTAATAATGGACGCCAAAATTTTACCTACCACAGATGTTAGGCTAACTGATCTATAGTTTCCTGCCTTCTGTCTACTGCCCTTTTTAAATAAGGGTGTTACATTAGCAGTTTTCCAGTCTGACGGGACCTTTGCCAAGTCCAGGGAGTTTTGGAAAATTATTACCAATGCATCCACAATCCCTACCGCCACTTCCCTCAAGACCCTAGGATGTAAGCCATCAGGTCCAGGTGATTTATCCGCCTTGAGTCCCATTATTTTACCGAGTACCACTTCCTTGGTGATTTTGATCGTGTTTAGCTCCTCCCCCCCTTTAGCCCCCTGTTTGTCCAGTGTTGGGATATTCTTAGTGTTTTCTACTGTAAAGACTGATGTAAAATATTCATTCAGTGTTTTTGCCATCTCCATATTTCCCACCGTTAATTTCCCGGTCTCATCCTCTAATGGACCAACATTTACTTTAGCCACCCTTTTTCTTTTTATATAACTATAAAAACTCTTATATCTGTTTTTATATTTTTTGCTAATTTACTTTCATAATCTATCTTCCCTTTCTTAATCAATCTTTTTGTTATTTTTTGCTGTCTTTTAAAGTTTTCCCAATCCTCTATCATCCCACTAGATTTGGCGACCTTATATGCCCTTGTTTTTCGTCGAATACTATCCTTAATTTATTTACTTAGCCACGGATGGCTGTCTTTTCTTTTACACCCTTTACTTTTCAGTGGAATATATATTTTTTGGAAGTTGTAAAATAACTCCTTAAATGTATACCACTGATCATGTATCGTCTTACCCTTTAATCTATTTTCCCAATCCACTCTACTCAATTCCGCTCTCATAACTTCATAGTCTCCTTTATTCAAGCTTAGCACGCTTGTTTGAGATCCCACCTTCTCACCCTCTAATTGAATATGGAATTCAACCATGTTATGGTCACTCATTCCAAGGGGATTCTTTACTAGGACATTTTTAATTAATCCTGTCTCGTTACACAGGACCAGATCTAAGGTTGCTTGCCCCCTGGTCGGTTCAGTTACATACTGCTCAAGAAACCCATCCCTAATACACTCAATGAACTTATCCTCAAGGCAGCCCTGCCCAATTTGATTTGTCCAATTAATATGATAGTTAAAATCCCCCATAATTATAGATGTTCCCTTATTACAAGCCTCAACTATTTCCTGATTGATACTCCATCCAACAGAGTTGCCACTGTTCGGAGGCCTATAGACTACGCCCACTAGTGTTTTTTCCCGTTATTATTCCTTACCTCCACCCAAACTGTTTCATTATCCTGATGTTTTGACGCAATATCGTTTCTCTGTATTACAGTGATCCCTTTCTTTATTAACATAGCCACCCCACCTCCCCTTCCTTCCTGCCTGTCCTTCCTGATCGTTTAATAACCTGGTATGTTTAATTCCCAGGCATTGTCACCCTGCAGCCATGTTTCTGTAATGGCCACAAGATCATACCCATATGTAGTTATTTGTGTCATTAACTCGTCTATTTTGTTACGAATGCAATGTGCATTCAGAACGAATGCTACGTGCATTCAGATAGAGAACTTTCAAATATGTTTTGTGACACTTAGTTCCTGCTTTTGCCCTTTTTATTACTTTACCTTTTACTCCATACCTTCTGCCCCTTCCTGACACGCTCTGGTTTTTAATTTACCCACTGCTACCTAAGTCTATGACCTTCTTTGTTGTCATTTTTATTATTTGCTCTCTTGGAACCTCCCCCCCACTAGTTAGTTTGAAGCCCTCTCTACAGCCCTAGTGATATGATCCGCCAGGACTCTAGCCCCAACACTGGCCAAGTGAAGCCCGTCTGCATGGAACAGCTACCTCCTGCCCCAGTACTGGTGCCAGTCTCCCAGGAAGCAAAACCCATTTCTCCCACACCAGTCTTTGAGCCACGCATTTAACTCTCTAATTTTATTTGTCCTAGCCAAATTCGCTCGTGGCTCAGGTAATAATCCAGAGATTATTACCCTTGTGGTTCTGCTTTTTAATTTGGCCCTTAGCTGCTCAAACTCCCTCTGCAGAACCTCCTTCCTTGTCCTATCTATGTCGTTGGTACCAACATGGATCACGACAATTGGATCCTCCCCCTCCCACTCAAAGTTCCTCTCCAGTCCAGAGGGGATGTCCTTAACCCTGGCACTGGGCAGGCAACACAGCCTTCGGGACTCTCGCTCTCGGCTGCAAAGAACTCTACCTATCCCCTTAACGATACTATCCCCTACCACTCCAACATTTCTTTTACGTCCCCCCACTTGAATGGCCCCCTGCTCCACGGTGCTGTGGCCAGGTTGCTCATCCTCCCCGCAGTCCCTGTTCCCATCCTCACAGGGAGTAAGAGCCTCAAACCTGTTGGACAAGAGCAAGGGCTGCGGCTCCTCCAACACTACCTCCTGGATCCCCGTACCTGCCTCACTTCTAGTCACACCATCCTGACCCTGGCCACGGACTGCATCTGAATTAATTAATCTAATTGGTGTGAATACCTCGTGATACACAGAGTCCAGGTAGCTCTCCCCCTCCCTGATGTGTCTCAGTGTTTGAAGCTCGGACTCCAGCTCTTCAACACGGAGCCGGTGTTTTCTCGAGCAGCCAACACTTACTGCAAATGTGATCACCGTGAGCATCAATGGTGGTCACCAGCTCCCACACATTGCAGCAGCAACACAACACCCATTCTATGTAATTAATTAAATTTATTAATATTACTCTTAAATACCCTCTGCCCCGATTCAGGATGTTGAATATCACACCTTAGAAATTATAAACCAAAGAGATTTAAGCTTAAAAAGGGAGAAATACTTACCAACCAATCATTACCCGCTTTCTGGTGACGTCACACTTGGATTACTTTTTACCTCTCTCCTTCCCTCCGAGTTCCCAGACTGGAGATTGGTAAACGTTACCTGGTCTGTGGGACTTTTATAGCCCCGCTCTGCCGCTCAGGATTCCCGCCGACTCTGTGAGGCCTTACCTGGTCTCTGGGACTTTTATAGCCCCGCTCTGCCGCTCGAGAATCCCGCCGACGCTTTCATTCAGAATTCTATCCAATATTTTTCCCACCACCATGGTTAGGTTGACTGGCCTGTAATTACTCTGTCTAACCTTAGCTCCCTTTTTAAACCAGGGTACCACATGAGCAGTCCTCCATTACTCCGGCACCACACCTGAAGCCAGAGAAGATTGGAAGGTGATGGTCAGGGACTTTGCTATTTCCTCTTTCGCTTTGCTTAACAGCCTGGGATACATTTCATCCGAGCTTGGGGATTTAACCACTTTTAAAGCTGCGAATCCCCTTAGTACTTCCTCTCTCACTATGTTTATTTCATCTAAAACTTCACACTCATTCCCACTGAAAACAATGTCTGCTTTGCCTGCTCCTTTGTGAAGACGGACGCAAAATATTCATTAAGAACGCTACTGATGTCTCCCGCCTCCACACACAGATAACCCTCATGAGCTCTAATAGGCCCTACACTTTCTTTAGTTATACTCTTAAACTTAAAATATTCATTAATATCTTTCGTGTTTCCTGGATTTTACTTGCCAAGAATTGTTCATGTACTCACTTTGCTTTCTTAATTTCGTTTTTAATTGCAGTCCTGTACTTTCCGTACTCCTCTAAACATTCTGCAGTATTTAGCCCTCGGTATCTCTCATCCACCTCCCTTTTATTCTTTCCACTAGCCTGTATATCCACAGAAATCCAGGGGAATGTACATTTGTTAGTCCCAACGTTTATCTTTAAGGGCACCAGCCCCACGGGCATTCGGCCTGGGGGAGAGTGCCTCGACACAATATCAGTCCCAGTGAGACCATTGCAGAAAGTGTGTGAGTGAGTGTGTGAATGACCCCGATCACCGTCCCCGCGGCCCGGGTGGGAGCGGCTCAACACAATTTCAGGCCCAGGGAGGCCAGTGTAGACAGTGTGTGAGTGAGTTTGTGAATGTCCCCGAACACCGGACCCTCGGGCGCCCTGGAAGACAGCGACTCGCCACAATATCAGGCCCAGGGAGCCCAGTGTAGACAGTGTGTAACAGAAAGCAGAGAGTTGGGATAAATGGTTCATTCTCAGACTGGCAACCAGTAACTAGTGGCGTTCCGCAGGGGTCAGTGCTGGGTCCCCAACTCTTTACAATCTATGTTAACGATTTGGAGGAGGGGACCGAGTGTAACATAACAAAGTTTGCAGATGATGCAAAGATTGGAAGGAAAGTAGTGAATGAGGGGGACATAAAAAACCTGCAATGGGACATAGACAGGCTAAGTAAGTGGGCAGAGATTCGGCAGATGGAATACAATACTGGAAAGTGTGAGGGTATGCACTTTGGTGGGAAAAATCATAGAGCAAGTTATTATCTGAATGACAAGAAACTGGAAAGTACTGTAGTACAAAGGGATTGGGGGTCCTGGTGCACGAAACTCAAAAAGTAAGTATGCAGGTGCAGCAAGTGATCAAGATGGCCAAGGGAATGTTGGCTTTTATTGCTAGGGGGAGAGAATATAAAAACAGGGAGGTATTGTTGCAATTGTACAAGGTATTGGTGAGACCGCACCTGGAATACGGCATACAGTTTTGGTGTCCTTACTTAAGAAAAGACATACTTGCTCTCGAGTCAGTACAAAGAAGGTGCACTCGGTTAATCCCGGGGATGAGGGGGTGGACATATGAGGAGAGGTTGAGTAGATTGGGACTCTACTCATTGGAGGTCAGAAGAATGAGAGGCGATCTTATTGAAATATATAAGATTGTGAAGGGGATTGATCGGGTGGATGTGGTGAGGATGTTTCCAATGATGGGTGAAACTAGAACTAGGGGGCATAATCTAAGAATAAGGGGCTGCTCTTTCAAAACTGAGATGAGGAGATACTTCTTCACTCAGAGGGTAGTAGGTCTGTGGAATTTGCTGCTCCAGAAAGCTGTGTAAGCTACATCATTAAATAAATTTAAACAGAAGTAGACAGCTTCTTAGAAGTAAAGTCTATTAGGGGTTACGGGGAGCGGGCAGGAAATAGGACATGAGCCTATGTTCGGAATGGTCATGCTCCTGTGGGTAGTGGAGCGGGCCCAGGGGCCGTGTAGCCTGGTTCGGCTCCTACTTCTTGTGTTCTAATTATGTGTTAGATTTCAGGAGATTGTTCTATTCCTGTTCCTGGCTGGGGTGGAGATCACCTTTTACAGAAGGTAAGTACTGTAGAAAATATAGGGACAGTGATCTCCTGGACGAATTTCGATCGCCTAGATGGGTCGGAGAGGAATTTCCCAGATTTTATTCTCCCAAATTGGCCATTGTTTTTTTTATCTGGTTTTTCGCCTCTACCAGGAGATCGCATGGGTTCAGGAGGGATGTAGAGTGATAGTAGATTTGACGTTAGGATCAGATCAGCCATGATCTTATTGAATGGTGGAGCAGGCTCGAGTGGCCGATTGGCCTACTCCTGCTCCTATTTCTTATGTTCTTATGTTCTTATGAATGTCCACGATCACCGGCCCCATGGACAGCCCGGGGGAGAGCAGATCACCACAATATCAGGACCAGGGAACCCAGTGTACACGGTTTGTGAGAGAGTGAGTGTGTGAATGTCCTCAATCACCGGCCCCGCGGACAGCCCGGGGGAGAGCAGATCACCACAATATCAGGACCAGGGAACCCAGTGTACACGGTTTGTGAGAGAGTGAGTGTGTGAATGTCCTCAATCACCGGTCCCGCGGGCAGCCCGGGGGAGAGCAGATCACCACAATATCAGGACCAGGGAACCCAGTGTACACGGTTTGTGAGAGAGTGAGTGTGTGAATGTCCTCGATCACCGGCCCCGCGGGCAGCCCGGGGGAGAGCAGATCACCACAATATCAGGACCAGGGAACCCAGTGTACACGGTTTGTGAGAGAGTGAGTGTGTGAATGTCCTCAATCACCGGCCCTGCGGACAGCCCGGGGGAGAGCGGCTCGCTGCAATATCAGGACCAGGGAACCCAGTGTACACGGTTTGTGAGAGAGTGAGTGTGTGAATGTCCTCAATCACTGGCCCCACGGACAGCCCGGGGGAGAGCAGATCACCACAATATCAGGACTAGGGAACCCAGTGTACACGGTTTGTGAGAGAGTGAGTGTGTGAATGTCCTCAATCACCGGCCCCGCGGGCAGCCCGGGGGAGAGCGGCTCGCTGCAATATCAGGACCAGGGAAGCCAGTGTACACAGTTTGTGAGAGAGTGAGTGTGTGAATGTCCTCAATCACCGGCCCCGCGGACAGCCCGGGGGAGAGCAGATCACCACAATATCAGGACCAGGGAACCCAGTGTACACGGTTTGTGAGAGAGTGAGTGTCTGAATGTCCTCAATCACCGGCCCCGCGGACAGCCCGGGGGAGAGCAGATCACCACAATATCAGGACTAGGGAACCCAGTGTACACGGTTTGTGAGAGAGTGAGTGTGTGAATGTCCTCAATCACCGGCCCCGCGGACAGCCCGGGGGAGAGCGGCTCGCTGCAATATCAGGACCAGGGAACCCAGTGCACACGGTTTGTGAGAGAGTGAGTGTGTGAATGTCCTCAATCACCAGCCCCGCGGACAGCCCGGGGGAGAGCGGCTCGCTGCAATATCAGGCGCAGGGAACCCAGTGTACACGGTTTGTGAGAGAGTGAGTATGTGAATGTCTTCAATCACCGGCCCCACGGACAGCCCGGGGGAGAGCGGCTCGCTGCAATATCAGGCACAGGGAACTCTCAGCCTGCAATTTTTCAACTTCTTCTCATCCTTTAATAAATTTCACAATCAGAGTAAAGGGATATTTTGCCAATTTCTTCAACTGCTCTCTATACTTAGTCTGGGTCATGGCATAAATCCCAGTGTTTGTGCAGCAACTCAGCTGCTGCAGCCCATATCCCATTTCCAGTACATAATCAGGTAGATCTACAGACACAGACACCAAATGCCTTATCCGCCACCATATACAATACATCATGAACACTGCCCATAGCAGGATGAAATTGCCGGAGATAACAAGCAGTAAAATGATGGATTTCCTGCGGCTCTCCATCTCTGGGTCTCTGAGACTCTCCCCATTGCTGGGACCCCGGAGTCTCCTGCGTGCTCTGCTGGCCACTAATATGTGTCTGACAGTGACAGCATTCAGCAGCAGAATCAGGACAAATGGGACTCCCGGTGTGAGAATATAATGAATGAACTCGATTGCTCCCCAGACACGTGAATTCCGAACATTGCTTGTTACAAAACAAAACCAGGCGCTGTTCGAAAGCCAATACCGATCTGTGAACATAAAATACCAGAAAATGTTTTTTGAAGAGCTCAGCACAGTCACTGTTCCCAGAACAACAGCCGCCGTTTTTTCAGTGCAATATTTAGTTTTCAGCTTCTGGCAACAAATGGCCACAAATCGGTCAAAGGTGAAAGTGACGGTGAACCAGACAGAACAGTCTGTGGCTGCATAAAGCAGGACGGCATGGATATTACACACGGGGATGGACCGCACGAAATCAAACTGTTCCCTATAAACAACCGGAATCTGCCTCAATATCAGGTCGAGGATAACGACCAGTAGATCCGCCGTTGCCATAGCCACCAGGTAGTGAGTGACACATTTGGAGAGACCGCACTTTCCCCGTGACAGGATCACAATCGTCACTAAGTTCACTGTGAGGACGGAAAGTATACATGGAAATTATATATCATGCTTGGAGCAAAAGCATCAGTTTGATGGAATTCGGTGTGAATTCTGCAACACATTACCGACATTCAATGATATAATTTAATTCTATTACCTCTGGAGCTGAATAGAGGGTTTATTGTAAGAATAATCGGGAATAGATTGCTGAATCAAGAAATGAAATTGGGATAAATGCAACATAAAAGTAACAACTGTTTCATCAATGCGAGATTAAACGATAGATTAACCTTTAGCCCAGCAGACAAAAGCACCGCCCGAGGTATCAGGGGCACAAAGGACCAGAACCTCTCAGGAAGCCTTCGTGTCCCGGGATTAGTCAGCTTTTTTAGCGGTGCAATTCGCTTCTGTGCCCCTGTGTTCAGGAGGGGGAAATGCAGCATGCATTACTGCTCCTGCTTCGATAATCCATTATGTTTTGAACTGACAATGAATGCAACAGCAAAATACAGAAACTAAAACCTTGTCATGTAATAATTACAGACAATTGTATGTAAAATATACGGATGTAATATGACAATGTGCAGATAATAAATGCAAGTGCTGTGCCGTTGTGAAGAAAACTGGGCTGTCAGAAGCGTTTCGAAGATTGAGTTTTCCACATTTTTTTGAAAGACTCAAATCTTACATCATTGAACGGAAGATTTTCCAAAAAGCATTGCAAATAACATCAAAAAGAAAGGACACAGAATTAAAATAAATAGTAATCATTGATGAGCTAATGTCCCACCAAATACATTGATCAGGATCGAATCGTACGACGTATCACACAGGCAATGCTTTTTTAAAGTATCTGAATAGAAATGGCAGAGACGTATTCTTGTATTTTTCATCTTTTGGCATCCAACTTGTGCACATAATATTCGGCAGCAAAATATCAAAGGATTTTCTTATTCTCAGTACTTCAGTTACAACCTGCTGAGATTGTTCTTCCTGAAGTACAGCAAGAAGCAACAGAGAATCACTCTGGGTCTCGCTGAGTGATCCACTGAAATGTGACAGGCGGGCATGGGATCCAATTGTAAATTCAAAACAATGATTAGAAATAAATGTATTGAAATCTAACTGAATGAACATTTTGTGAGAATGTAAGTTATCCTTGTAATAATTTTCCAGCCATCAGAAGCAGAGCCACTAATATAGAACCGTAGACCGTGGGAAAGGAGACACTGACTGGAACTGAATGATTACCAGAAATTTCAGACCATTAAAGATGTGTCTGGGATCTGGCAGGATCTGTACCTGTGACACTGTAAGTAACCATACCGAGCATTAGGTGAAAACAACAGCAAAATATTGCGGATACTGGAAATCTGAAATGAAAACAGAAAATGCTGGAAATGCTCAGCGGCTCAGGCAGCATCTGTGGAGAGAAACAGAATTAACATTTCAGGTCGATGACCTTTGGCCTTCAGGTTAAAAATCTCCCAAACTAAGATAGCATTTTTCTGATCTGATACAAATGTTGTGCAGATAGCAGACTGAAATTCGTTAAATGAAGTGCCCCGTCCAATGAATTTGTTGGATTTGAATATAGAACATTTGAATCTTGGTAACACTGTATCACCTTCAGAATCAATATCTGACAGCAACGCGGTTGGGATGGGGAACGGCAAAGAGTGAAACACAGTTAAACATGGTGTACAGAATTAATAGCTGCATACAAAGACTTGCCAGGAACACCAACAGTAGCCAGGGTGTTCCAGTATGTTAATACAACAACCCATGCCTTAATAAAGATGCAGCAACTTGAACCACATAATATCATCAATAACTGAATATATCATGCTAAATCGCAAGAATAATATTACAGTGTAACATGGTTTATAGAATTAATAACTGGATATAGTTCCTCACTAGAAACAACAACGAGGAGGTGATAGTAAATATTTTCTATATCATAAGATATTCCTAATATCCATAACACTTATCCCCGATCCATGCCTTCCCTTGTGTGAGTAGGTGCTGGGCTTTGTTTTCTAAAATTACCGAGGACAGAACAGAGAGAAGGGACTTTCTCTTCCTGTGTTGATCTAAAGCTGAGAACAAAAGGCGAGAAAGTGACAGAAAGAAGGAAGGGTTAACGTGTTAGCTGTGGCTAAATGGGTAGCACCCTGGCCTCCGAGTCAGAAGGCGCTATAAAATGCAAGTCCTTCTTTCTTAAAAGATAGAATCATTCAATGGTTACAGCACCGAAGGAGGTAATTCGGCCTGTCGAGCCCGTGCTGGCTCTCTTCAAGAGCACTTCAGCTAGTCTCACCCCCCCCCACACACTTTCCCTGTAGCCCTGCATTTATTTCTCCTACAGCCACTTATCCAATTCCCTTTGAAAGCACCGATTGATTCTGCCTCCACCAACCGTTCAGGCAGTGCATTCCAGATCATAACCACTCGCTGCGCAAAAAAAGATTTTCCTCATGTCAGCTTTGGTTCTTCTGCAAATCACCTTAAATCTGTGTCCGATGATTCGCGACCTTTCTCCAAATGGGAACCGTTTCTCTCTATTTACTCTGTCTGGACCCCTTATGATTTTCAACATCTCTGCATAATCTCCTCTCCAACTTCTCTGCTCTAAGGAGACAAACCCCAGCTTTTCCAGTCTATCCACGTATCTGAAGTTCCTCATCCCTGGAAATATTCCTGTAAATCATTTCAGCAACCTCTCTAATGCCTTCACATCCTTCCTAATTTGCGGTGCCCAGAATTGAAAAAAGTACTCCACTTGAGGCCGACACAGTGCTTTATACATGTTCATCATAACTTCCTTGTTTATGTATTCTATGCTTCTTTTTATGAAGCCCAGGATCCCATAGGCTTTTTAACCGCTTTCTACCCTGTACTTTCAACGATTTGTGCACATATACCCCCAGGTGTGTCTGTTCATGCACCCCCTTTAGAATTCTGCCCTATAGTTTAGATTGCCTCTCCTCATTCTTCCTAACAAAATGTATAACTTCACACTTTTCTGCGTTAAATTTAATCTGCCACGTGTCCGCCCATTCCATCAGCCTATTTATGTCCTCTTCAAGTCTGTCACTATATGCCTCATTGTTCACTATACTTCCAAGTGTTGTGTCGTCTGAAAATTTCGAAATTGTGCGCTGCACAACCACGTCCAACTCATAAATATATATCAAGAAAAGCAGTGCTCCTAGCACCGACCCTTAAACAACACCTGTATACCTTCCTCTAATCGGGAAAGCAACAGTTCGCCACTGCTCTCTGTTTCCTGTCACTGGACCAATGTCGTATCCATGGTGCCACTGCCCCTTTTATTCAATGTGCTTCAACTTTGCTGGAAAGCCTATTATGTGGCACTTTATCAATCGCCTTTTTGAAGACCATGTACACCACTTGAACTGCATTGCCCTCACCAACCCTCTCTGTTATATTAGCAAAAAACTCCGTCAGGTTGGTTAAACATGATTTTCCTTTGACAAATCCGTGCATGCTTTCCTTACTAATCCACAGTTGTCCACACTTAATTTTGTCCCGGATTATCGTTTCTAAAATTTTCCCAACCAGCAAGATTAAACTGACTGGCCTGTTGTTGCTGGGTTGATCCGTATACCCTTTTTTGCAAAAGGATGTAACATTTGCAATTCTCCAGTCGTCTAGCACCACACCCTTTCTAAGGAAGATTGGAAGATTATGGCAATAACTCCGCCATTTCCACCCTCGCCTCCCTCAGCATCTTCGGATGCATCTCATCCGCTCCTGGTGACTTATCCACTTTAAGTACAAGAAGATTTTGTAGTATCTCGTCTTTATCAATTTTTAGCCCATCCACTCTCTCAACTACCTCGTCTTTGACTATGACTTTGGCAGCAGCTTCTTCCTTGTTAAAGACAGATGCAAAGAATTCATTTAGTATCTCTGCCATGTCCATTACCTCCATTCGTAGGTCATCTTTTTGTCCTTAATCGCCCCCATTACTATCCATTTACTATCTACATGCCTATAGAAGACTTTTGATTCCAATTTATGTTTGCTGCAATTCTATTTTCATATTCTCTCTTTGCCACTCCTATTTCCTTTTTCACTTCCTCTCTGAAATTTCTATATTCAGCCTGGTTCTCACTTATATTCTAAACTTGACATCTGTCATACTCCCCCTTTCTCTGCTTCCTCTTACTCTCTGTCTCTTTTATCATCCAGGGAGCTTTGGCTTTGGTTCCCCGACCTTTGGCCCTCGCGGGAATGTACCTCGATTGTACCCGAATCATCTGTTCTTTAAAGGAGGCCATTGTTTAATTAGAGTTTTGCATGCCAGTCTTTGATTCCAAATTACCCGGGCAGGCTGCGTTGTCAGCAAACTGAAGCTGGCCCTCCTCCAATTAAGTATTTTTACAATAGATTGCTCACTGTCAATTTTCCATAGCTAATCTAAACCTTATGCGAATATGGTCACTGTTCCCTAAATGTTTGCTTACTGACACTGGCACCACTTCACCTATCTCATTCCTCAGAAGCAGATCTAGCAATGCCTCCTTCATCTTTGGGCCAGGAATGCACCAATCAAGAAAGTTCTCTTGAATTCACTTCAAAAATTCTTTCCACTCTCTGCCCTTTATATGTTAACTATCTCAATCTATATTAGGATAATTGAAGGCCCCCATTTTCACTGCACTCTATTTCTTCATTGCAAATTTGCTCCTCCATGTCTTTCCCACTAGCTGGTGATGTATGGAATACACCTAGTCGTATCATGGTACCACCATTGTTTCTTAACTCGAAACCAATAGATTCTGTCCTTTGCTGCTCCTGGAAATCCTCTCTCTCCAGCACTGCAACATTCTCCTTAATCAAAACTGCTGCCACAGCTCCATTCTTTCCTGCACTTTTTGTCCCGTACACCTTATATCTGGGAATATTTATGACCAAATCCTGCCCTTGTTTCAGCCAGGTCTCTGTTATCGCCACAACAACATTTTCCGATGTGGCGATGTGCGACTGCAGCTGAAAAACCTTATTTACCAAATGTCGTTCGTTTACATACATGCACTGTAAACCTATCTTAGACATTACAATAGCAAAGTGCTGCGGTGCTGGAAACCTGAAATAACGACAGAGGAAGCTGGAAACACTCAGCAGGTCAGGCACCTCCCGTGGAGAGAGAACATTAGTAACTTTTCAGGTCGGTGATACTTCGTCAGAACTGGATAAAGTTAGAGATGTGACAGCTTTAAGCAGGTGCATGAGCAGGGAAAGGGGGGAGGTAAGAACAAAAGGGAAGGCCTGTGGTAGGGTGGGAGGCAGGAGTGGTTAAATGTTGCAATGGAAAAGGCAGAATCATCAAAAGCTGCCTCCTGAAGAAATAGGGGCAGAGATTATGGTCTGAAATTGTTGAGCTCAGTGTTGAGTCCAGAAGGCTGTAAAATATCTAATAGAAGGATGAGGAGCTTTTCTTCGAGCTGACGTTGTTTGAAGCTGAGGACGGAGAGGTCAGACGGGGAGTGGAGCGCTTGTCACTTTAATTATCCGCTCCACTCCCACTCTGACTGGAGCTCAGGCAACAGCTGTTGATGAATCTGACATCCCCATTTGCAACGTTTAACTACTCCTGCTTCCCACCCTAACACGGACCACTGCTTTTGTTATTTCCTCTCCTCCTCCTTTCCCAGCTTCCGCACATGCTGACAATCTGTTACATCTCTAATGTTTTCCAGTTCTGACGAAGGGGCACAGATCTGAAACGTTAACTCTGGTTCACTGCCCACAGATTCTGCCTTACATGCTGAGTGTTTCCAGCATTTCCTGTTGTTATCTTAGACTTCCTTGGATTCTCTCTTAGTCTGAACCCATCTAATACCGTACTATTTCATGCTCTTCTGCTGCCTATCCCTCCAACTCCATTGTGCAACTTGTTTCTCCTTTCTAATGCAAAATCCTGGTGCCCAACCCCCTGGAAGATTAATTTTAACCCTCCCCAACAGATCTATCAAGCCCCACCCGCCCCTCGTGAGAACATTGGCCGCAGCTCTGTTGAGGTGCAGCCTGTACAGGTCCCACCTCCCCAAGAACAGGCATCAATATCCCAGGAATCTAAAGCCCTCCTTTCTGCACCATCTCTCCATCCACGCATTAATCTGGTCTATCCCCATATTTCTATATTCACTAGCTCGTGGCACCGGGAGTAATATCCAGAGATGACTACCTTCGAGATGCTGCTTTTTAATCTCTTCCTAGCATTTTACAGGAGCACATCACTCTCTCTACCTATGACATTGGTACTGATATGGACCACGATCTCAGTCTGTTCACCCTCCCCCCCTCAGAATATCCTGCAGACACTGAGTGACATCCTTGTCACTGGCGCCAGGGAGGCAACATATCATCCTGGAATCGTTTGCCGCCGGAGTAAAGCCCCTCTGTTTCCCTAACTAGCGAATCGCCTACCAATATTGCTTTCCTCCTCCCGCCCTGCACAACGGTGTCACCTCTGGTGCCGTGGACTTGGCTCTGGTTATACTCCCCGGAGGTCCCATCAAAAAGTGGTTAGAGAGTGAGATGCACTCAGGGGGCTCCTGCACTACATGCCTGGTCCTACTTGTCTGTCTGATGGCCACCCATTCCTTCGCTGCCTGCACACTCTGCTGCGAGTTGACCACCTCCTGAAACGTGCTATCCACATAACTGACAGCCTCACGGATGCAACGCAGTGACGCCAGCTGCTGCTCAATCTCCAAAACCCATGGGAAGTGGCCTGGAGATCCCACGTGCCACAAGATGGGCATTCTACGGGACTGTGGTGCCCTGCCATGCGGCTACTTAATAGACTATTAACGAACTTAACACAATTAAACTCAAGACTTAAAAAAATCACCTTCTGCTCACCATTTCTTTACTTTTCAGCATCTTCCCTTGTGCTCGCTCCCAGCTCCGGGTTCTCTTGCCTACCTTTACCTCCAGCCGCTCCACTCACTCTCTCCTCCTTCCCGCTCTTCCCCTAAATCCTACTCTCTCCAAATTCACAACCTTAGCACTCTGTTTAGAACCACTCCTTTTAGGATCACACTGTGCAGACCATTGACAATATTTGATTTCCCCACTATTGTTCTCTGATTTATTCCATGCAGGCCATCCGGTTCAAGAAATAATAAATACATGTTCCTAAGAAGCAAGATCTTACCGATGATCCCAGTGATGGAACTATGACACTCGCTTACATGACATTGCTCTCGCCTCAATCCAGGAATTTAGTTCCCAGGGTCGACTAAATTACATTGCTTCGGTCTCAGTCAAGGATTTTTATTCACAGGGCCACCCAGATGACACTGCTCCCGCCTCAGTTCAGGAATTTCATTCCCAGGGCTGCGTAGATTAAACGCCTCCCACCTCAGTTCAGGAATGTCATGCCCAGGGCTGCTTAGATTACACTGCTCCCGCCTCAGTTTAGGAATTTCATTCCCAGGGCAGCCTAGATTACACTGCTCCCGCCTCAGTTCAGGAATTTCATTCCCTGGGCCTTCGACATGACACTGCTCCCACCACAGACCAGGAATGAGATTCCCAGGGCTGCCTAGTTTACACTACTCGCACCTCAGTTCAGGAATTTCTTTCCCAGGGCTGCCAATATTACACTGCTCCCACCTCATTTCAGGAATTTCATTCCCAGGGCTGCCTAGATTAAACTGCTCGCGCCTCAGTCCAGGAATTTCATTCCCTGGGCCGCCTAGTTTACACTGCTCCCGGCTCAGTCCAGGAATTTCATTCCCTGGGCCGTCTAGTTTACACTGCTCCCGGCTCAGTCCAGGAATTTCATTCCCTGGGCCGTCTAGTTTACACTGCTCCCGCTTCAGTCCAGGAATTTCATTCCCTGGGCCGTCTAGATTACACAGCTCCCTCCTCAGTCCAGGAATTTCATTCCCTGGGCCGTCTAGTTTACACTGCTCCCGGCTCAGTCCAGGAATTTCATTCCCTGGGCCGTCTAGTTTACACTGCTCCCGGCTCAGTCCAGGAATTTCATTCCCTGGGCCGTCTAGTTTACACTGCTCCCAGCTCAGTTCAGGAATTTCATTCCCAGGGCTGCCTAGTTTACACTGCTCCCGGCTCAGTCCAGGAATTTCATTCCCTGGGCCGCCTAGTTTACACTGCTCCCGGCTCAGTCCAGGAATTTCATTCCCTGGGCCGTCTAGTTTACACTGCTCCCGGCTCAGTCCAGGAATTTCATTCCCAGGGCCGTCTAGTTTACACTGTTCCCTCCTCAATCCAGGAATTTCATTCCCTGGGCCGTCTAGTTTACACTGCTCCCGGCTCAGTCCAGGAATTTCATTCCCTGGGCCGCCTAGTTTACACAGCTCCCTCCTCAGTCCAGGAATTTCATTCCCTGGGCCGTCAATATGACACTGCTCCCGGCTCAGTCCAGGAATTTCATTCCCTGGGCCGTCAAAATGACACTGCTCCCACCTCAGTTCAGGAATTTCATTCTCAGCTGATTTCTATATTGCCTAAAACTAGAACAAGCACAAGAAAAAAACATGTTTCTAAATATTGTCCTTACCCATACAAACTTGTCATTGTGTTTGACCGAGTGGAAGAATACATAAAAGGGGCAAAGTGTTGATTCCAAGAAATGAAAGGTAAACGTTTAAAATATTAACTAATGAGGTAAATACTCTGTAAGCACTTCAATACTCCATGAAATGCTCATGAAACATTGAGTTCTCGCAGTCATACTCACAGAACCATAGCGAGCACGCAACATTCCCGACTCCTCCATCATCATCGTATGGTCTGCACAGATCTAGCAGTGCAGGGAGCACAGGGGTATACAGTCGGGAAGGGAGATACCCTGCATGTCCTCAATCTTACTTATACACATAACGAATTCTCATGGCTTCAGGTCTGACATGGGCAAGGTAACTGCCTGCTGATTACTACCGAACACCCTCCCTCAGCTGATACATCAGAACATCTTCATGCTGAACACCAGTAGATGGAAGCACCGAGTGCAGAAAGGGCACAAAATATACACTGGTCAGAAGGGGGAAACTTCAATGTCCATCACCAAGATTGACTCGGAAGTACCATCATTAACTGAGTCCTGAAGAACACAGCTGCCAGACTGGGATTGTGGCAGCTGGTGGGAGAATCAACATCAGATAGCATCCTACTTGTCCTCGTCCACACCAAACTACTTATCGCATACATAGCTGTCCATGACGATATAAGTATGACTTACCACTGCACAATATCTGTGGAGAAGAAGTCTCGCCTTAACCATGAGGTCACCCTCCATCATATCATTAGGCACTACAATGGGGCTCAATGGGATGAAAGAGGCAAGCGATGCCAAAACCAACCTGTCATAGCCAGTGGTTAACGTGAGAACATAAACATAAGAAATAAGAGTCGGAGTAGGCCATCTGGCTCTTGCAGCCTGCTCGGCCATTCAATAAGATCATGGCTGATCATCGAACTCAACTTCAATTTCCTGCCCGTTCTCCAAATCGTTTGATTCCCCTTAAGTCCTGAAATCTATCTCTCTCAAGCTTGAATATACTCAAAGCCTCAGCATTCACAGCCCTCTGGGGCAGATAATTCCACTGAGTCACATCCCTCTGAGTGGAGAAATTCCTCGCCATCTCAGTTTTAAATGGCTTACCTCTTATTCCGGGACTATGCCCCTTAGTTCTAGACACTCCAGCCAGGGGAAACAATCTCTCAGCATCTGCTCTGTCAATCACACTCAGAATCTACCCTGTCAATCACACTCAGCATCCAACAGGTCAACCCCCCTCAGAATCTACCCTGTCAATCACACTCAGAATCTACACTGTCAATCATACTCAGCATCCAACAGGTCAACCCCCCTCAGCATCTGCCCTGTCAATCCCGCTCAGAATCTAACCTGTCAATCCAACTCAGCATCTTCCCTGTCAATTCCACTGAGCATCTACCCTGTCAAACCCCCTCAGCATCTAACCTGTCAAGCCCCCTCAGCAATTAGCCTGTCAATCCCCCTCACAATCTACCCTGTCAATCCCCCTCAGAATCTGCCCTGTCAAACCCCTCAGCATCTGCCCTGTCAATCCCCCTCAGAATCTAACCTGTTAATCCCCCTTAGCATCTACCCTGTCAATCCCAATCAGCATCTGCCCTGTCAATCCCCCTCAGCATCGGCCCTGTCAATCCCACTCAGAATCTAACCTGTCAATCCCCCTCAGCATCTACCTGTCAATCCCCCTCAGCATCTACCTGTCAATCCCCTTCAGCATCTACCCTGTCAATCCCCCTCTGCATCTACCCTGTCAATTCCCCTCAGCATCTAACCTGTCAAACACCCTCAGAATCTACCAAATCAATCCACCTCAGAATCAAACCTTCCAAACCCCATCACAATCGGCCCTGTCAAACCCCCTCAGAATCTACCCGGTCAATCGCCCTCAGCGTTTGCCCTGTCAACCCCCTCAGAATCTACACTGATAATCCCCTCAGAATTCACCCTGTCAAACGACCTCAGAATCTGCCTTTTTAATCCCTCTCAGCATCTACCCTGTCAATCTCCCTCTGCATCTACCCGGTAAATCCCGCTCAGAATATACCCTGCCAATCCCCCTCAGCATCAGCCCTGTCAATCCACCTCAGCATCTACCCTGTCAATCCCCCTCAGCATCTAACCTGTCAATCCACCTCAGCATCTGCCCTGTCAATCCCCCTCGGCATCAAACCTGTCAACCCCCTCAGAATCTAACCTGTCAATCCCCCTCAGCAACTGCCCTGTCTATCCCCTTCAGCATCTGCCCTGTCCATCCGTCTCAGCATCTGCCCTGTCAATCCCCCTCAGCATCTGCCCTATCAACCCCCTTCAGAATCTGCCCTGTCAATCCCCCTCAGCATCAACCTTTCAATCCCCCTCAGAATCTGCCCTGTCAATCCCTCTCAGCATCTAACCTGTCAGTCCGCCTCAGCATCAAACATATCAATCCACCTCAGAATCTACCCTTTCAACCCCACTCAGCATCTACCCTGTCAATCCATCTCAGCATCTGTCCTGTCAATCCCCCTCAGCATCTACACTGTCAATACCTCTCTGCATCTAACCTGTCAGTCTCCCTCAGCATCTGCCCTGGCAATCACCCTCAGAATCTACCCTGTCAATCCCCCTCTGCATCTACCCTGTCAATATTTTCAGCATCTGCCCTGTAAATCCCCCTCAGCATCTAACCTGTCAATCCCCCTCAGAATCTGCCCTCTCATCCTCCCTCAACATCTACCCTGTCAATACCCCTCAGCATCTGCCCTGTCAATCGCCTCTCAGCATCTACCTGTAAATATTCATCAGCATCTACCCTGTCAGTCCCCCTCAGAATCTACCCTGTCAACTCCCCTCAGCATCTACCCTGTCAATCCATCTAAGCATCTGTCCTGTCAATCCCCCTCAGCATCTACACTGTCAATACCTCTCTGCATCTACCCTATCAGTCTCCCTCAGCATCTTCCCTGGCAATCACCCTCAGAATCTACACTGTCAATCCCCCTCTGCATCTACCCTTTCAATCTTTTCAGCATCTGCCCTGTAAATCCCCCTCAGCATCTACCCTGTCAATCCCCCTCAGAATCTGCCCTCTCATCCTCCCTCAACATCTACCCTGTCAATACCACTCAGCATCTGCCCTGTCAATCTCCTCTCAGCATCTACCTGTCAATATTCCTCAGCATCTACCCTGTCAGTCCCCCTCAGAATCTACCCTGTCAATCCCCCTCAGCATCTAACCTGTCAATCCCCCTCAGCATCTGCCCTGTCAATCCCCCTCAGAATCTACACTGTCAATCCGTTCAGAATCTACCCTTTCAAACGACCTCAGAATCTGCCGGGTCAATGCCCCTCATCATCTGCCCTGCCAAACCGCCTCAGCATCTGCCCTGTCAATCGCCTCAGCATCTAATCTGCCAATCCCGGAAATCATCTACTCTGTCAATCCCCCTCAGAATCTACTCTGTAAATCCCAGGCAGCATCTACTCTGTCAATCCCCCTCAGAATCTACTCTGTGAGTCCCAGACAGCATCTACTATGTCAATCCCAGACAGCATCTACACTGCCAATCCCCCTCAGAATCTACCGTGGCAATCCCCCTCAGCATCTACCCTGTTATTCCCCTTCAGAATCTACCCTGTCAATCCCCTCAGATTCTATCCTGTAAAGCGATCTCAGAATCAGCCCTGTCAATTCCACTCAGCATCTGACTTGTCAATCCCCCTCAGCATCTGCTCTGTCAATCCCCCTCAGAATCTATTCTGTCAATCAATGACAGCATCTACACTGTCAATCTCGCTCAGAATCTAATCGGTCCATCACAGACAGCAACTACTCTGACAATTCTTGACAGCATCTACTCTGTCAATCCCAGACAGCATCTACACTGTCAATCCCGCTCAGAATCTATTCTGTCCATCCCAGACAGCATCTACTCTGTCAATCTCAGACAGCATACTCTGCCAATCACAGACAGCATCTACACTGACAATCCCCCTCAGAATCTACCCTGTCATTCCCCCTCAGAATGTATCCTGTCAATCCACCTCAGAATCTATCCTGTCAAAACGCCTCTGAATCTGCCTTGTCAATGCCCCACAGCATCTACCTTGTCAATCCCCCTCAGAATCTACGCTTTCAATCCCTCTCCGCATCTACCCTGTCAATCTCCCTCAGAATCAACCCTGTCAATCCCCCTCAGAATCTACCTGTCAATCCCCTCAGCATCTGCCCTGTCAATCCCCTCAGAATCTACCCTGTCAATCCCCCTCAGAATCTACCCTGTCAATCCCCTCAGCATCTGCCCTGCCAATCCCCTCAGAATCTACCCTGTCAATCCCACTCCGCATCTGCCCTTTCAATGCCCCTCAGAATCTACTCTGTCAATCTCCTCAGCATCTGCCCTGTCAATCCCCCTCAGCATCTAACCTGTCAATCGCCCTCAGCATCTACCCTGTCAATCCCCTTTAGCATCTGCCCTGTCAATCCCCCTCCGAATCTAGCCTGTCAATCTCCCTCAGCATCTACCCTGTCAATCCCCCTTAGCATCTGCCCTGTCAATCCCCCTCAACATTTACACTGTCAACCCCCTCAGCATCTACACTGTCAGTTACCTTCCGCATCTACCCTGTCAATCTCCTACATCACATATCCTGTCAATCACCAAAGAATCTGCCCTGTCAATCCTCCTCAGCAGCTACCCTGTCAAGCCCCCTCAGAATCAGCCCTTTTAATCTCCCTCAGCATCTGCCCGGTCAAGCCCCCTCAGAACCTGCCCTGTCAATCCTCCCCAGCATCTACCCTGTCAATCCCCATCAGAATCTACCCTGTCAATCCCCCTCAGCATCTGCCCTGCCAGTGTACCTCAGAATCTGCCCTGTCAATAACCCTCAGCGTCTACCCTGTCAATCCCCCTCAGAAACTACTCTGTCAATCCCCCTCAGCATCTAAGCTGTAAACACCCCCAGCATCTACCCTGTCACAACCCCAGCATCTACCCTGTCAAACCCCCTCAGAATCTACCCTGTCAATTCCTCTCAGCATTTCCCCTTTCAATCCCCCTCAGAATCTACACTTTCAATCCCCTCAGAATCTACCCAGTCAAACGAACTCAGAATCTGCCCTGTCAATGCCTCTCCACATCTACCCTGTCAATCCCCCTCAGAATCTACCCTGTCAATCCCTCTCCACAGCTACCCTGTCAATCCCCCTCAGAATTAACCCAGTCAATCCCCTCAGAACCTACCTTTCAAACGACATCAAAATCTGCCCTGTTAATCCGCCTTCACATCTGCCCTGCCAATTCCCCTCAGCTCCTAACCTGTCAATCGCCCTCAGAATCTAACCTGAAACTACCCCTCAGCATCTACCCTCTCAATCCCCCTGAGAATCTACCCTGTCAATCCCCATCAGCATCTGCCCTTTCAATCGCCCTCAGAATCTAACCTATCATTGCCCCTGAGCATCTACCCTGTCAATCACGCTCAGCTCCTACCCTGTCAATCCACTTCAAAAACTATCCTGAATATACCCCTCAGAATCTACCCTGTCAAACCCCCTCAGCATCTACCCTGTCAAATCCCCTCAGAATTGAACCTGAAAATACCCTTCAGAACATCTGCTTGTCAACACCCCTCATAATCTGCAGTGTCAATCCCCTTCAGCATCTGCCTGTCAAGCCCCCTCATAATCTACCCTCTCAATCTCCCTAACCATCTAACCTGTCAATCCACATCAGCATGTGCCCTGTCAATCCCACTCAGCATCTACCCTGTCAATCCCCCTCAGAATCTACCCTGTCAATCCCACTCAGCATCTGCCCTGCCAATCTCCATCAGCATTTGACCTGTCAATCCCCCTCAGCGTCTACCCTGTCAATCCCTTTCAGCATCTGCCTGTCAATCCCCCTCAGAATCTACCCTGCCAATCCACCTCAGCATCTACCCTGTCAATCCCTTTCAGAATCCACCCTGTCAATCCCGCTCAGCATCTACCCTGTCAATCCCCATCAGCATCTGAACTGTCAATCCCCCTCAGCATCTAACCTGTCAATCCCCATCAGCATCTGCCTGTGAATCCCCCTCAGAATCTGCCCTGCCAACCTCCCTCAACATCTACCCTGTCAATCCCCCTCAGCATATAACCTGTCAATCCCCTTCAGCATTTGCCTGTCAATCCCCCTCATGACCTACCTTCTCAATCTTCCTGAGAATCTACCCTGTCAATCCCCCTCAAAATCTACCCTGTCAATCCCTCTCCACATCTACCCTGTCAATCCCCCTCAGAATTAGCCCAGTCAATCCCCTCAGAACCTGCCTTTCAAACGACATCAAAATCTGCCCTGTTAATCCGCCTTCACATCTGCCCTGCCAATTCCCCTCAGCTCCTAACCTGTCAATCGCCCTCAGAATCTAACCTGAAACTACCCCTCAGCATCTACCCTCTCAATCCCCCTGAGAATCTACCCTGTCAATCCCCATCAGCATCTGCCCTTTCAATCGCCCTCAGAATCTAACCTATCATTGCCCCTGAGCATCTACCCTGTCAATCACGCTCAGCTCCTACCCTGTCAATCCACTTCAAGAACTATCCTGAATATACCCCTCAGAATCTACCCTGTCAAACCCCCTCAGCATCTACCCTGTCAAATCCCCTCAGAATTGAACCTGAAAATACCCTTCAGAACATCTGCTTGTCAACACCCCTCATAATCTGCAGTGTCAATCCCCCTCTGCATCTACCCTTTCAATCTTTTCAGCATCTGCCCTGTAAATACCCCTCAGCATCTACCCTGTCAATCCCCCTCAGAATCTGCCCTCTCATCCTCCCTCAACATCTACCCTGTCAATACCACTCAGCATCTGCCCTGTCAATCTCCTCTCAGCATCTACCTGTCAATATTCCTCAGCATCTACCCTGTCAGTCCCCCTCAGAATCTACCCTGTCAATCCCCCTCAGCATCTAACCTGTCAATCCCCCTCAGCATCTGCCCTGTCAATTCCCCTCAGAATCTACACTGTCAATCCGTTCAGAATCTACCCTTTCAAACGACCTCAGAATCTGCCGGGTCAATGCCCCTCATCATCTGCCCTGCCAAACCGCCTCAGCATCTGCCCTGTCAATCGCCTCAGCATCTAATCTGCCAATCCCGGAAATCATCTACTCTGTCAATCCCCCTCAGAATCTACTCTGTAAATCCCAGGCAGCATCTACTCTGTCAATCCCCCTCAGAATCTACTCTGTGAGTCCCAGACAGCATCTACTATGTCAATCCCAGACAGCATCTACACTGCCAATCCCCCTCAGAATCTACCGTGGCAATCCCCCTCAGCATCTACCCTGTTATTCCCCTTCAGAATCTACCCTGTCAATCCCCTCAGATTCTATCCTGTAAAGCGATCTCAGAATCAGCCCTGTCAATTCCACTCAGCATCTGACTTGTCAATCCCCCTCAGCATCTGCTCTGTCAATCCCCCTCAGAATCTATTCTGTCAATCAATGACAGCATCTACACTGTCAATCTCGCTCAGAATCTAATCGGTCCATCACAGACAGCAACTACTCTGACAATTCTTGACAGCATCTACTCTGTCAATCCCAGACAGCATCTACACTGTCAATCCCGCTCAGAATCTATTCTGTCCATCCCAGACAGCATCTACTCTGTCAATCTCAGACAGCATACTCTGCCAATCACAGACAGCATCTACACTGACAATCCCCCTCAGAATCTACCCTGTCATTCCCCCTCAGAATGTATCCTGTCAATCCAGCTCAGAATCTATCCTGTCAAAACGCCTCTGAATCTGCCTTGTCAATGCCCCACAGCATCTACCTTGTCAATCCCCCTCAGAATCTGCGCTTTCAATCCCTCTCCGCATCTACCCTGTCAATCTCCCTCAGAATCAACCCTGTCAATCCCCCTCAGAATCTACCTGTCAATCCCCTCAGCATCTGCCCTGTCAATCCCCTCAGAATCTACCCTGTCAATCCCCCTCAGAATCTACCCTGTCAATCCCCTCAGCATCTGCCCTGCCAATCCCCTCAGAATCTACCCTGTCAATCCCCCTCCGCATCTGCCCTTTCAATGCCCCTCAGAATCTACTCTGTCAATCTCCTCAGCATCTGCCCTGTCAATCCCCCTCAGCATCTAACCTGTCAATCGCCCTCAGCATCTACCCTGTCAATCCCCTTTAGCATCTGCCCTGTCAATCCCCCTCCGCATCTAGCCTGTCAATCTCCCTCAGCATCTACCCTGTCAATCCCCCTTAGCATCTGCCCTGTCAATCCCCCTCAACATTTACACTGTCAACCCCCTCAGCATCTACACTGTCAGTTACCTTCCGCATCTACCCTGTCAATCTCCTACATCACATATCCTGTCAATCACCAAAGAATCTGCCCTGTCAATCCTCCTCAGCAGCTACCCTGTCAAGCCCCCTCAGAATCAGCCCTTTTAATCTCCCTCAGCATCTGCCCGGTCAAGCCCCCTCAGAACCTGCCCTGTCAATCCTCCCCAGCATCTACCCTGTCAATCCCCATCAGAATCTACCCTGTCAATCCCCCTCAGCATCTGCCCTGCCAGTGTACCTCAGAATCTGCCCTGTCAATAACCCTCAGCGTCTACCCTGTCAATCCCCCTCAGAAACTACTCTGTCAATCCCCCTCAGCATCTAAGCTGTAAACACCCCCAGCATCTACCCTGTCACAACCCCAGCATCTACCCTGTCAAACCCCCTCAGAATCTACCCTGTCAATTCCTCTCAGCATTTCCCCTTTCAATCCCCCTCAGAATCTACACTTTCAATCCCCTCAGAATCTACCCAGTCAAACGAACTCAGAATCTGCCCTGTCAATGCCTCTCCACATCTACCCTGTCAATCCCCCTCAGAATCTACCCTGTCAATCCCTCTCCACATCTACCCTGTCAATCCCCCTCAGAATTAACCCAGTCAATCCCCTCAGAACCTACCTTTCAAACGACATCAAAATCTGCCCTGTTAATCCGCCTTCACATCTGCCCTGCCAATTCCCCTCAGCTCCTAACCTGTCAATCGCCCTCAGAATCTAACCTGAAACTACCCCTCAGCATCTACCCTCTCAATCCCCCTGAGAATCTACCCTGTCAATCCCCATCAGCATCTGCCCTTTCAATCGCCCTCAGAATCTAACCTATCATTGCCCCTGAGCATCTACCCTGTCAATCACGCTCAGCTCCTACCCTGTCAATCCACTTCAAAAACTATCCTGAATATACCCCTCAGAATCTACCCTGTCAAACCCCCTCAGCATCTACCCTGTCAAATCCCCTCAGAATTGAACCTGAAAATACCCTTCAGAACATCTGCTTGTCAACACCCCTCATAATCTGCAGTGTCAATCCCCTTCAGCATCTGCCTGTCAAGCCCCCTCATAATCTACCCTCTCAATCTCCCTAAGCATCTAACCTGTCAATCCACATCAGCATGTGCCCTGTCAATCCCACTCAGCATCTACCCTGTCAATCCCCCTCAGAATCTACCCTGTCAATCCCACTCAGCATCTGCCCTGCCAATCCCCATCAGCATTTGACCTGTCAATCCCCCTCAGCGTCTACCCTGTCAATCCCTTTCAGCATCTGCCTGTCAATCCCCCTCAGAATCTACCCTGCCAATCCACCTCAGCATCTACCCTGTCAATCCCTTTCAGAATCCACCCTGTCAATCCCGCTCAGCATCTACCCTGTCAATCCCCATCAGCATCTGAACTGTCAATCCCCCTCAGCATCTAACCTGTCAATCCCCATCAGCATCTGCCTGTGAATCCCCCTCAGAATCTGCCCTGCCAACCTCCCTCAACATGTACCCTGTCAATACCCCTCAGTATATAACCTGTCAATCCCCTTCAGCATTTGCCTGTCAATCCCCCTCATGATCTACCTTCTCAATCTTCCTGAGAATCTAACCTGTCAATCCCCCTCAGCATCTGCCCTGTCAATCCCACTCAGCATCTACCCTGTCAATCCCCCTCAGAATCTACCCTGTCAAACCCACTCAGAATCTGCCCTGTCAATCCCACTCAGAATCTGCCCTGTCAATCCCTCTCAGCTTCTACCCTGTCAATCCGCCTCAGAATCTGCCCTGTAAATCCCCATCAGCATCTGCCCTGTCAATCCACCTCAGCATCATCCCTGTCAATCCACCTCAGCATGTACCCTGTCAATCCCCATCAGAATCTACCCTGTCAATCCCCCTCAGCATCTGCCCTGCCAGTGTACCTCAGAATCTGCCCTGTCAATAACCCTCAGCGTCTACCCTGTCAATCCCCCTCAGAAACTACTCTGTCAATCCCGCTCAGCATCTAAGCTGTAAACACCCCCAGCATCTACCCTGTCACAACCCCAGCATCTACCCTGTCAAACCCCCTCAGAATCTACCCTGTCAATTCCTCTCAGCATTTCCCCTTTCAATCCCCCTCAGAATCTACACTTTCAATCCCCTCAGAATCTACCCAGTCAAACGAACTCAGAATCTGCCCTGTCAATGCCTCTCCACATCTACCCTGTCAATCCCCCTCAGAATCTACCCTGTCAATCCCTCTCCACATCTACCCTGTCAATCCCCCTCAGAATTAACCCAGTCAATCCCCTCAGAACCTACCTTTCAAACGACATCAAAATCTGCCCTGTTAATCCGCCTTCACATCTGCCCTGCCAATTCCCCTCAGCTCCTAACCTGTCAATCGCCCTCAGAATCTAACCTGAAACTACCCCTCAGCATCTACCCTCTCAATCCCCCTGAGAATCTACCCTGTCAATCCCCATCAGCATCTGCCCTTTCAATCGCCCTCAGAATCTAACCTATCATTGCCCCTGAGCATCTACCCTGTCAATCACGCTCAGCTCCTACCCTGTCAATCCACTTCAAAAACTATCCTGAATATACCCCTCAGAATCTACCCTGTCAAACCCCCTCAGCATCTACCCTGTCAAATCCCCTCAGAATTGAACCTGAAAATACCCTTCAGAACATCTGCTTGTCAACACCCCTCATAATCTGCAGTGTCAATCCCCTTCAGCATCTGCCTGTCAAGCCCCCTCATAATCTACCCTCTCAATCTCCCTAACCATCTAACCTGTCAATCCACATCAGCATGTGCCCTGTCAATCCCACTCAGCATCTACCCTGTCAATCCCCCTCAGAATCTACCCTGTCAATCCCACTCAGCATCTGCCCTGCCAATCTCCATCAGCATTTGACCTGTCAATCCCCCTCAGCGTCTACCCTGTCAATCCCTTTCAGCATCTGCCTGTCAATCCCCCTCAGAATCTACCCTGCCAATCCACCTCAGCATCTACCCTGTCAATCCCTTTCAGAATCCACCCTGTCAATCCCGCTCAGCATCTACCCTGTCAATCCCCATCAGCATCTGAACTGTCAATCCCCCACAGCATCTAACCTGTCAATCCCCATCAGCATCTGCCTGTGAATCCCCCTCAGAATCTGCCCTGCCAACCTCCCTCAACATCTACCCTGTCAATCCCCCTCAGCATATAACCTGTCAATCCCCTTCAGCATTTGCCTGTCAATCCCCCTCATGACCTACCTTCTCAATCTTCCTGAGAATCTACCCTGTCAATCCCCCTCAAAATCTACCCTGTCAATCCCTCTCCACATCTACCCTGTCAATCCCCCTCAGAATTAACCCAGTCAATCCCCTCAGAACCTGCCTTTCAAACGACATCAAAATCTGCCCTGTTAATCCGCCTTCACATCTGCCCTGCCAATTCCCCTCAGCTCCTAACCTGTCAATCGCCCTCAGAATCTAACCTGAAACTACCCCTCAGCATCTACCCTCTCAATCCCCCTGAGAATCTACCCTGTCAATCCCCATCAGCATCTGCCCTTTCAATCGCCCTCAGAATCTAACCTATCATTGCCCCTGAGCATCTACCCTGTCAATCACGCTCAGCTCCTACCCTGTCAATCCACTTCAAGAACTATCCTGAATATACCCCTCAGAATCTACCCTGTCAAACCCCCTCAGCATCTACCCTGTCAAATCCCCTCAGAATTGAACCTGAAAATACCCTTCAGAACATCTGCTTGTCAACACCCCTCATAATCTGCAGTGTCAATCCCCCTCTGCATCTACCCTTTCAATCTTTTCAGCATCTGCCCTGTAAATCCCCCTCAGCATCTACCCTGTCAATCCCCCTCAGAATCTGCCCTCTCATCCTCCCTCAACATCTACCCTGTCAATACCACTCAGCATCTGCCCTGTCAATCTCCTCTCAGCATCTACCTGTCAATATTCCTCAGCATCTACCCTGTCAGTCCCCCTCAGAATCTACCCTGTCAATCCCCCTCAGCATCTAACCTGTCAATCCCCCTCAGCATCTGCCCTGTCAATTCCCCTCAGAATCTACACTGTCAATCCGTTCAGAATCTACCCTTTCAAACGACCTCAGAATCTGCCGGGTCAATGCCCCTCATCATCTGCCCTGCCAAACCGCCTCAGCATCTGCCCTGTCAATCGCCTCAGCATCTAATCTGCCAATCCCGGAAATCATCTACTCTGTCAATCCCCCTCAGAATCTACTCTGTAAATCCCAGGCAGCATCTACTCTGTCAATCCCCCTCAGAATCTACTCTGTGAGTCCCAGACAGCATCTACTATGTCAATCCCAGACAGCATCTACACTGCCAATCCCCCTCAGAATCTACCGTGGCAATCCCCCTCAGCATCTACCCTGTTATTCCCCTTCAGAATCTACCCTGTCAATCCCCTCAGATTCTATCCTGTAAAGCGATCTCAGAATCAGCCCTGTCAATTCCACTCAGCATCTGACTTGTCAATCCCCCTCAGCATCTGCTCTGTCAATCCCCCTCAGAATCTATTCTGTCAATCAATGACAGCATCTACACTGTCAATCTCGCTCAGAATCTAATCGGTCCATCACAGACAGCAACTACTCTGACAATTCTTGACAGCATCTACTCTGTCAATCCCAGACAGCATCTACACTGTCAATCCCGCTCAGAATCTATTCTGTCCATCCCAGACAGCATCTACTCTGTCAATCTCAGACAGCATACTCTGCCAATCACAGACAGCATCTACACTGACAATCCCCCTCAGAATCTACCCTGTCATTCCCCCTCAGAATGTATCCTGTCAATCCACCTCAGAATCTATCCTGTCAAAACGCCTCTGAATCTGCCTTGTCAATGCCCCACAGCATCTACCTTGTCAATCCCCCTCAGAATCTACGCTTTCAATCCCTCTCCGCATCTACCCTGTCAATCTCCCTCAGAATCAACCCTGTCAATCCCCCTCAGAATCTACCTGTCAATCCCCTCAGCATCTGCCCTGTCAATCCCCTCAGAATCTACCCTGTCAATCCCCCTCAGAATCTACCCTGTCAATCCCCTCAGCATCTGCCCTGCCAATCCCCTCAGAATCTACCCTGTCAATCCCCCTCCGCATCTGCCCTTTCAATGCCCCTCAGAATCTACTCTGTCAATCTCCTCAGCATCTGCCCTGTCAATCCCCCTCAGCATCTAACCTGTCAATCGCCCTCAGCATCTACCCTGTCAATCCCCTTTAGCATCTGCCCTGTCAATCCCCCTCCGCATCTAGCCTGTCAATCTCCCTCAGCATCTACCCTGTCAATCCCCCTTAGCATCTGCCCTGTCAATCCCCCTCAACATTTACACTGTCAACCCCCTCAGCATCTACACTGTCAGTTACCTTCCGCATCTACCCTGTCAATCTCCTACATCACATATCCTGTCAATCACCAAAGAATCTGCCCTGTCAATCCTCCTCAGCAGCTACCCTGTCAAGCCCCCTCAGAATCAGCCCTTTTAATCTCCCTCAGCATCTGCCCGGTCAAGCCCCCTCAGAACCTGCCCTGTCAATCCTCCCCAGCATCTACCCTGTCAATCCCCATCAGAATCTACCCTGTCAATCCCCCTCAGCATCTGCCCTGCCAGTGTACCTCAGAATCTGCCCTGTCAATAACCCTCAGCGTCTACCCTGTCAATCCCCCTCAGAAACTACTCTGTCAATCCCCCTCAGCATCTAAGCTGTAAACACCCCCAGCATCTACCCTGTCACAACCCCAGCATCTACCCTGTCAAACCCCCTCAGAATCTACCCTGTCAATTCCTCTCAGCATTTCCCCTTTCAATCCCCCTCAGAATCTACACTTTCAATCCCCTCAGAATCTACCCAGTCAAACGAACTCAGAATCTGCCCTGTCAATGCCTCTCCACATCTACCCTGTCAATCCCCCTCAGAATCTACCCTGTCAATCCCTCTCCACATCTACCCTGTCAATCCCCCTCAGAATTAACCCAGTCAATCCCCTCAGAACCTACCTTTCAAACGACATCAAAATCTGCCCTGTTAATCCGCCTTCACATCTGCCCTGCCAATTCCCCTCAGCTCCTAACCTGTCAATCGCCCTCAGAATCTAACCTGAAACTACCCCTCAGCATCTACCCTCTCAATCCCCCTGAGAATCTACCCTGTCAATCCCCATCAGCATCTGCCCTTTCAATCGCCCTCAGAATCTAACCTATCATTGCCCCTGAGCATCTACCCTGTCAATCACGCTCAGCTCCTACCCTGTCAATCCACTTCAAAAACTATCCTGAATATACCCCTCAGAATCTACCCTGTCAAACCCCCTCAGCATCTACCCTGTCAAATCCCCTCAGAATTGAACCTGAAAATACCCTTCAGAACATCTGCTTGTCAACACCCCTCATAATCTGCAGTGTCAATCCCCTTCAGCATCTGCCTGTCAAGCCCCCTCATAATCTACCCTCTCAATCTCCCTAACCATCTAACCTGTCAATCCACATCAGCATGTGCCCTGTCAATCCCACTCAGCATCTACCCTGTCAATCCCCCTCAGAATCTACCCTGTCAATCCCACTCAGCATCTGCCCTGCCAATCTCCATCAGCATTTGACCTGTCAATCCCCCTCAGCGTCTACCCTGTCAATCCCTTTCAGCATCTGCCTGTCAATCCCCCTCAGAATCTACCCTGCCAATCCACCTCAGCATCTACCCTGTCAATCCCTTTCAGAATCCACCCTGTCAATCCTGCTCAGCATCTACCCTGTCAATCCCCATCAGCATCTGAACTGTCAATCCCCCTCAGCATCTAACCTTTCAATCCCCATCAGCATCTGCCTGTGAATCACCCTCAGAATCTGCCCTGCCAACCTCCCTCAACATCTACCCTCTCAATCCCCCTCAGCATATAACCTGTCAATCCCCTTCAGCATTTGCCTGTCAATCCCCCTCATGATCTACCTTCTCAATCTTCCTGAGAATCTACCCTGTCAATCCCCCTCAAAATCTACCCTGTCAATCCCTCTCCACATCTACCCTGTCAATCCCCCTCAGAATTAACCCAGTCAAACCCCTCAGAACCTGCCTTTCAAACGACATCAAAATCTGCCCTGTTAATCCGCCTTCACATCTGCCCTGCCAATTCCCCTCAGCTCCTAACCTGTCAATCGCCCTCAGAATCTAACCTGAAACTACCCCTCAGCATCTACCCTCTCAATCCCCCTGAGAATCTACCCTGTCAATCCCCATCAGCATCTGCCCTTTCAATCGCCCTCAGAATCTAACCTATCATTGCCCCTGAGCATCTACCCTGTCAATCACGCTCAGCTCCTACCCTGTCAATCCACTTCAAGAACTATCCTGAATATACCCCTCAGAATCTACCCTGTCAAACCCCCTCAGCATCTACCCTGTCAAATCCCCTCAGAATTGAACCTGAAAATACCCTTCAGAACATCTGCTTGTCAACACCCCTCATAATCTGCAGTGTCAATCCCCTTCAGCATCTGCCTGTCAAGCCCCCTCATAATCTACCCTCTCAATCTCCCTAAGCATCTAACCTGTCAATCCACATCAGCATGTGCCCTGTCAATCCCACTCAGCATCTACCCTGTCAATCCCCCTCAGAATCTACCCTGTCAATCCCACTCAGCATCTGCCCTGCCAATCCCCATCAGCATTTGACCTGTCAATCCCCCTCAGCGTCTACCCTGTCAATCCCTTTCAGCATCTGCCTGTCAATCCCCCTCAGAATCTACCCTGCCAATCCACCTCAGCATCTACCCTGTCAATCCCTTTCAGAATCCACCCTGTCAATCCCGCTCAGCATCTACCCTGTCAATCCCCATCAGCATCTGAACTGTCAATCCCCCTCAGCATCTAACCTGTCAATCCCCATCAGCATCTGCCTGTGAATCCCCCTCAGAATCTGCCCTGCCAACCTCCCTCAACATGTACCCTGTCAATACCCCTCAGTATATAACCTGTCAATCCCCTTCAGCATTTGCCTGTCAATCCCCCTCATGATCTACCTTCTCAATCTTCCTGAGAATCTAACCTGTCAATCCCCCTCAGCATCTGCCCTGTCAATCCCACTCAGCATCTACCCTGTCAATCCCCCTCAGAATCTACCCTGTCAAACCCACTCAGAATCTGCCCTGTCAATCCGCCTCAGAATCTGCCCTGTAAATCCCCATCAGCATCTGCCCTGTCAATCCACCTCAGCATCATCCCTGTCAATCCACCTCAGCATGTACCCTGTCAATCCCCTTCTGCATCTACCCTGTCAATCCACCTCAGCATCTAACCTGTCAATCCCCTTCAGCATCCACCCTGTCAATCCACCTCAGAATCTACCCTGTCAACCCCCTCAGAATCTACCCTGTCAATCCCTCTCAGAATCTAGCCTGTCAATCCCCCTCCGCATCTGCCCTGTCAATTACACCCGGCATCTGCCCTGTCAAACTCCCTCAGCATCTACCCTGTCAATCCCCCTCAGCATCTACCCAGCCAATCTCCCTGAGCATCTAACCTGTCAATCCCCTTCAGCATTTAACCTGTCAATCCCCCTCAGAATCTGCCCTGTCAATATCCCTCAGAATCTGCCCTGATACTACGCCTCAGCACCTACCCTGTCAACCCCCCTCAGCATTTACCAAATCAATCTACTTCAGAATCAACCCTGTCAATACCCCTCTGTATCTACCCTGTCAATCCCCCTATGCATTTACCCTGTTAATCTCCATCTGCATCTACCCTTTCAATCCCCTTCAGTATCTACCCTGTCAATCCCCCTCCGGATCTGCCCTGTTAATCCCCCTCAGCATGTTGTATGTTTCAATGAGATCATCTCTCATTCTTCTAAATTCCAGAGCGTGTAGTCCCATTCTAAACAATCACTCATCATAGGGCATCCCGCTCGTCCCAGCAATCAATTTAGTGAATCTCCGCTGCATCGCCTCCAAGGCAAGTACATCGTTCCTTAGATAAGGAGACGAGAACTGTGCACCGTACTCCAGGTGTGATCTCACCAGGGCCGTGTACAATTATAGCAAAACTTCCTTACACTGATATTCGAACCCACTTGCAACAAAGGCCAAAATGCAATTTGCCTTCCTTATTGCTAGCCTTACCTGCATGCTAGCTTTCTGTGTTTCATTCACGAGGGCACCCAACTCTCTGTGAACATCAACATTTGAAACGTTCTCACCTTTTAAAAAATATTCTGTTTTTCTATTCTTCCTACCAAAGTGAATAACATCTCATTTCCCTACATTATACTCCATCTGCCCCCTTACTGCCCACTCACTTAACCTATATCTATAGCTCTGAAGACTCTTTGTGTTCTCCTCACAGCTTACTGTCCAACCTATCTTTGTATCATCTGCAAACTTGGATACATTACACTCGGTCACTTCATCTAGGTCATTAATATAGATTGTAAAATCTACGGCCCCAACACTGATCCTTGCGGCGCCCCATTAGTTGCAACCTGCAAACCTGAAAAAGATCCGTTTATCTTACTATCTGTTTTCTGTCTCTTAATCAATCCTCTATCGATGCTATTATATTACCCCCAACCCCATGAGCCCTAATCTTGTGTAATAGCCTTTTACGTGGCACTTTATCGAATGCCTATTGGAAATACAGATATACAACATGCACTGCTCCCCCTTTATCTACTCTTCTAGTTTCATCCTCAAAAAACTCTATTAAATTTGTCAAGCATGATTTCCCGTTGAGAAAACCATATTGACTATCCCGAATCTTGTGATGATTTTCTAAGTGACTTGAGAACACTTCCTTAACAATGGATTCCAGCATTTTACCGGAGACTGATGTAAGGCTAACTGGCCTCTGTTTCCCCTGTTTTTCTCTCCCTCCTTTCTTGAATATTTGCGACCCTCCAATCCGCTGGCACCATGCCAGATTTTGGGGATTTTGGAAGAACAAAACCAATGCATCCATTATCTCTTCAGCAGCCTCTTTTAGAACCCTATGGTGCAGACCGTCAGGTTCCGGGGCTTTATCGACTTTTTGACCCATTATTTCTCTAGTACTTTTTCTCTACTTATATTAATGACGTTAAGTTCCTTACCCTTATTAGACCCTTGGTTCCCCACCATTTTTGTATGCTTTTTGTGTATTCTGCTGTGAAAACAGGTAGAAAATATTTGCTTAACGTTTCTTCAATTTCCTTATTCCACATAATCATTTCTCCTGTCTCAGCCTATAAGGGACAAACGTTTACTTTTGCCACACTTTCCCTTCTTACATACTTGTAGAATGTAAATCTGCTTTTATATTTCTTGGTAGTTTTCTCTGATATTATAGTTCTTCCCCTTTTACCAATTGGTAATAAACAGTTGAGTTGTTTCCCCATAGCCGTAACAATCTCACCTTTTCTAGTATATGTCCAATTACCTTTTGAAAGATACAGTTAAGAAAGAAACACTTGCAATCATACAGCGCTTTTCACGAACTTGGGATGTCCCATAGTGCGTTACAGCCAATGAAGTACTTTTGTAGTGTAGTCACTGTTATAATGTAGGAAATGTGGCAGCCAATCTGGGCACAGCAAGCTCCCGCAAACAGCAATGTAATAATGGCCAGATCTTCACCTTTAGTGATATTTATTAAGATAAATAATGGCCAGAAACCTGGGGACAACTCCGCTGCTCTTCTTCGAATTGGGTCATGGGATCTTCTACATCCAGATTAGAGACCAGAACAGGTTTTGGTTTAAAAGGCGGCCCTTCCAACACTGAAGCGATCCTTCAGTACTGACCCTCTGACAGTGCTGCACTCACTCAGTACTGAACCTCTGACAGTGCAGTGCTCCCTCAGTACTGCCCCTCCAACGCTGCAGCAATCCCTCAGTGCTGCCCCTCCGACAGTGAAGCTCTCCCTCAGTACTGCCCCTACAACAGTGCAGCGCTACCTCTATGCTGCCACTCTGACAGTGCGGCACACCTTCAGTACCTTCCCACCAACAGTGCTGCACTCACTCAGTACATCCACCCAACACTGTTGCGCTCGCTCAGTGCTGCCCCTCCGATAGTGCAGCGCTCCCTCAGTACTAACCCTCCGACAATGGAGCACTCACTCAGTACAGGCCCTCAGACAGGCTAGCGCTCCTGCAGTACTGCCACTCGGACACTGCAGTGCTCCCTCAGTACTGCCCCTCCGACAGTGTAGCGGTACCTCAGTACAGCCCCTCGGACAATGCGGCTCTCCCCCAGTACTGCCCCACTGACAGTGCAGCGCTACCACAGTACTGCCCCTTGGAAAGTGCGGCTCTCCATCGGTACTGACCCTCCGAAAGGGCAACACTCCCTCAGTACTGCCCCTCCAACACTGCAGCGATCTCTCAGTACAGCCCCTCCAACAGTGCAGCGCTACTTCTGTACTGCCTCTCCAACAGTGCAGCCCTCCCTCAGTACTGCCCCTCTGACAGAGCAGTGCTCCCTCAGTACTGCCCGTCCGATAGTGCAGAGATCCCTCAGTACTGCCCATCCGACAGTGCAGTGATCCCTCAGTTCTGCCCCACCAACACGGAAGCGATCCCTCAGAACTGCCCATCCAACACTGCAGCGATCCCTCAGTTCTGTCCCTCTTACAGAGAAGCGATCCCTCAGTACTGCCCCTCCGACAGTGCAGCGATCGCTCAGTACTGCCCCTCAGACAGTGCAGTGAACCCTCATTACTGCCCCTGACAGTGCCGCAATCACTCAGTACTGCCCCTCCGACAGTGCAGCGATCCCTCAGTACTGCCCCTCCAACAGTGCAGTGCTCACTCAGTACTGCGCCTCCGACAGTGCAGTGATCCCTCAGTTCTGCCCCTCCAACACGGCAGCGATCCCTCAGTATTGCCCCTCCAACACTGCAGCGATCCGTCAGTTCAGTCCCTCCAACACTGCAGCGATCGCTCAGTACTGCCCCTCTGACAGTGCAGCGATCCCTCAGTACTGCCCCTCCGACAGTGCAGCGATCCCACAGTACTGCCCCTCCGACAGTGCAGCGATCACTCAGTACTGCCCCTCCGACAATGCAGCGATCCCTCAGTACTGCCCCTCCTACAGTGCGGCGCTCCCTCAGTACTGCCCCATCCGACAGTGCAGCGATCCCTCAGTACAGTCCCTCCAGCAATGCAGCGCTCCTTCAGTACTGCCCCTGCTACTGTGCAGTGCTCCTTCAGTACTGCCCCTCTGACAGTGCAGCGCTCCCTTATTACTGCCCCTCCGATAGTTCAGCAATCCCTCAGTACTACCCCTCCAACACTGCAGCGATCCCTCAGTGCTGCACTGAATTGTTAGACCGGATTTGTGTACTCAAGTCGCGGGAGTGGGGCTTCTGACTCAAAGCTTAGAACCTGATCCGACTGAAGCTGCTTCCACCAAAATTTCCCAGAGTTCATGCCAGATCATAAAAGCTCACTGTGTGACCAAAGTTCTCCTCCTCTCAGCTCCCCCCCCCACCATTTCTATTACCAATTATCTTATATCTGTGTTCTTTGGTAATGACAAGGCAAGTCGTGGAAACAGTTTCTCCATGCTTACTGTATCAAAACCCCTTATCTTTATAAACAGTTCTATTAAACTCCGCTGAAGCTTCACTTCTTCAAGGAAAACAATGCCAGCTTCTCTCATCTCCCTGGTGTCATTTGGTAAATTCGCTCCACACAATTGGCCAAAGATCAGAAGATGGACTCTAAACTCCTCCACTTCACACTCAATGGCATTTCCATCACTGAGTCCTCCACCATCAAAATCCCAGGCTCGCCATTTTTCAGAGACTCACTGGACCAGCCACATAAATGCCGTGGCTACTACAGCAGGTCAGAGGCTGGATATTCTGCGGTGAGTAACTCACCTCGTGACTCCCCAAACGATCTCCAACATCTACAATGCCCAAGTCAAGATTGTTAAGGATCACTATCTGTAGAGACAGGGAAGACTTGTTGGCAAGACCCTACTAATTCTAATCAAGTTATTAACCATTTCCCAATATTAAGGAAATTTACACATATTAAAAGTAAGTATCTTCAAAATAAGCAGGTTCTAAGGGGTCATATTCAGGACAAGATTAGAATCTGTGAACGAACATTAATTGACTTATAATCTGTATGGACAAATATGAGGGCCGAGAACTTCCAATCCGAATTTTGAATCAGATACTGCCTGTCACTGCCTGAGTGGAATTTTTAGGCACTTTTGTTATCAGAGTTTTGTCTCTTTAAAAAGCATGTGGGACTGGTCCTGTCTGTTTAATAAGCCTGTGTGACCGGTCCTGTCTCATAAAAAGCGTGTGTAACTTTCAATAATTTATTATGTTAGTAACTTTTAAAATTATATTATATTAATAACTTGAATTAGATACATCCTAGACTTAATTTTCTGTAAAGTTAATTAAATATCGAATACATAATGCGGCATCAGCAGCGGGTGGAGGTGGAGCTGAGCGGCAGAGCGACTACAAGAGGCCCCAGAGGCTCAGGTAGGCCTCAGTGCGGCATCGGCAGTGGGTGGAGGCGGAGTCGGGAGCAGCGAGGAGGAGCTCGGGAGAAAACCCGGCGACCAGCGAGGCCCGAGACCAGTCGGGAGCAGTGAGTCGGAGCCCGGTATAAAAACCGGAGAGAGACGAGGCCCGAGACCACAGCTGGGGCAGTCGGGAGAGCAGGAGGCCAGTAACTGCTGGGGCAGTCGGGAGAGCAGGAGGCCAGTAACTGGTGAGTTTAAAAGCTCACCTTTCGCGGGCTTTTTCTTTCACAGCTGGTGCAGTCGGGAGAGCAGGAGGCCAGTAACTCTTATATAGATGGAGCTGTTGCTAACCCCGAAACACTACAGTGTAGTGTCTCCCACCCTTCCACCTCCTCTAACCTTTTAGGGGTTAGGGGAAGTTGAAAAGGTAGGTTCAATTTATTTTATTTCAGGAGCCTAACCTAGGTGGAGAAGGTTCCAGGACATGAGGCGGCAGTGAAAATACAACACCAGAAAACAGGTAGGTGACTGGTTGGTGAGTACTTTCACAAACTTATTCTAAGTAGAATTCAATAATTAAGCTAAATCGTAGTAAATAAAAGGGTATTGTAAGGGTTAAGTCATGGAAGGGCAGCTCGGACCCGTGTCCTGCTTCTCCTGTGCCATGTGGGAAATCAGGGACACTGTCCCTGACAACTATGTGTGCAGGAAGTGTGTCCAGCTGCAGCTCCTAGCAGACCGCATGGCGGCGCTGGAGCTGCGAATGGACTCACTCTGGAGCATACGCGATGCTGAGGATGTTGTGGATAACACATTCAGTGAGTTGGTCACACCGCAGGTAAAGGCTAGCTCAGACAGTAAATGGGTGACCAAAAGGCAGGGTAAAGGCAGGAAGGTAGTGCAGGAGTCACCTGCGGTCATCTCCCTCCAAAACAGGTTTACCGTTTTGGGTACTGTTGGGGGAGATGACTTATCAGGGGAAGGCACCAGCAGCCAGGTTCAGGGCACCATGACTGGCTCTGCTGCACAGAAGGGCGGGAAAAAGAGGGATAGGGCTATAGTGATAGGGGATTCAATTGTAAGGGGGATAGATAGGAGTTTCTGTGGCCGAGACCGAGACTCCAAGATGGTATGTTGCCTTCCTGGTGCAAGGGTCAAGGATGTCTCGGAGCGGGTGCAGAGCATTCTGAAGGGGGAGGGGGACAGCCAGTTGTCGTGGTACATGTAGGTACCAACGATGTAGGTAAAAAGAGGGAGGAGGTCCTACAAGCTGAATGTAGGGAGTTAGGAGCTAAATTGAAAAGTAGGACCTCAAAGGTAGTAATCTCTGGATTGCAACCAGTGCCACGAGCTAATAAGTTTAGAGGGAGTAAGATAGATAAGCTAAATACGTGGCTTGAGCAGTGGTGCAAGGGAGAGGGATTTAAATTCTTGAGGCATTGGAACCAGTTCTTGGGGAGGAGTGACCTGTACCAAGGGGACGGTCTACACCTGAACTCTGAGGGAGCCGATGTCCTCGGGGTAATATTTTCTAGGGCGGTTCGGGAGGATTTAAACTAATTTGGCAGGGGGATGGGAACCTAGGTAGTGGAAAAGAGGGAAGTCATATGAAGTTAGAAATAGATGGTAGAAAGGTGAGAAGCAATAAGCAAAGGAGAGAAACACAAAGGGCCAAACTAATTCATAATGAGAGTGTGAAAAAAGCAAGCCTGAAGGCTTTGTATCTTAATGCTAGAAGCATTAGGAACAAGGTGGATGAATTAGTTGTGGAAATAGAGGTAAACAAGTATGATTTGATTGGGATTACAGAAACGTGGCTGCAGGGTGGGCAAGGCTGGGAACTTAACATCCAGGGATATACAATATTTAGGAAGGATCGGCAAAAAGGTAGGGGAGGTGGGGTAGCATTGCTGGTAAAGGAGGGGATTAATGCAATGGAAAGGAAGGATATTAACTCGGATGAAACGGAATCTGTATGGGTAGAAATGAGAAATAGCAAGGGGAGGAAAACCTTAGTGGGTGTGATATATAGGCCTCCAAATAGTAATATGGAGGTGAGGGAAGGCATAAAAAGGGAAATTAGAGAAGCGTGCGATAAGAGCACAGCTGTCATCATGGGTGACTTTAATTTACATATTGATTGGACTACCCAAATTAGTAAAAATTCTGAGGAGGAGGAATTCCTGGAATGTTTTCGGGACGGTTATCTGGACCAATATGTCGAGGAGCCGACTCGAGATCAGGCCATTTTAGACTGGGTATTGTGCAATGAGAAGGGACTTATCAGCAATCTTCTTGTACGAGGCCCCTTGGGTCAGAGCGATCATAATATGATCGAGCTCTCAGTCGAGATGGAGAGTGAGGAAATTGAATCAGAGACGAAGGTCCAGAACTTAAATAAAGGGAATTACGAGGGTATGAGACGGGAATTGGGTAAGATTGATTGGGTGGTGTTTCTGGGGGGATTGACAGTGGATAGACAATGGCAAGCATTCAAAGATAGAATGGAAGAATTCCAGAACATGTTTATACCGGTTTGGCATAAAATAAACCTAAAAAGGTGACTCAACCGTGGATAACGAGGGAAATTAGGGACAGCATAAAATCAAAAAAAAGGGCATATCAACTGGCAAAAAAAAGCACCAGACCGGAAGATTGGGGGCAGTACAGGATACAGCAAAAGAGGACAAAGGGATTAATCAGGAAGGGGAAAATAGAATACGAAAGTAAACTTGCAGCAAACATAAAGACAGACTGCAAAAGCTTTTATCGGTATATCAGGAGGAAAAGACTGGTAAAATCCCAAGTCGGTCCCTTGCAGTCCGATTCGGGAGAATATATAATGGAGAATAAGGAAATGGCAGACCAATTAAACTCATACTTTGGTTCTGTATTCACAAAGGAGGACACAAATAACCTCCCAGGAATATCGGCAAACATAGGGACTAATGAGAGGGAGGAGCTGACAGAAATTAGTATCTCTAGGGATATGGTGTTGGGTAAGTTGAGGGGACTGAAGGCCGACAAACCCCCGGGGCCTGATAAACTACATCCTAGGGTACTTAAGGAGGTGGCCCTGGAGATAGCAGATGCTCTAAGGATCATCTTCCGGAACTCCACTGACTCAGGAACAGTACCCGTGGATTGGAGGGTAGCTAATGTTACCCCAATATTTAAAAAGGGGGTAGAGAGAAAGCAGGGAATTATAGACCAGTAAGCCTTACATCGGTTGTGGGCAAAATGCTAGAGTCCATTATTAAGGATAAAATAGCGGAGCACTTGACAAATGGGGAAAGGATCGGACAGAGTCAACATGGATTTACAAAGGGTAAATCGTGTTTGACTAATCTGCTGGAATTATTTGAGGAAGTAACTGGTAAGATAGATGGGGGAGAGCCAGTGGATGTGGTGTACCTTGACTTCCAGAAAGCCTTCGATAAGGTTCCACACAAAAGATTATCATGCAAAATTAAGGCTGATGGGATTGGGGGCAAAGTATTAACGTGGATAGAGAACTGGCTGGCGGATAGAAAACAGAGAGTTGGAATAAACGGCTCATTTTCGGAGTGGCAGGCAGTTACCAGCGGGGTGCCACAAGGATCTGTCCTGGGACCCCAGCTGTTCACAATATATATAAATGATCTGGATCAGGGAATTGGATGCAATATTTCCAAATTCGCTGACGACACTAAACTAGGAGGAGGGGTGGGCTCTGATGAGGATCTCAGGAGGCTACAGTGCGATTTGGACAGGTTGGGGGAATGGGCGGATACGTGGCAGATGCACTATAATGTGGATAAATGCGAGGTTATCCACTTTGGGGGTAAAAACAGGAGGGAGGATTATTATCTAAATGGCAATAGATTGGGAGATGGGGAAGTGCAGAGGGACCTGGGTGTACTTGTGCACCAGTCACTGAAGGAGAGCATGCAGGTGCAACAGGCGATTAAGAAGGCAAATGGTATGTTGGCCTTCATATCAAGGGGGTTCGAGTATAGGAATAGGGATACCTTACTACAGCTGTACAAGGTGCTGGTGAGACCGCATCTGGAGTATTGTGTACAGTTTTGGTCCCCCATCTGCGGAAGGATGTTCTTGCCATGGAAAGAGTGCAGCGGCGATTCACCAGGCTGATACCTGGAATGGCGGGAATGACCTACGAGGAGAGATTGAATAGTTTGGGCTTGTACTCACTGGAGTTTAGAAGATTGAGAGGGGATCTCATCGAAACATATAAAATTATGGCAGGCCTGGACAGGCTGAATTCAGAGAGAATGTTTCCAATGGCAGGGGAGCACAGAAGCAGGGGCCACAGTCTAAAAATAGCGGGCAAATCATTTAAAACAGAGATGAGGAAGAATTTCTTCACTCAAAGAGTGGTGAGCCTATGGAATTCCCTGCCACAGAGGGCTGTGAAGGTTAATTCAATAAATATTTTCAAGAGAGAATTGGATATATTTCTGAAGGCTAAGGGGATTAAGGGTTACGGAGAAAAGGCGGGGACGGGGTACTGAACTGTTAAGATCAGCTATGATCTCAGACGAAGATCAGCCATGATCTCATTGAATGGTGGAGCAGGCTCGAAGGGCCGAATGGCCTACTCCTGTTCCTATCTCTATGTTTCTATGTTTCTATAAAGGCATGGCAGGGCAGCTCAGTCCAGCGGAATGCAGACCCTCTGAGAAGTGGGAACTCCAGGATGCTTCCCGTGTGCTAGACAATCACATGTGAAGGAAGTGTCGTCAGCTGGAAGAGCTCGAGTTCCAGGGTTAGGAGCTTGAGCAGCAACTGGCGTCACTGCGTTGCATCCGTGAGTCTGGGAGTTACGTGGATAGCACATTTTAGGAGGTGGTTGCCCCTCCGCTTAAGAGTGTGCAGGCTGAAAGGGAATGGGTGGCCGCCACACAGAAGAGGAGGATCAGGCAAGTAGTGCAGGAGTCCCCTGATTGCATTTCGTTCTCCAACCAGTATTGTGTTCCGAGTACTGGTGAGGATGATGGCTCCTCTGGCGAGTACAGCCAGAGCAATGTCCATGGCACCAAGGGTGACTCAGCTGTACAGGGGGGCGGAGGACGTTCAGGAAAGCAACAGTGGTAGGGGATAGTTCGGCAGGCAGACTGGCGTTTCTGCAGTCGCAGACGTGACTCCAGGATGGTATGTTGCTTCTCTCGTGCCAGGATTAAGGTTGTCACTGAGCGCCTGCGGAACATTCCGAGGTGGGAAGGTGAACAACCAGAGGTCGTGGTTCATATTGGTCACAACAGAATAGGTAGAAAGAGGGATGAGGTCCTGCAGGAAATATTCGGGAGCTCGGGAAATGATTATAAAGCAGGGCCTCAAAGGTAGTAATCACTGAATTACTCCGGGTTCCACATGCGAGTGACTATAGAAATAGGAGGATAGAGTGGATGAAAGCATGGCTGGTGAAGTGGTGCAAGAGGGAGGGCTTTTGATTTCTGGGGCATTTGGGCAGGTTCTGGGGGAGATGGGACCTGTACAGACTGGACTGGTTGCACCTCAAAAAACCAGTACCAATATCCTTACAGGGAGGTTTGCTAGTGCTGTTGGGGAGGGATTAAAATAAGTTGGTAGGGAGATGGGCACCAGCATGCTACATTAGAAAGAAGAAAAGAAAGGCACACTGTATTGGGAGAGACGGTTAGCACTGAATAAGAAATAATAAGGTATTATGTGCACTCAGACTACGAGAGAACAGGATGTTCTAAGATAGGTTTACAGTGTGTGCACACACCAAGCACAGTAAACACGGTTGGGGAGCCGCAGGTTCAAATAACCACCTGAGAACATGATATCGTGGCAATAACGGAAACCTAGCTCAAAAAAGTACAGCATGGTGTATTAAATTTCCTGGATATAAGTTGTTCCTGTAAGATAGGGAAGGAAAGATATTGATTAAGGCGAATGTTACAATGATAGACAGAGAGGATGTCCTGGAGGGGTCAACAACAGAATCTATATGGCTAGAGTTAAGAAATAATAGAGGTGCCATTACATTACTCGTTGTATTCTATAGACCACAAACTCGTGGGAAGAATATGGAGGAGCAAGTTTGCAGAGAAATTAAAGAGAGATGCAAGAACTATAGAGTCGTGATAATGAGGGACTTCCACTAACCTAATGTAGACTGGGATAGTAATAGTGTAAATGGCAGAGAGGGGTAAGAATTTCGTAAGTGTGTTCAGGAGAACTTTCTTGATCGGTATATTTCTGGCCCAACGAGGAGTGCATGATAAGCGATCATTCGAAAGGATTAGGAGGGAAGTCAAAAAAATCAATTAGGAAGGCGAAGGAGGAACTATGGCATTAAATGATCAAGGAACATAAAACAACAGTGTAAAATATTTTAGAGGCACATCAATAAAAAGAATGACGTTTGGGATGGGAATAGGGTCATTAATGGATGGGCAGGACAATGCCGCAGGGAATGATAGAGTGATGGCAGAAATATTATTTCATGATTTCACTTCGGTATTTACCAGTGAGATAGAACCGGTGGAAATGACTTTGTTTTTGAGATGAGCAATGAGATAAGTGCATTTAAAATAAAAAGGGGATATATTAAATAAATTAATCACACTCACAGAGTATAAAACCCCTGGTCCGGATGGACTGCATCCACGCATTTTAAACGAATCTAGGGAAGAGATATCCAGAGGCAGTACTACACATATTTAATAATTCGTTAGCTAAAGGTGCAGTTCCAGAGGACTGGCGGAAAGCTAACGCAATATCTATACTTAAGAAGTGGGATAGAACGTTTCCAGGGAATAATAGACCAGGTAACTTAACATCAGTGGTAGGAAAAACAATGGAATCCCCACTAAAGGAGAGAATAGAAGAAAATCATCAACGAAAAGTATAATAAAGAATAGTCAGCATGGATTTCAAAATGGAAAATCTTGCTTGACCAACATTATTGAATTTTTTTAAGTGGTAACAGAGAGAGTAGACAATGGTAATGCAGTAGATGTAAGTTATCTGGATTTTCAAAAGGCCTTCGATAAGTTATCCCATAAAATACGAATGAATAACGTCAGAGGATGCTGAGTCAAGGGCCAAGTAGCAAAATGATTTGCTAGTTCGCGTCAAGACAGAAAGCAGAGAGTGGGAGTATAGGGTAGCTTTTCAAAGTGGCAGAAGGTGGGAGGGCAGTGATGTTCCACAAGGATCAGTGCTGGGAACATTGTTGTTCACTAAATTAAGGATTCCGAATTTGAAATCAAAAACAGTATTTCAAATTTTGCGGATAGCACCAAATTAGTGGGGGGGGGGCGGTTATTGAATACTGAGGAGGACTGCAAAATGGGCAAATAATTGGGAAATGAAGTTCAACAGAGATAAATGTGAGTTATTACGTTTTGTTAGGAGCACAGAGAGGTCACTTATCACTTGGAAGATTCGAGTCTAGGTGGGGTAGAGAAGCAAAGGAATCTCGGAATACAAATAGACAAATCACCAGAAGTTGCGGCATAGGTAAGCAAGGCATTTTAAAAGCAAACCAAGCACTAGGGGTTAATTCTAGATTAATAGAATTGAAAAGTAGGGAAGTTATGCTAAACCTGTATCGAACAATGATTAATCCACACTTGCAATACAGTGTGCAGTTCTGGTCGCCATATTATAAATAAGGATTTGAGGCACTGGAGAGAATGCAGAGAAGATTAACAAGGCTGATTCCACAAATGCTAGGGTTTAGACATCAGGAAAGGATGAACAGACTGGGTCTCTTTTTTCTTGAAAAAATGCTGAGGGGTGACCTAATAGAGGTGGTTAAAATTATGAAAGGTTTTGATAGAGTGGATACAAAGAGAATGTTTCCAACTTGTGGGGAAGAGCATAACTAGAGGCCATCAATATAAGATAGTAACCAAGTAATCCAAATGGGAATTCAGAAGAAATGTCTTTACCCAGATAGTTGTGAGAATGCGGAACCCGCGACCACAGTGAGTGGTTGAATTGAAAGGTATAGATGCATTAAGGGGAGGCTGGACAAGCATATGAGGGAGAAAGGATTAGAGGGTTATGCTGCTAGAGTTAGATGAGGAAAGACGGAGGAGGCTCCAATAAAGCATAAAAGTTGGCATGGATTGGTTGGGCCGAATGGCTTCTTTCTGTGCCATATATCCTATGAAATCCTATGTCATCCTATGTAAGGAAGGAGGCATTGCTGGATCTGGTTATCGGGAATGAGGTAGGTCACATGGAGCAAGTGTCAGTAGGTGAATATTTAGCGAAAAGTGATCAAAATATCATAAGGGTTAGATTAGCTATGGAAAAGGAATGGGAACAATGTAGAGTAAAAATATTAAATTGCAGGAAGGCCATTTTCAGTGAGATGAGAACGGAGCTGGCCCGGGTAAATTGGAGTCAAAGATTGGCAGGCAAACCTGTAATGGAACAATGGGCTGCCTTTACAAAGAAAATAGTTCGAGTACAGTCGAGGTATATTCCCACTAGGAGGAAAGGTAGGGGAGCTAAGTCAGAACTCCCTGGATGACTTAAGAGATAGAGAGCAAGATGGAGCAGAACAAGAGTGTCTATGACAGATGAAACTAGAACTAGGGGGCATAATCTTAAAATAAGGGGCTGCTCATTCAAAACCTAGATGAGGAGAAACTTCTTCACTCAGAGGGTGGTAGGTTTGTGGAATTTGCTGCCCCAGAAAGCTGTGGAAGCTACATCATTAAATAAATTTAAAACAGAAATAGATAGTTTCCTAGAAGTAAAGGGAATAAAGGGTTACGGGGAGCGGGCAGGAAATTGGACATGAGTCTGGGTTCGGAATGGTCATGGCCCTGTGGGTAGTGGAGCGGGCCCAGGGGCCGTGTAGCCTTGTTCTGCTCCTACTGTGTTCTAATTCTGTTAGATTTCAGGAGATGGTTTTAATCCTGTTCCTGGCTGGGGTGGAGATCGCCTTTACAGAAGGTAAGTACTGTAGAAAATATAGGGACAGAGTGATCTCCTGGAAGAATTTCGATCGCCTAGATGGGTCGGAGAGGAATTTCCCAGATTTTTTTCTCCCAAATTGGCCATTGGGTCTTTATCTGGTTTTTCGCCTCTCCCGGGAGATCACATGGGTTCGGGTGGATGCAGAGTGATAGAAGATTTGAGGTTAGGATCAGATCAGCCATGATCTTATTGAATGGTGGAGCAGGCTCGAGGGGCCGATTGGCCTACTCCTGCTCCTATTTCTTATGTTCTTATGTCATGTCAAGAATACATCTGAGAATCAGGCTAAACATAGAAACATAGAAACATAGAAGATAAGAGCAGGAGTAGGCCATTCGGCCCCTCGAGCCTGCTCCGCCATTCAATGAGATCATGGCTGCTCATACAAATTCAGTACCCTCTTCCTGCCTTCTCTCCATATCCATTGATCCCTTTGGCCTTAAGAAATATATTCAACTCGTTCTTGAATATATTTAATGAATTGGCCTCTACTGCATTCTTTGGCAGAGAATTCCACAGGTGCACCACTCCCTGGGTGAAGAAATTCCTCCTCATCTCTGCCCTAAATGGCTTAACCCTTATATTAGACGTTAACCCCTGGTTCTGGACTCCCCGACCATCGGGAACATCCTTCCATCATCTAGTCTGTCTAGATCTTACCTTAGTTATCCTCTTGCTTTTATGTATTTATTAAACATCTTTGGGTTTCTCCTGATTTTATTTGCCAATATTTTATCATGCCCTATCTTTGCTTTCCTTATTTCTTTTCTAATTTCACCCCTGCCCTTTCAATATTCCTCTAGGCTTTCTTTTGTATTTAGCTCTCGGTAACTGATAAAAGCATCCCTTTTTTTCCTTATCCTGCCTGTATGCTCTTTGACATCCAGGGGGCTCTAGATTTGGGAGTGCCATCCTTGTTCTTTGTGGGAACGTAATTGTCTGTACCCTCACTATCTCCTCTTTGAAAGCCTCCCACTGCTTTGACACTGATTTCCCTTCAGGAAGCTATTTTCAGTTCACTTACCTAAACCACATCTCAGCTTAGTACAATCAGCTTTCCCACAGACGAGGACATTTTCACCGGATCTATCTTTGTCCTTTTATATAAGGGGAAACTTAATATAGAAGCTCAAAATTATGAAGGGTATTGATAGAGTAAGTAACTTGAAACTGTTTCCAGAGGCAAAATGGTGTGCAACCAGAGGACACAGATTTAAGGTAATTGGCAATAGAACCAGAGGAGAGTAGAGGAGAATTTTATTTATGCAGTGCGTTGCTGTGATCTGGAATGCACTGCTTGAGATCGTGGTGGAAGCAGATTCAATAGTAACATTCGAAAGGGAATTGGATACATAGTTGTTGGAGACATTTTTACAGGGCACTGGTGAAACAGTAGTATAAATTAGATAGCTCATTCAAAGAGATGGCACGGACACGATGACCGAATGGCCTCCTTCTGTACTGTACCATTCTATGACTCTATGTGCAAGAGACAGATACAGAGAACAGGGAGAGAGACCGAGAAAAACAGAAAGAGAGAAATATAAATAGAGACAGAAAGACTGGAGAGGTACAGAGGGAAATAATTTAAATTTAAAAGGGAAATTGGACAAATACTTGTACGGGAGTAATTTGCAGGAATGTGGGAAAGGAGCAGGGGAATGGGACTAATTGGAGGGGTGAGGGTATGATGGGGTTTGATCTTAAGGAGGAGAATTTTAAGAGTGAGGCATTTCCGGATGAGACACACTGTAGGAGAGTGATCAACGCAGTGATGGGTGAGCGGGACATGATGTGTGTTAGGATATGGGCAGCTGAGTCTTGGACAAGCTTTAACTCATGGTGTCTTGTGCCTGCGCGGCTAGCCGGGAGAGCATTGGAATAGCCGAATCTGGATTCAACAAAGGCATGGATGAGGGTTCATCAGCAGAAGGGCTGATGCGGGGTGGAGACGGGCAATATTGTGGAGGTGGTGGTAGGCAGGCCTGGTGATTCAGAGGATTACCGATCTAATTGCTGGATACAGAGATTTAACAGGCATACCAACAACAGCAAAGTGGAGAGAGTAAATTACATAGGACCATAGAATCATCGAAGGTTAAAGCACGGGAGGAGAGCATTTCGGCACAAAGTGACCGCGCCGGCCAACAAAGAGCTATCCATCCTAATCCCACTTCCCTGCTCTTAGTCTGTAGTCCTGCAGGTTAGAGCATCCCAAGTGCACATCGAAGTACTTTTTAAATGTGGTTATGGTTCCTGCCTCTACCAGCCTTTTGGGCAGTGAGTTCCAGACCCCCACAACCCTTTGGATGAAGACATTTACCCTCAAGTCCGTAAGAAACGTTCCCCCAATTACATTAAATCTGTGCCACTTGGTTTTTGACCCCTCTGCAAAGGGAAATAGGTCCTGTCTATCCAATTTATAATTTTATACACCCCAATACGGTCTCCCCTCGGCCTCCTCTGTTCCAAGGAAAGCAGACCCAGCCTATCCAGTCTTTCCTCATAGCTAAGACTCTCTACTTCCGGCAACACCCTTGTAAATCTCGTCTGAACCCTCTCTAGTGCCTGACTCGTGTTTTACACAGTTGAAGCATAACCCCCCTCCTCTTGTATTCTATTCTATGGCTAATGAGAGGTGAGCAATCCGAATGCCTTCTTAACCACCTTATCTACTTGGCCTGCTATTTTGAGGTATCAGTGGACATGCACTCCAAGGTCCCTTTGTACCGCTACACCTCTCAGTCTCGTACCACTTAATGTGTATTCCCTTTGCTGGTTAGCCCTCCCCAAATGTATTACATAGAAACGTAGAAGCATTGAAGATAGGAGCAGGAGTAGGCCATTCGGCCCACCGATTCTGCTCCGCCATTCAATGAGATCATGGCTGATCAGCCAAATTCAATACCCTGTCCCTAGTTTCTCCCCATATCCCTTGATCCCTTTAGCCTTAAGAAATATATCGAACTCCTTCTTGAATATATTTAATGAATTGGCCTCAACTGCCTTGTGTGGCAGCGAATTCCACAGGTTCTCCACTCTCTGGGTGAAGAAATTCCTCCTCATCTATGTCCTAAATGGCTTACCCGTTATCCTTAGACGTTGACCCTTGGTTCTGGAATCCCCCGCCATTGGGAACATCCTTCCTGCATCGAGTCTGTCTAGTCCTGTTAGAATTTTATAAATTTCAATGAGGTCCCCTCTCATTCTTCTAAACTCCAGCGAGTATAAGCCCAATCGACCCAATCACTCACACTTCTCTGGATTGAATTCCATTTGCCACTGTTCTGCCCACCTGGCCAATTTATATCTTCCTGCAGTCTACAGATTCCTTCTTCAGTATCAATCACACAGCCGATTTTAGTCTCACCTGCAAATTTCTTAATCATACCCCCTATATTCAAGTCAAGATCTTTGATATATAACACAAAAAGCAAGGGACCTAATACTGAGACCTGCAGAACCCCACTGGAAACAGCCTTCCAGCCGCAAAAGCACCCATCAACCATTACCCTCTGCTTCCTGTCTCCGAGCCAGTTTTGAATCCAACTTGATACTTTGCAATGGATCCCATGGGCATTTAACTTCATGACCAGTCTGCCATGCGGAACCTTAACAAAAGTCTTGCTTAAGTACATATACACTGCATTAAATGCACTACCCTCGTCTACCCTCCTTGTTACCCCCTCAAAACATTCAATCAATTTTTCAGACACAATTTTCCCTTAACAAAACCGTGCTAATCCGTGTCTTTCTAAATGAAGATTGATCTAGTCTTTCTGAATTGAGTTAGGCAGACTGGCTGCTAATTACTCGGTCTCTCCTATTCTCCTTTTTTAAGGAAGGGTAACACATTAGCAGTCCACCGGCACCACACCTGAAGCCAGAGAGGATTGAAAAATTATGGTCAGGGCCTCTGTTATTTCCTCTTTTGCTTCGCTTAACAGCCTGGGATACATTTCATCCGCTGCTGGGGATTTATCCACTTTTAAACTGCTAAAGTCCTTAATACTTCCTCTCTAACTATGTTTATTTCAACTAATATTTCATACTCCTCCCCGCGATAGCAATGTCTGCATAGCCTCTCTCCTTTGTGAAAACAGGCACAAATTATTCATTAAGAACCCTACCAACGTCTCCCACCTCCACACAGAGATTACCCTCATGATCTCTAATAGGGCCTACCCTTTCATTAGTTATCCTCTTCCTCTTAATATATCTATAAAACATCTATGGGTTTTCCTTGATTTTATTATCCAAGAATTTTTCATGCTCTCTCTTTCCTTTCCTAATATCCTTTTTAATTGCACCCCTGCACTTTCTGTACTCCTCCTAAGATTTTGGAGTATTTAGCTCTCGGTATCTGACAAACGCCTCCCTTTTTTTCTTTACCCTCCCCTCTAGACATCCAGGGGGCTCAAGATTTGTTAGTCCCACCTTTTTTCTTTAAGGGCACATATTTGGCCTGAATTCTCCAGATCCCTTCCTTGAATGCCTCCCACTCTCTGACACTTATTTACCTTAAAGTAGCTTTTTCCACTTCACTATGTTTATATCATCTCTGAGCTTAGCAACATTTGCTTTTCTCCAATTTAGATGTTTTATTCCTGGTCTGTCCTTGTCCCTTTCCATAACTACCTTAAATGTAACAGAATTACGGTCACTAGCATCAAAATGCTCCCCCATTGATACGCCTTCCACCTGCCCAGCTTCATTCCCTAAAACTAAGTCCAGAACCGCCCCCTCCCTTGTTGGGTTTGCTACATACTGGCTAAGAATGTCCTCTTGGATGCATTTTATGAATTCTGCACCTTCTACACCGCTCACACTAATTTTATCCCTGTTAATTTTGGGGAAATTGAATTTCCCTACTATTACTGCCCTACAGTTTTGCACGTCTCAGAAATGTGTCCATATATTTGCTCATCTAGCTCCCTCTCACTCTTTGTGGGTCTGTAGTACATTCCTCGCAGTGTGATCGCCCCTTTTTTGTTTTTACATTCGGCCCATATGGCCTCGTTTGATGATCCCTCGACTATATCATCCCTTCTCACAGCGGTAATAGTTTCTTTAATAAAAATCGCGATACCCTCCCGTTTTACCTCCTTCTCTAACCCGTCTGAAAATCCTGTAACCAGGAATGTTGAGCTTCCATGCCTGCCCCTCTTTCAATCACATCTCTGTAATAGCTATAATATCATAGTCCCAAGTATTTACCTGTGCCCTCAGCTCATTTGCTTTGTTCGCTATACTCCTTGCATTGAAGTACATACCATTTAGTAAAGGCAAACCTCCTTGTTGACTGCCATGTAGCCTTTTATTCCTGTCCTTCCAATTTACATTCTATGTTTTTGTTTTCCAATTCCTGTTTTTCTTCCCTCCCTATTGACTCTATATTTAGGTTCCCATCACCCTGCAAAGCTACTTTTTACCCTCCCCAACAGCATGAGCAATCCCTCCCGCGAGGATGCTGGCCCATTCTCGTTGAGGTGCTGCCTGTGTGGCTTGTAGAGGTCCCATCTCCACCAGAAACGGTACCAATTCCTCAGGAATCTAAAGCCCTCCCTCCTACACCATCTCTCCAGCCACGCATTCATCTGCTCTATCTTCCTATTTCTGTATTCAATAGCACTACAGGAACAGTATTACAGGAAGCAAAGATTTGCAGAGTTAATAGTTGGATACAGTGACTTACCAGCAACAACAACAGCAAGAAGGAGGGGATAGTAAATGACAAGAACATTAATGCACTTCGACATGATTTATAGAATTAATAGCTGGATAGAGAGACTTACCAGGGACACCAACACCAGCGAGTATGGGATAGTAAAAGTGTTGAATAATCACAAGTGCATAATAGATAGGCCCTTTTAATGATAGATAATTATAATTTTCAGAAAGATAGTCAAAAGCCCAGATGAAACTCCTCCCCAATGTTGTAACATTCCAATCTACTGTTCTCATATTCCGATCCATTGTTGTAACATTCCATTCTCCTGTTCTCCTATTCCAATCCATTGTAATAACATTCCAATCTACTCTTCTCGAATTCTGACTCCCTGCCTGTGGAGCAGCGCGTTGATCCCTGTTCGTGCTGGAGGTGATGCTCTCACTGACACTGTGGGATAACAAATTGAAAGGAGTCCCTTATTAATAGAAGAGGCAAACCCTGCACTTATACAATTAGGTTCCATGGAAACTGACATTAATTAGAGTCACTGAACAAACAGCTTCAGTTAATCCGTGGAGACTGACATGAATTACAGTCACTGAACAAACTGATTCAGTTAACCCGTGGAGACTGACATTAATTACAGTCACTGAACAAACAGCTTCAGTTAACCCCTTTCCAACCTGCACTTTTTGAACCACAGTAAAGTAGGAAATTTCCAGGGTATGGATGGGATGTATGAGGGTTGTTGATGGAAGGAATGGTGGAGTTAGCGCAGACTCTGGCCAAAATCTTTCAATCCTCCTTGGATATGGGAGTGGTGCCAGAGGATTGGAGGGTTTCAAATGTTACAGCCTGTTTAATAAAAGGGAGATGGATAAACCCTGTAACTACAAGACTAACGTCGGTGGAGGGGAAATAACTAGAGGTCATATTCTGGGACAATGTTAGAACATAAGAACTTAAGAAATAGGAGCAGGAGTAGGCCAATCTGCCCCTCGAGCCTACTCCACCATTCAATAAGATCATGGCTCATCCGATCCTAACCTCAAATCTTCTATCACTCTCCATCCCACCCGAACCCATGTGATCTCCCGGGAGAGGCGAAAAACCAGATTAAAAACCCAGGCCAATTTGGGGGAAAAAATCTGGGAAATTCCTCTCCGACCCATCTAGGCGATCGAAACACGTACAGGAGATCACTCTGTCCCTATATTTTCAACATTAATTACCTTCTGTAAAGGCAATCTCCACCCCAGCCAGGAACAGGAATAAAACCACTCCTGAAATCTAACACAGAATTAGAACACAAGAAGTAGGAGCAGAACCAGGCTACGCAGCCCCTGGGCGCGCTCCACTACCCACAGGGCCCGCTCCACTACCCACAGGGCCATGACCATTCGGAACATAGGCTCATGTCCAATTTCCTGCCCGCTCCCTGTCATTTGGAAAAACATGGATTCATGACTGACAAATAGCACAGATTGTTTTAAAGCCTAAATGTGTTGATTGAGTTTCAGCAGAAGTAGTGGAGAGATTTGATGATGTTGTGCATATGACTTTCAAAAGCCGTTTGATAAAGTGCCATTTGATAGACTTGATAGGGAAATTGTTACCCATGGGATTAAAGTGGGAGTGACTGCATGGATATGGCATTGGCTGAGGGGCAAAAAGAGAGAGTAGTGGTGAACGGGTGTTTTTCAGACAGAAGGGAAGTATAAGGGGTGTCCCCCCAGTGGTCGATATTAGGGCCAGTGCTCTTTTTGATAAACATTAATGGCCTGTAATTAAGGATAAAGACATAATTTCAAAGTGTGGAGATGAAACGGACCTCAGAAATGCAGTGAACAGTGAGGAGAGTAGCAGAATTCAGGAGCACATAGACAGACTGGTGAAATGGGCAGAAACAAAAAATAAAGAAAGGAATACTTGCATTTATATAGCGCCTTTCACGATCACTGAATGTCTCAAAGCGCTTTATGCTTGGAGTATATTCACTGGTGTATTATGGGAAATCTGGCCGCCAATTTGCACACAGCAAGGTCCCACAAACAGTAATGTGATAATGACCAGATTATCTGTTTTGTTTGTTATGTTGATTGAAAAATAAATATTGTCCAAGACACTGGGGCTAATTCCACTGCTCTTCTTCGAATACTTCCATGGGATCGTTTACGTCCACCTGAGAGAGCGAACGGGGCATCAGTTTAACGTCTCATCCAAAACACAGCGTCTCCTTCAGCACTGCACTGTAGTGTAAGCCTAGATTTATGTGCCCTATGCCTGAACCTTCTGACTGAGAGGCGAGTGTGCTAGCAACTGATCCACAGCTGACACATGACAGATAAAATTTAACACAGAGAATTGTGCATTGATACATTTTGGAAGGAAAAATGAGGAGAGGCAGAATAAAGTAAATGGTATAATTTTAAATGGAGTGCACGTACAGAGAGACCTTGGAGTTTGTGTGCACAAATCTTTGCAGGTGGCAGAACAAATTGATAAGACTGTTAAAAACTCATACAGGATGTTTGACTTCATAAATCGAGGTATAGAGTACAAAAGCAAGGAAGTTATGCAAAACATTTATAAATGTTGGATCTGAGCTGGAGTATTGTCTCCAATTCTGGGCACCACACTTTATGAAGGAGGTCAAGGCCTTGGAGAAGGCGCAGAGGAGATTCACTCGAATGGGTCCAGAGATGAGATGTTTCAGTTATATGGAGAGACTGGAGAAGCTGAGATTTTCCCCCTTCGAGAAGAGAAGATTAAGGGGAGATTAAATGGATGTGTTCATGTGTATGTATAGAGTAAATAATGAAAAACTGTTTCCAGTGGCGGATGTGTTGGTTACCTGAAAAAAACACACTTAAGCTCATTGGCAAAAGAACCGGAGGGAAGATCAGGAGAAAATGTTTCACATAGCGACTTGTTACGATCTGGAATTCACTGCCTGAAAAAGTAATAGAAGGAGATTCAATAATATCTTTCAAAAAGGGAACGGGGCCAATACTGGAAGTTAGGGATTTGAAGGGCTACGGGAAAAGAACAGGGGAGTGGGACTAATCGAATAGCACTTTCAAAGAACTGGCACAAGCTCGATAGAACGATTGGCCTCAATCTGTGCTCTATTCTTTTTGATTCTGTGATAACAGAAGCAACTGAGTCCTTGCCTCATGTGTAGAATTGACGTTCTGCAATTTCTGAGCTGGGTTATCATCGTTACTTGTAGTCTAATAAAGACGAAGCACAAAAGCTAAAAGTTAAATCGAGATTTCTTTTGGCAAGAAATCAGATTAACATTGATCAGTATTGTGTTTTCCTGGAGTTCCTCTTATGAGTTTCAGTCACTTCAGTGCCAAGTGGACGATGGGGGAAAACTTTGGTTGATTTGAGCCTCCCGTTTGTGAAACGTTTCGCAAAGCTCCTAGCGCCTGGGTGCAGTGCTGCTAACGCCACCAGCAAAATACAGCGGGAGGTTATCGACGTCTTTAGCCGGCAGCCCCCAACTCTGCTGCACCTATGACAATGACGTCATTGCCATGCACAACGCCCCATTCACGCCCCGGCCGAAAAATTCCCTCGCGCCTCCTGACCTACCACTGGACGCAAATAAAAGTGCAGGTGCTGGGTGCAAACACTCCTGGCACAGCCCAGACATCACTTTTCTTCCCACTTGGCACGAAAGGCATATAATAATTGCAATAATTGATCTGAAATAATTTAGATTATAAATTGAATGTTCTCTAATTGTATTTCCAAATCAGATTCAAGGCCTTATTCTTTTTCTTCCTCTGAACCACTGAACCTCATCTGGCAGCGTAATGTTGGCGACTTGTGATCGATTGCCCTGGGGACCAACAGGAAGAGAGCTCAGAGGCTGGAGGGCCTAGTGAGAAGCGTGTTCTGCAAACAATCGATGTGATTAAGTCGGCCAATCAGATGCCGTTTGTCAAGAACATCGTTTAACATTTGTCAGTATTGGGTTTTCCTGGAGTTCCTTTTATAAGTTTCAGACACTTCGGTGCCAAGTGGATCACGTGTTTAAGGGCATTCATTTCCCTCTTTCGATGTCGCTGTTAGTTGAAGGTGCAGATTGATTTATCTTCATTATGCTTCTTTATGTGATATTTAGAGGGACAACGTCTCAAATTCTGCACCTTTAGGAGTTACAGTAACATCGTCACTGTTACTAGTCAGTCTCATTCTGTACTGGGAGAGACGGCTGGTGGATTCAGCCCTACAACCCTCTTAATAAGGAAAAACTGTTCCCAGTGTCAGGCGGGTCAGTAACCAGCGGTCACAAATATAAGGTAATTGGTGAAAGATCCAGATGCCACATGAGGTGCAAACGCTTATGCAGCAAGTTGTCATGACCTGGAATGCACTGCCTGAATGGGCAGTGGAAGCAGATTCAATAGCAGCTTGCAAAAGGGAATTGGGTAAATATGGAAAAAAATTGCCACACTAAGCCTATGGAGAAAGGGCAGAGGATTGAAGCTAAATTGAAAATTTCTTTGCAACAGCCGGCAGAGGCAACATGGGTCGAATGAACGCCAACTGTCCTTTTTCATTCTAGAATTCTATGAACTCTGCCCTCTCCAAATTATGGCCGCTTCTGCAACTCCCACTCCCTTCGATCCACCTTTGGCGGACATGTCTTCAGTTGCCAAGGCACTAAAGCCTTTGCCCAAGCTTGGTTCCAATGTCTCCATCTTTGGCTGGGTGTCAATTTTTGACTGATTACGCTCCGGTGTAGCGCTTTGTGACATTTTACTACATTAAAGGATATATCTAAATTCAAGTTGTTGCTGCTGTACTACGATCGGCTCAGCTTTGCCTGATAGATTCAGAAAGGGACGGTGGCTGTGCTGCTCCCCATGGTCTAAATGCTGGCAGCTCGCTATATAGGATCACACCTCAGATTTACCACTTGGCTAGGTACTGAAGGGTCAATCGAGACTGGGGCCGAACCCCATCATCACACAGCACCTTCTGTATAGGCTCACAGCTCAGCATTACCACTTGGCTAGGTACTAAAGGGCAAACAGTGACTGGGGCCAAACCCCATCAGCACACAGCACCTTCAGTACAGGCTCACAGCTCCGAAATACCACTTGGCAAGCTACTAAAGGGCAGACAGTGACTGGGGCCAAACCCCACAGCACCTTCAGTACAGGCTCACAGCTCAGAATTAACAGTTGGCTAGGTACTAAAGGGCAAACAGTGACTGGGGCCGAAACCCACCATCACACAGCACCTTCAGTATAGGCTCACAGCTCAGAATAACCAGTTGGCTAGGTACTGGAGGGTAGATAGTGACTGGGGCCGAACCCCACCACAACACAGCACCTTCAGTGCAGGCTCACAGCTCAGAATTGCCACTTGACAAGATACTGTAGGGCAGGCAGTCACTGCGGCCGAGCCCCACCATCACACAGCACCTTCAGTATAAGCTCACAGCTCAGGATTACTACTTGGCAAGATACTCAAGGGCATAAAGTGACTGGGGCCGAACCTCACCATCACACAGCACCTTCAGTGCAGGCTCACAGCTCAGAATTACCAATTGGCTAGGTACTGGAGGGCAAACAGTGACTGGGGCCAAACCCCACCATAACACACCACCTTCAGTACAGGCTCACAGGCCATAATTACCACTTGGCAAGATACCCAAGGGCATACAGTTGCTGCGGCCGAGCCCCACCATCACACAGCACCTTCAGAATAGGCTCACAGGACAGAATTACCATTCGGCAAGATACTGGAGCGCAAACAGTGACTGGGGCCGAACCCCACCATCACACAGCACCTTCAGTATAGGCTCACAGGTCATAATTACTAATATGCAATATACTGGAGGGCAGACAGTGACTGGGGCCGAACCCCACCATCACACTGCACCTTCAGTACAGGCTCACAGCTCAGAATTACCACTTGGCTAGGTACTGGAGGGCCGACAGTGACTGGGGCCGAACCCCATCATCACACAGCACCTTCAGTATAGGCTCACAGCTCAGACTTTCCACTTGGCAAGGTACTGGAGGGCAGACAGTGACTGGGGCCAAACCCCACCATCACACAGCATCGTCAGTATAGGCTTACAGCTCAGAATTACCACTTGGCTAGGTACTGGAGGGCAGACAGTGACTGGGGCCGAACCCCACCATCACACAGCACCTTCAGTATAGGCTCACAGCTCAGAATTACGAATTGGCTAAGTACTGGAGGGCAGAGAGTGACTGGGGCCAAACCTCACCATCACACAGAACCTTCAGTACAGGCTCACAGCTCAGAGTTACCACCTGGCTAGTTACTGGAGGGCAGACAGTGACTGGGGCCGAACCCAACCAGCACACAGCACCTTCAGTATAGGCTCACAGCTCAGAATTACCACCTGGCTAGTTACTGGAGGGCAAGCAGTGACTGCTGCCGAACCCAACCAGCACACAGCACCTTCAGTATAGGCTCACAGCTCAGAATGACCACTTGGCAAGGTACTAAAGGGCAAACAGTGACTGGGGCCGAACCCCACCATCACACAGCACGTTCATTATATGCTCACAGATCAGAATTACCACTCAGCAAGATACTGGATGGCAAAAAATTCATGCGGCCAAACCCCATCATCACACACCACCATCAGTATAGGCTCACAGGTCAGAATTACCATTTGGCTAGGTACTAAAGGGCCAAAAGTGACTGGGGCCCAACCCCATCATCACACAGCACCTTCAGTACTGGCGCACAGCTCAGAATTACCACTAGGCAAGATACTGGAGGGCAGAGAGTGACTGCGGCCGAGCCCCACCATCACACAGAACCTTCAGTACAGGCTCACAGCTCAGAATTACCACCTGGCTAGGTACTGGAGGGCAAACAGTGACTGGGGCCGAACCCCACCATCACACAGCACGTTCGGTATATGCTCACAGATCAGATTTACCACTCGGCAAGATACTGGATGGCAAAAAATGCATGCGGCCAAACCCCACCATCACACACCACCTTCAGTATAGGCTCACAGGTCTGAATTACCACTTGGCTAGGTACTAAAGGGCCAAAAGTGACTGGGGCCAAACCCCATCATCACACAGCACCTTCAGTACTGGCTCACAGCTCAGAATTAACACTTGGCAAGATACTCAAGGGCATACAGTGACTGGGGCCGAACCCCACCATCACACAGCACATTCAGTGCAGGCTTACAGCTCAGAATTACCATTTGGCTTGGTACTGGAGGGCAAACAGTGACTGGGGCTAAACCCCACCATAACATAGCACCTTCAGTATAGGCTCACAGGTCATAATTACTACTTGGCAAGATACTGGAGGGCAGACAGTGACTATAGCCGAACCCCACCATCACACAGCACCTTCAGTATAGGCTCACAGCTCAGAATTACCACTTGGCAAGTTACTGGAGGGCAAACAGTGACTGCGGCCGAACCCCATCATCACAAAGCACCTCCACTATAGGCTCACAGCTCAGAATTACCATTTGGCAAGGTACTCGACGGCAGAATGGGACTGGGTCCGAAACCCATCATCACACCACACCTTCAGTATAGGCTCACAGCTCAGATTTACCACTCGGCAAGCTACTGGAGGGCAAACATTGACTGGGGCCGAGCCCCAGCGTCACGCAGCACATTCATTATAGGCTGACACACTTAAAATGAGAGAAGAGAGATACTAGGGAGAAAGAGAGAGAATGGGGAGAGGGAGAGAAAATGACTGAGGGTCGGCGAGAGAGAGAGCGACAGACAGACAAACATACAGATGGTCAGAGGGTGAGAGTGCGAGAGACAGGGACAGTGGGAGAGAGAGAGGGAGGCCGGGTGAGAGGATGAGAGAGAGAGACAGGGACAGAGGGAGAGAGAGAGGGAGGCTGGGTGAGAGGGAGAGAGAGCGAGAGACAGGGGCAGAGGGAGAGAAAACGAGAGAAAGGAATAGAGTGTCAGAGAGACAGAGACAGAGACAGAGGGAGTTAGAGAGAGACAGGGACAGTTGCAGATAAAGAGAGAGAAAGGGACAGAGGGTGGTAGAGAGAAAGACAGGGAGAAAGGAAGTTGCATAGTCACAGAGTCATAGAGTTACGCAGCACAGGGACAGAGGTAGAGAGAGAAACAGGGACAGAGGGGGATAGAGTGAGAGACAGAGTCAGAGGGAGAAGCATAGAGAGACAGGGACAGAGAGAGAGTCAGAGGGTTAGAGAGTGAGAGACAGAGTCAGAGGGTGACAAATTGAAAGAGAGACCGGGAGAGAGGGAGAGAGAGAGGCAGACAGTGAGAGAGGTAGAGAGAGAGAGAGAGGGACAGAGGGAGAGTGAGAGGGAGCTAGAGCGAGAGATAGGGACAGAGGGAGGGAGAGCAAGTCGCAGGACAGAGGGAGAGAGAGAGAGACTGGGTCAGATGGAGATGCATAGGCAGAGAGAGACAGAGAGATAGAGACAGAGGGAGGGACAGGAAGAGGGGTACACAGCGAAAGAGATAGGTGTGAGTGTCCAGGCGCATGTTGTTCATTCCCAGGGACTGAGCTGAGTCTCATAACAACACAGATGGAGCCCATGTACAAGGGCCGCAGGAAGGAGGCGAAAGCAAACAAGTTTTAGGTACTTGATGAGTTTTTTCAAAAATTGGGAAAATTGTTTAAATCCTCAAAAAAAGCGGGAAAGTGAAGTTGAATGTCCCATGGTAATTGGCAGTTAATTTTTGTCAGATGTTGTCCCCTTTTTGAAAGCGTTTATTAGCGTTATTTACACCATGTTATGGGGAGAGGGGGAAAGGTTTCTGCTCCCATTTGTACCTCCGAGTCTGTGAGAGATGGAGGGAATGGCAGCAGAAATAAACAAAACAACTTCTCCAGGACTGATCGCAAATCATCGCCAAGGCTGGGGAGAAAAAATGCTTTAGAAAGCTGAACCAATTTATTCACGTTCTTATTGGAGCCCCGTTTGGAGTTTGAGTTTATTTTAGTTTATTGTTGCATGTTTAACGACAGCATTGAAGTGAGAAAGAGAAACTCGGAGCTGTCAAAGCTGCAATGAAACAAGAAAGAATTTAAAGATTTTTAATGAAATCTTCACCAAAAATGAACGTTAAAAACAATTTTTCCCCCTTATGTTTCTGGTAAGATTTTGGAAGAAGTAAAGAAACATCAACGTTCCCGTCATCTAAACAAGCTTGAAGCGGGTCTTGAAGTCCGAACGCTTTTAAGGGGGCTCTGAATTGCTTGAAACATTTTAAAATTGAATTTCTCGATATTTGATTTTGAAAGATCGACTGAAGTGAGTAGCTTCACACAAACATGCAACCATGCAGTTGAAGTCGGGGAGTGCAGGGGAGGATTTGGCGGAGTTAATTATTACTTCTTATTGATTTTATAAAAATATCATTAAGACGGTTAGGAAGAGAACCAAAAATGGGGAAAAACACAAACAATTTTATTTTACATAATATAAAAAGAGATAATGCTGGAAATACTCAGCAGGCAGGGCAGCATCTGTGGAGAGACAGAGAAACAGGTTTAACGTTTCAAGACTGTGACCTTTCTTCAGAACAGGAAATTGTTATAGTTGCTACAGATTTTACCAGGTGCAGAGGCAGCGAAAGGCGGGAGGGGCGGAAGGAACAAAGGGGATGGTCTGTGATATAGTGGTAGGCCGCAGTGGTGAAACCGGCCTCCACATCTGGTTAAATCTCTAACTTTATCCAAGGGATGGTATCTGATAGGGTGGTAGGCCACAGTGGTGAAATCCCGCCTCGACATCTGGTTAAATCTCTAACTTTATCTAGTTCCCACAGGCCGGAGGATGGTCTGTGATTGGGTGTGATGCCGGAGTGGTTAAATCCGGCCTCTACATCTGGTTAAATCTCTAACTTTATCCAGTTCCCACAGGCCAGAGGATGGTCTGTGATAGGGTGGGATGCCGCAGGGATTAAATCCGGCCTCTACATCTGGTTAAATCTCTAACTTTATCCAGTTCCCAAAGGCCGGAGGATGGTCTGTGATAGGGTGGGATGCCGCAGGGATTAAATCCGGCCTCTACATCTGGTTAAATCTCTAACTTTATCCAGTTCCCACAGGCCGGAGGATGGTCTGTGATAGGGTGGGATGCCGCAGTGGTTAAATCCGGCCTCTACATCTGGTTAAATCTCTAACTTTGCCCAGTTCCCAAAGACCAGAGGATGGCATCTGATAGGGTGGGATGCCGGAGTGGTTAAATCCGGCCTCTACATCTGGTTAAATCTCTAACTTTATCCAGTTCCCAAAGGCCGGAGGATGGCCTCTGATAGGGTGGGAGGCCGGAGTGGTTAAATCCGGCCTCTACATCTGGTTAAATCTCTAACTTTATCCAGTTCCCAAAGGCCGGAGGATGGTCTGTGATAGGGTGGGATGCCGGAGTGGTTAAATCCGGCCTCTACATCTGGTTAAATCTCTAACTTTATCCAGTTCCCAAAGGCCGGAGGATGGCCTCTGATAGGGTGGGAGGCCGGAGTGGTTAAATCCGGCCTCTACATCTGGTTAAATCTCTAACTTTGTCCAGTTCCCAAAGGCCGGAGGATGGCCTCTGATAGGGTGGGAGGCCGGAGTGGTTAAATCCGGCCTCCACATCTGGTTAAATCTCTAACTTTATCCAGTTCCCACAGGCCGGAGGAAGGTCTGTGATAAGGTGGAAGGCCGGAGTGGTTAAATCCGGCCTCCACATCTGGTTAAATCTCTAACTTTATCCAGTTCCCACAGGCCGGAGGATGGTCTGTGATTGGGTGAAAGGCCGGAGTGGTTAAATCCGGCCTCCACATCTGGTTAAATCTCTAACTTTATCCAGTTCCCACAGGCCGGAGGAAGGTCTGTGATAGGGTGAAAGGCCGGAGTGGTTAAATCCGGCCTCCACATCTGGTTAAATCTCTAACTTTATCCAGTTCCCACAGGCCGGAGGATGGTCTGTGATTGGGTGAAAGGCCGGAGTGGTTAAATCCGGCCTCTACATCTGGTTCAATCTCTAACTTTATCCAGTTCCCACAGGCCGGAGGAAGGTCTGTGATAGGGTGAAAGGCCGGAGTGGTTAAATCCGGCCTCTACATCTGGTTAAATCTCTAACTTTATCCAGTTCTGACGAAAGACCACAGACCTGAAACGTTAAATTTGATTTGTCTCTCGCTCTCCACAGATGCTGCCTGGCCTGCTGAGTATTCCCAGCATTTTCTGTTTATATTTCAGATTCCAGCATCCGCTGTATTTTGCTATTGTGAACGATTTTATTTCGTCTGTCGTTCTGTAGTCTGAACAAGTCCCAGGAATAACATAATTATAGATTTCTTCTTAAATGTTTAGTGTAGTGTTAATTGAAACAAGAACTCTGTACTGATGCATGAAAAATGCAGCTAGCTACTTTAGAAGAAACCATTATTTTTTTAATGAGAAAGACACACAAAATACTTTGATTAAACTGATAATCTATCATTTTGATTGGTATAAATGTTTAAAATAGGAAATTGAAAATTGAGAGATCAATGAAGTTTGTTTCCTGCTATTTGATTGGGAAGTCCCTAAAATAATGCAATACTTTTCGTGCTAAGAGCAGGGATTAATATTGTGGAGAATGTTTGAAAGAAAAACATTGGAAGCGAAATGGTAAATTAACATCTTTACATCAACATATTAATAAATATTTCCAATTCAGTCTGATTGGTTCTTTTGTCCAGGAAGAATGATGAATATTTTTTTGTGTTAAATCATAGCTTTTCCTGCTTTTTGTTTTTCATTCAGTGACGCAAATTGTGTATGTGTTTTTCTGCACTTGTGACTAAGTGCTGCATTTCTGACATGTTACATGGGAGGGGGTGAGTGTGCTGGTTCAAGAAGACCACGTTTATTAATGGAAGTGATTGAAGTTGGAAAAACATATACCCGTTGCTGTTCAATTCTTTTTAATACTGTGAACTAAAGAACTTCATCACTTTATATTTGTTGGTTGTCTGGGTGCATTGTAATTAATATTCTGATTACATACCTGGACGTACAGCAGGTCCACGCCATAGGAAAGCTACTGCTCCTGCTGCTTGTGCAGCCATAGCTATAGTGACATGAGGGAAGGGGTCATATGTGGAAAACCTTAAAATTAATACAAATATCACGAATGGATATGTCTCATTCAGCTCACCTTGGGCTTTTGGATTGTTGTCCATGTGTAACTGAGTGACGTTTCTGAAGTGTTAATTTATTATTCTGCAGTTCTTTTATATCCCAATCATTTGTGACAATTATTAATTTAAATAAAGTTTGTACATAACGAATAAAAGCTTTTAATTAATTCTACCATAAAAAACTTGCAGAATGGGCAGTTATATGACAAATGAATTTCAATGTAGGTAAGTGTGAGCTGGTGAGTTTTTGCAGCAGGAATAAGGACCACAGCTACTCCTTGGAAAATAAGAGTCTAAAAGGGGTAGAGGGGTAGAGGTGCAAAGGGATCTCGGGGTATTGATTCGCAAATCATCAGAAGTAACAGTGCAGATTTCAAAAACAGGGATGTTATGTTAAACTTGCAGAACCTTGTCTGATAATCTCATGATTTGAGATGATGGAGTGGCAATAGCTCATTACTGCATATATGATTTTAAGTGGCTGTTTTTAAAGTCGTTGCTTTTAAAGTTGCTTTTCTAAAAGTTGCTCTAAAATTTGTTGTTGTAAAATTTCCCCGCAGCTGAAAAGGTCGCGTTCAAAGGAGTTTGCAGCCATTCAGTTCAAAAGGATTCAATTTAACCTTGGTGGGGTGGAGCTGAGGATATTAGATGGGGTGGGATTGAGCTGAGGAGATTAGCTGGCTGGGGGAGGAGATGAGGATAGTAGGTGGGTTCAGGAGGAGCTGAGGATATTAGGTGGGTTGGAGCGGAGCTATGGATATTAGGTGGGGTGGGGAGGAGCTGAGGATATTAGGTGGGGTGGGAAGGATCTGAGGATATTAGTTTGGTAGAAGGCGGAGCTGAGGATATTAGGTGGGGTGAGGAGCAGCTGAGGATATTAGGTGTGGTGGGGAGGAGCTGATTATAATAGGTGGGGTGGGGAGGAGCTGGGGATATTTGGTGGGTTGAGTGGGAGCAGAGGATATTAGTTGGGGTGGAGAGGAGCTGAATATATTAGGTGGGGTGGGGATGAGCTGAGGATATTAGGTGGGGTGTGGAGGAGCTGTGGATATTAGGTGGGCTGGGGAGGAGCTGAGTATATTAGGTGTGATGGGGAGCTGAGAATACTAGGTGGGGTGGGGAGGAGCTGAGGATATTAGGTGGGGTGGGGAGGAGCTGAGGATATTAGGTGAGATGGGGTGGAGCTGAGGATATTAGGTGTGGTAGGGGGAGCTGAGAATATTGGATGGGGTGGGGAGGAGCTGAGGATATGGGTTGGGGTGGGGAGGAGCTTAGGATATTGGATGGGGTGGGGAGGAGCTGAGGATATTAGGTGGGGTGGGGAGAAGCTGAGGATATTAGGTGGGGTGGGGAGGAGCTGAGGATATTAGGTGGGGTGGGGAGGAGCTGAGGATATTAGGTGGGGTGAGGAGGAGCTGAGGATATTAGGTGGGGTGGGGAGGAGCTGAGGATATTAGATGGGGTGGGGAGGAGCTGAGGATATTAGGTGGGGTGGGGAGGAGCTGAGGATATTAGGTGGGGTGAGGAGGAGCTGAGGATATTAGATGGGGTGGGGTGGAGCTGAGGATCTGAGGTGTGGTGAGGAGGAGCTGAGGATATTATGTGGGGTGGGAGGAGCTGAGAATATTAGGTTGGGTGGGGAGGAGCTGATGATAATAGGATGGTTGTGGCGGAGCTGAGGATATTAGGTGGGGTGGGGTGAAGCTGAGGATATTAGGTAGGGTGGGGACGAGCTGAGGATATGATATGGGGTGGGGCGGAGCTGAGGATATTAGGATGGTTGGGGAGGAGTTGAGGATATTAGTTTGGTTGGGGAGGAGCTGAGGATATTAGGTGGGGTGGGGAGGAGCTGAGGATATTATGTGGGGTGGGGAGGAGTTTAGGATATTAGTTGGGGTGGGGAGGAGCTGAGGATATTAGGTGGGGTGGGGAGGAGTTTAGGATGTTCGATGCATATATATATATATCGAAAGTCGCAAAGAGAGGCTGAAGCAAACAGGTGAGCAGTTCTGTTTCTTGAAATAAATAATATCTTCACTGACTTCTTCGAAAAGCAGTGCTACAAAGTGAGAAGCCAAGTGTTTACTCTGCAATAAATCCTCAGATGTCGTGATAAAATTTCAAAACCACACACAGTTGTAGATGGCTGCCTTTATTAATTATTATTGCTTTTTATTCATTACACTGATGCTTTGCTTCAAATATTGAATAGACATTTCTCACAATGACATCTCACAATAGACCTTAGAAAACATGCAATATGCGCAGTTAATTGACAATATAATAGAAGCATCATGAGGGTAGTGCGGTTGATGTTGTGCATATGGACTTTCAAATGGCATTTGATAAAAACCACGTGACACACAGGGCATCAAAACTCGGAAATGCAGCGCACAATGAGGAGGATAGTAACAGGCTTCAGGAGGACGTAGCTTAACATTCCAACATGAGAACATTAGAAATAGGAGATGGATTAGGCCATTTTGCCCTTCGAGCCTGCTCCACCATTCAGTACGATCATGGCTGATGTTCGGTTAAAGCGTCATTCATGCAACACCTCCTAATTGACCCACATTCCTGCATTTAAAGTTATCTCCTTACTCAGCTTACTGGCATATTTTGCATTAACGGAGCAAAATATCATTGGAGCCGAAAGCAAGACCCTAAATGCCAAGAAAATGTGCCTGGTTCTTTACCCTTATAAACTGTTCCTCAGGCTGGTGGGTTTGAGAGCTTCAGATACGTCCCTGACATGATCCTACACTTCTCTGATGGTGTTTCTTTCCTAACCCAATCCCTTTGCTTACAGCATAACCCGAACTCTGATTCAATTAGGCAGATACTTGACAGATTCTATTTAACAGAGAGAATTGTGAAGTGAAAAATGAGGAGAGGAAATGTGATAACATTGGTACAATTTTAAAGGGAGTGGAGGAACAGAGGGACCTAGGCATGTATGTACAGTAATCTTTGAAGGTGGCCGACAATTTGAGAAGTATTTTAAAAAAACCTACGGGATCCTTCACTTTATTAATAAGCAGGGAAGTTATGCAAAAACTTTATAAAGCACTCATTATGCTTCAGCTGGAATATTCCTTCCAATTCTGGGCACCATACTTTAGGAAAATGTCAAGGCCTTGGAGCGTGTGCAGAAGAGATTTACTAGAATGGTACCAGCCAGGGATAAGGGACTTCAGTTATGTGGAGAGTTTGGAGAAGCTGGGTTTGTTCTGAATAGAGCAGAGAAGTTTAAGAGGAGATTTGATAGAGGTGTTCAAAAGCCGAAATAGATGTAATAGATTAATAAAGGAGCAAATGTTGCCAGTGGCAGTGGGGTCGGTAACCAAAGGACACGGATTTAATGTGATTGGCAAAAGAACCTGAGACAACATGAGGAAGCTTTTGTTTAACACAGCAAGTTGTTGTGATCTGGAATGGGCTGCCTGAAAGGGCGGTGGAAGCAGATTCAATAGTAACTTTCAAAGGGGACTTGGAGAAAATACTTGAGATAAAATAAAATACTGCGGAAAGAGCAGAGGAGTGGGATTCATTGGACAGCTCTACCAAAGAGCCAGCACAGGCACGGTGGGCCGAATGGCCTCCTTCTGTGTTGTATCATTCCATGCTGCTATAATCACCGATACCTCAGAAAATAAGAAACTGAATGCAGCAGAAGAGCAAAGGGCTCTCGGGCTACAGGTGAAAAAATAATTAAAAGCAGTATCACTGGACAGCTAAGCAATTAAAATGCTAACGTTGAATTGGGGTTTAATTCTAAGGCGATATAATTCAAAAGAATTGAAGTTGGCCAACGGTGGGGAAGTGGTGCTTCACAAGGATCGGTGCTGAGAACACTTTTCTTCATCATTTACCTAAACATTTCGGACTCGGGAATCAGAATGCAATTTCAAACATTGAGTATGCCATTTAAATGGGGGTTTATACTTAATTCAGAGAAGGACTGCGACAAAATCCAGGAAGACATTATTAAACAGGCAAAATGGGCGTGTAACTGGCAAATGAACATCATATAGAGAAATGTGAGGTAGTGCATTTTAATAGGAAGAAAAAGGAGGTCACATATACTTTGGAAAATAAGTTCTTAACGGGGTTGAGGGACAGAGGGATGTAAGGGTACAGCTACATAAATCACTAAAAGTTGCAATGCTGGTTGATAAGGCCATAAAGGATGCGGAAGGATGTTCTTGCCATGGAAAGAGTGCAACGGCGATTCACCAGGCTGATACCTGGAATGGCGGGAATGACCTACGAAGAGAGATTAAATAGTTTGGGCTTGTACTCACTGGAGTTTAGAAGATTGAGAGGGGATCTCATCGAAACATATAAAATTATGGCAGGCCTGGACAGGCTGAATTCAGAGAGAATGTTTCCAATGGCCGGGGAGCACATAACCAGGGGCCACAGTCTAAAAATAGCGGGCAAATCATTTAAAACAGAGATGAGGAAGAATTTCTTCACTCAAAGAGTGGTGAGCCTGTGGAATTCCCTGCCACAGAGGGCTGTGAAGGCTAATTCAATAAATATTTTCAAGAGAGAATTGGATATATTTCTGAAGGCTAAGGGGATTAAGGGTTACGGAGAAAAGGCGGGGACGGGGTACTGAACTGGTAAGATCAGCTATGATCTCAGACGAAGATCAGCCATGATCTCATTGAATGGCGGAGCAGGCTCGAAGGGCCGATGGCCTACTCTTGTTCCTATCTCTATGTTTCTATGTTTCTATGTTTAAACACAAAGAGAGCACAGGGGTTCATTTCAAGAGGAATAGCACTGTAAAGAATAGAAGTTATGTTAAACTTGTATAGAAACTTGGTGAACAAAGAACATGATCTCCATCTTATAAAACGGACACAGAGGGACTGGCGCAGGTACAAACATTATTTACTAGAATGATACCAGAACTGAAAGATTATACCTGTCATGAAAGACTGAACAGGCTCGGGCTCCATTCTTTAGGAAACTGAAGACTGAGGGATAATCAGATCGAGTTATTGGAGATTATGAAAGGGTTCCATAAGGTAGATCAGAGAAGGTGTTTCCAATTGCAGGAGAGATCAGACAGTGGGGTCATAGATGTAAGATAGTTATTAATAAATCTAATCGGGAATTCAGGAGAAACGTTTTTACCAAATGAGTGGTCAGAATGTGGAGCTCACTACCACAAGGGGCAGTTGATGCAAATAGTATAGAAACATTTAAGGGGGAAAGGAATAGAAGGATATTTTTACTGGGTTAGATGAAGGAGGTTGGGTGGAGGCTCGTGTGGAGCATGGACACCAACATGGACATTTTGAGTCGAATGGCCTGTCTCTGTGCTGTAAATATTTGTAAATTGTATTAAACTTGTATAGGACCCAGGTCAGGTCACACTTAGAGAACTGTGCATAGTTATGGTCTCCATAATATAAAAAGGACACAGAAGAACTGGAGAATGTGCAAAAAATAGGTACAACAACAACAAATTGCATTCATATAGCGCCTGTAACACAGTAAAATGACCCAAGCGATTCATGGGTGCGTTATTGAAGAAAATCTGACCCTGAGCCACATAAGGAGATATTAGTAAAGATGATCAAAAGCTTAGTCAAAGAGGTAGGATTTAAGCAGCATCTTAAAGGAGGATGGAGATTGAGAAGCAGAGAGGATTAGGAGGTGATTCCTGAGCTTTGGACCCAGTCAACTGAAAGCACAGCCGACAATGGTGGAGCGGTTTAAATCGAGGGTATTCAAGAGGCCAGAATTAGATGAGCACAGAGATCTCGGGAGTGTTGAGAGGCTGATAGAGTTTGCAGAGGTAGGGAGGGCGAGGCCATGCAGGGATTTGTAAGCAAGGACGATAATTTTAAAATGGAGTCTTTGCCTGAACGGGAGCCAATGTAATTCAGCTGAGCACAGGTGTGTTGGTATAGCGGGATTTGGTCTGGTTTAGGTTACGGGCAGCACAGCTTTGGATTAGCTCATGTTATGGAGGGTGGGAGATGGGAAACCGGCCAGGAGCACACAGAATCTGACACTTGAACATAAACTGAGTGAACACACAGAATCTGAACCCCTGACCATAAACTGACTGAACACACAGAATCTGAACATTGAACAAAAACTGAGTAAACACACAGAATCTGACCCCCTGACCATAAACTGACTGAACACACAGAATCTGAACACTGACCATAAACTGAGTGAACACACAGAATCTGACCCCCCGACCATAAACTGACTGAACACACAGAATCTGACCCATGAACATAAACTGAGTGAACACACAGAATTTGACCCCTGACCATAAACTGAATGAACACACAGAATCTGACCCCTGACCATAAACTGAATGAACACACAGAATCTGACCCTTGAACATAAACTGAGTGAACACACAGAATCTGACCCCTGACCATTAACTGACTGTACACACAGAATCTGACACCCTGACCATCAATTGACACAACACAACGAATCTGACACCCTGACCATAAACTGACTCAACACAGAGAAACTGACCCCGACCATAAACTGACAGACATACAGAATCTGACCCCTGACCATAAACTGACAGACACACAATATCTGACCCCTGACCATAAACTGACAGACACACAGAATCTGACCCCTGACCATGTACTGACTGTACACACAATATCTGACCCCTGACCATAAACTGACTGAACACACAGAATCTGACCTCTGACCGTAAAATAGCTGAACACACAGAATCTGACCCCTGATCATAAACTGACTGAACACACGGAAGCTGACCCACTGACAATAAACTGACTGAACACTCAGAATCTGACCACTGACCATAAACTGACTGAACACATAGAATCTGACCACTGACCATAAACTGACTGAACACACAGAATCTGACTCCTGATCATAAACTGACTGAACGCACAGAATCTGATCCAATGGCCATAAACTGACCGAACACACAGAAACTGATGTCTGACCATAAAATAACTGAACACACAGAATCTTACACCCTGACCATAAACTGACTGAACACACAGAATCTGACCCACTGACCATAAAATGGCAGAAAACACAGAATATTACGCCCTGTCCATAAACTGACTGAACACACAGAATCTGACCCCTGACCATAAACTGACTGAACACACTGAATCTGACCCACTGACCATAAACTGACTGAACACATAAAATCTGACACTCGGATCATAAAGTGACTGAACACACAGAATTTGACCCACTGACCATAAACTGACTGAACACATAGAATCTGACCACTGACCATAAACTGACTGAACACACAGAATCTGACTCCTGATCATAAACTGACTGAACGCACAGAATCTGACCCAATGGCCATAAACTGACCGAACACACAGAAACTGATGTCTGACCATAAAATAACTGAACACACAGAATCTTACACCCTGACCATAAACTGACTGAACACACAGAATCTGACCCACTGACCATAAACTGACTGAACACACAGAATCTGAACCCCTGACCATAAACTGAATGAACACACAGATTCTGACCCCATGACCATAAAATGGCAGAAAACACAGAATCTTACGCCCTGTCCATAAACTGACTGAACACACAGAATCTGACCCCTGACCATAAACTGACTGAACACACTGAATCTGACCCACTGACCATAAACTGACTGAACACACAAAATCTGACACTCGGATCATAAAGTGACTGAACACACAGAATTTGACCCACTGAACATAAACTGACTGAACACACAGAATCTGACCCACTGATCATAAGCTGACTGAACACACAGAATCTGACCTCCTGATCATAAACTGAATGAACACAGAGAACCTGACACCTGACCATAAACTGTCTGAACACACAGAATCTGACCCCTGACCATAAACTGAATGAAAACACAGAATCTGACCACCTGACCATAAACTGACTGAACACACAGAGAATCTGACACCCTGGCCATAAACTGAATGAACACAGAGATTCGGACCCATGACCATAAACTGACTGAACACACAGAATCTGACCACTGAACATAAACTGACAGAACGCACAGAATCTGACCACTGACCATAACCTGACTGAACACACAGAATCTGACCCCTGACCATAAACTGACTGAACACACTGAATCTGACCCACTGACCATAAACTGACTGAACACACAAAATATGACACTCGGATCATAAAGTGACTGAACACACAGAATTTGACCCACTGACCATAAACTGACTGAACACACAGAATCTGACCCATTGATCATAAGCTGACTGAACACACAGAATCAGACCTCCTGATCATAAACTGAATGAACACAGAGAACCTGACCCCTGACCATAAACTGTCTGAACACACAGAATCTGACCCCTGACCATAAACTGAATGAAAACACAGAATCTGACCACCTGACCATAAACTGACTGAACACACAGAGAATCTGACACCCTGGCCATAAACTGAATGAACACAGAGATTCGGACCCATGACCATAAACTGAGTGAACACACAGAATCTGACCCCTGACCATAAACTGACAGAACACACAGAATCTGACCACTGACCATAACCTGACTGAACACACAGAAATTGACCACTGACCATAAATTGACTGAACACACAGATTCTGTCCCCCTGACAATAAATTGACTGAACACACAGAATCAGACCCACTGACCATAAATTGACTGATCACACAGAATCTGACCCCTGACCATAAACTGACTGAACACACAGAATCTGACCCACTGACAATAAATTAACTGAACACACAGAATCATACCCACTGAACATAAACTAATTTAACACACAGAATCTGACTACTGACCATAAACTGCCTGAACACACAGAAATTGACCACTGACCATAAACTGATTTAACACACAGCATCTGACTACTGACCATAAACTGCCTGAACACACAGAAATTGACCACTGACCATAAACTGATTGAACACACAGAATCTCAGCCCTGACCATAAACTGAATGAACACACAGAATCTGACCCCTGATGATAAATTGACTGAACACACAGAATCTGACCCCTGACCATAAACTGAATGAACACACAGAATATGACCCCTGACCATAAACTGACTGAACACACAGAATCTGACCCCTGACCATAAACTGACTGAACTCACAGAATCTGACCCCTGACAATAAACTGACTGAACACACAGAATATGACCCCTGACCATAAACTGACTGAACACACAGAATCTGACCCCTGACAATAAACTGACTGAACACACAGAATATGACCCCTGACCATAAACTGACTGAACACACAGAATCTGACCCCTGATGATAAATTGACTGAACACACAGAATCTGACCCCTGACAATAAACTGACTGAACACACATAATCTGAACCCTGACCATAAAATGACTGAACTCACAGAATCTGACCCCTGACCATAAATTGTCTGAAAACACAGATTCTGTGCCCCTGACAATAAATTGACTGAACACACAGAATCTGACCCACTGAACATAAACTGACTGAACACACTGAATCTGACTCCTTGACAATAAATTCAATCAACACACAGAACCTTACCCACCGAACATAAACTAATTTAACAAACAGAATCTGACCCCTGACCATAAACTGACAGAACACACAGCATCTGACTACTGACCATAAACTGCCTGAACACACAGAAATTGACCACTGACCATAAACTGACTGAACACACAGAATCTCAGCCCTGACCATAAACTGAATGAACACACAGAATCTGACCCCTGATGATAAATTGACTGAACACACAGAATCTGACCCCTGACAATAAACTGACTGAACACACAGAATATGACCCCTGACCATAAACTGACTGAACACACAGAATCTGACCCCTGATGATAAATTGACTGAACACACAGAATCTGACCACTGACCATAAACTGACTGAACACACAGAATCTGACCACTGACCATAAACTGACTGAACACACAGAATCTGAACCCTGACCATAAAATGACTGAACTCACAGAATCTGACCCCTGACCATAAATTGACTGAAAACACAGATTATGTGCCCCTGACAATAAATTGACTGAACACACAGAATCTGACCCACTGAACATAAACTGACTGAACACACTGAATCTGACTCCTTGACAATAAATTCAATCAACACACAGAACCTTACCCACCGAACATAAACTAATTTAACAAACAGAATCTGACCCCTGACCATAAACTGACAGAACACACACCATCTGACTACTGACCATAAACTGCCAGAACACACAGAAATTGACCACTGACCATAAACTGATTGAACACACAGAATCTCAGCCCTGACCATAAACTGACTGAACACACAGAATCTGACCCCTGATGATAAATTGACTGAACACACAGAATCTGAACCGCTGAAACTAAACTGACTGAACACACACAATCTGATCCCTGACCATAAATCAAATAAACACACAGAATCTGAGCTACTGAACATAAACTGAGTGAACACACAGAATCTGACCCCTGACCATAAACTGACTGAACACACAGAATCTGACCCCTGACATAAACTGACTGAATACACAGAATCTGACACCCTGACCATAAACTGACTGAACACACAGAATCTGTCCCCCTGACCATAAACTGACAGAACACACAGAATCTGACCACTGAACATAAACTGAATGAATACAGAGGATCTTTCCCCAGACCATAAACTGACTGAACACACAGAATCTGACACCTGACCATAAACTGACTGAACACACAGAATCTGACCCCTGACCATAAACTGACTGAACAAACAGAATCCGAACCACTGACCATAAACTGACTGAACACACAGAGAATCTGACGCCCTGACCATAACCTGACTGAACACACAGAATCTGACACCTGACCATAAACTAACTGAACCCACAGAATCTGATACCATCCATAAACTGACTGAACACACAGAATCTGACCCCCGACCATAAACTGACTGAACACACAGAATCTGACCACTGACCATAACCTCACTGAACACACATAATCTGACTCCCTGACCATAAACTGACTGAACATACAGAATCTTACCGCCTGACCATAAACTGACTGAACACACATAATCTGACCACTGACCATAAACTGACTGAGCACACAGAATCTGACCCCTGACCATAAACTGACTGAACTCACAGAATCTGCCCCCTGAAGATTAACTGACTGAACACACAGAAACTGACCACTGACCATAAACTGACTGAACACACAGGATCTGACCCCTGACCATAAATTGACTGAAAACACAGATTCTGTGCCCCTGACAATACATTGAATGAACACACAGAATCTGACCCACTGAACATAAACTGACTGAACACACAGAATCTGACCCCTGACCATAAACTGACTGAACACACAGAATCTGACTCCCTGACAATAAATTAACTGAACACACAGAACCTTACCCACCGAACGTAAACTAATTTAACAAACAGAATCTGACCCCTGACCATAAACTGACAGAACACACACCGTCTGACTACTGACCATAAACTGCCTGAACACACAGAAATTGACCACTGACCATAAAGTGATTGAACACACAGAATCTCAGCCCTGACCATAAACTGACTGAACACACAGAATCAGACCCCTGATGATAAATTGACTGAACACACAGAATCTGACCCCTGACCATAAACTGACTGAACTAACAGAATCCGACCCACTGACCATAAACTGACTGAACACACAGAGAATCTGACGCCCTGACCATAACCTGACTGAACACACGGAATCTGACACCTGACCATAAACTAACTGAACCCACAGAATCTGATACCATCCATAAACTGACTGAACACACAGAATCTGACACCCGACCATAAACTGACTGAACACACAGAATCTGACCACTGACCATAACCTCACTGAACACACATAATCTGACTCCCTGACCATAAACTGACTGAACATACAGAATCTTACTGCCTGACCATAAACTGACTGAACACACATAATCTGACCCCTGACCATAAACTGACTGAACTCACAGAATCTGCCCCCTGAAGATTAACTGACTGAACACACAGAAACTGACCACTGACCATAAACTGACTGAACACACAGGATCTGACCCCTGACCATAAATTGACTGAAAACACAGATTCTGTGCCCCTGACAATAAATTGACTGAACACACAGAATCTGACCCACTGAACATAAACTGACTGAACACACAGAATCTGACCACTGACCATAAACTGACTGAACACACAGAATCTGACTCCCTGACAATAAATTAACTGAACACACAGAACCTTACCCACGGAACGTAAACTAATTTAACAAACAGAATCTGACCCCTGACCATAAACTGACAGAACACACACCGTCTGACTACTGACCATAAACTGCCTGAACACACAGAAATTGACCACTGACCATAAAGTGATTGAACACACAGAATCTCAGCCCTGACCATAAAATGACTGAACACACAGAATCAGACCCCTGATGATAAATTGACTGAACACACAGAATCTGACCCCTGACCATAAACTGACTGAACTAACAGAATCCGACCCACTGACCATAAACTGACTGAACACACAGAGAATCTGACGCCCTGACCATAACCTGACTGAACACACGGAATCTGACACCTGACCATAAACTAACTGAACCCACAGAATCTGATACCATCCATAAACTGACTGAACACACAGAATCTGACACCCGACCATAAACTGACTGAACACACAGAATCTGACCACTGACCATAACCTCACTGAACACACATAATCTGACTCCCTGACCATAAACTGACTGAACATACAGAATCTTACTGCCTGACCATAAACTGACTGAACACACATAATCTGACCCCTGACCATAAACTGACTGAACTCACAGAATCTGCCCCCTGAAGATTAACTGACTGAACACACAGAAACTGACCACTGACCATAAACTGACTGAACACACAGGATCTGACCCCTGACCATAAATTGACTGAAAACACAGATTCTGTGCCCCTGACAATAAATTGACTGAACACACAGAATCTGACCCACTGAACATAAACTGACTGAACACACAGAATCTGACCACTGACCATAAACTGACTGAACACACAGAATCTGACTCCCTGACAATAAATTAACTGAACACACAGAACCTTACCCACGGAACGTAAACTAATTTAACAAACAGAATCTGACCCCTGACCATAAACTGACAGAACACACACCGTCTGACTACTGACCATAAACTGCCTGAACACACAGAAATTGACCACTGACCATAAAGTGATTGAACACACAGAATCTCAGCCCTGACCATAAAATGACTGAACACACAGAATCAGACCCCTGATGATAAATTGACTGAACACACAGAATCTGACCCCTGACCATAAACTGACTGAACTAACAGAATCCGACCCACTGACCATAAACTGACTGAACACACAGAGAATCTGACGCCCTGACCATAACCTGACTGAACACACGGAATCTGACACCTGACCATAAACTAACTGAACCCACAGAATCTGATACCATCCATAAGCTGACTGAACACACAGAATCTGACACCCGACCATAAACTGACTGAACACACAGAATCTGACCACTGATCATAACCTCACTGAACACACATAATCTGACTCCCTGACCATAAACTGACTGAACATACAGAATCTTACTGCCTGACCATAAACTGACTGAACACACATAATCTGACCACTGACCATAAACTGACTGAGCACGCAGAATCTGACCCCTGACCATAAGTTGACTGAACACACAGAGTCTGAACGCCTGACAATAAATTGACTGAACACGCAGGCCTAGAAATTCAGTAAGGCGCTGCCAGCTTTGCGGCCAGTTACCGCCCAAAGAGGGCTTCTGCGCCAATAGAGGAGGTTGCGCTGATATTGAGCTCGGCGGTATTGGCGGCGGTAGCCGTTAGCGCTGCGCCGGCACCGATGACGTCATCGGTGTGCGCAGTGCCCCGTTTCCGCCCCGATGCTGGCCCGACGCCCATATTCAGTTGCCGCCGCCTCCTCCGTGGCGGCCGCTACTAACATCCGGAGACCAGGGCCTTTCTGCAGCCTTAGTGAGGTGCATAAAGTGGAGTTGCGGCCGGCCACTTTTTCGGCGGCCGCATGCCCGCACCTCCTACCCCGGTCTCCTCCACCACCCCCCCCGCGGCATTGCCAGCTGCTTTCCATGAGCCCGGCACTTTTCCGTGGTGCCGGGCTCAGTTGCCGGGTCAATCCAGCGGCGATCTCCCCGTTGCAGGCACCTCCACCTTAAGAGAAGGAGGAGGCCTGCAGTACCGCAGCCTGCTGCACCGCAGCGGTTGTCGCAGCGGCACCTAGAGCACTGAACTTCAGTTTCAGCGCCCCAAGCAGGGGCGGGCACACCCTGGAATAGCGCCCGGTTCCGACTTGGGGCGCAAAAACTGAATATCTGACAGTCGCAACTGGCTCCGCGCCCAGCGCTAACTTTTGGGCGCTAGCCAGCTGGCGGGGCCATAGTGAATTTCTAGGCCACAGTATCTTAGCCAATGACCATAAACTGATTTAACACACAGAATCTGACCCCTGACCATAAACTGACTGAACATACAGAATCTGACCCCTGACCATAAACTGACAAAAAAAAGATAATCTGACACCTGACCATAAACTGACAGAACACACAGCATCTGACCCCTGACCATAAACTGACTGGACACACAGAATCTGACCCCTGACCATAAACTGACTGAACACATAGAATATGAACCCTGACCATAAACTGACTGAACAAACAGAATCTGACACAATGACCATAAACTAACTGAACACACAGAATCTGTCACCTTGACCATAAACTGACTGAACACACAGAATCTGAACCACTGACCATAAACTGACCGAACACACAGAATCTGACCCCTGATCATAAGCTGACTGAACACACAGAATCGGACCCATGACCATAAACTGACTGTGCACACAGTATCTGACCCCTGACCATAAACTGATTGAACACACAGAATCTGACTCCTGATCATAAGCTGACTGAACACACGGAATCTGACGCACTGACCATAAACTGACTGAACACACATAATCTGACCCCCTGACCATAAACTGACTGAACACACAGATTCTGAACCCCTGACCATAAAATGGCAGAAAACACAGAATCTTACCCCTTGTCCATAAACTGACTGAACACACAGAATCTGACTCCTGATCATAAACTGACTGAACACACAGAGAATCTGATGCCCTGACCATAAACTGACTGAACACACAGAATCTGACACCTGACCATAAACTAGCTGAACACACAGAATCTGATACCATCCGTAAACTGACTGAACACACAGAAACTGACCCCCGACCATAAACTGACTGAACACACAAAATCTGACCACTGACCATAACCTCATTGAACACACATAATCTGACCCCCTGACCATAAACTGACCAAACACAGAGAATCTGACACCCTGAACATGTGCAGGTTAGGTTGATTGGCTATGATAAATTGACCGTTAGTGTTTGGGGGATTAAATACGTGGGGTTACGGGGATCGGGTGGGATATGTGTCGGTGCGGGCTCGATGGGCCGAAATGGCCTCTATCTGCACTGTGGGGTTTCTGTGATTCTGTGATTCTGTGAACATAAACTGACTGAACACACATAATCTGACCCCTGATCATAAACTGACTGAACACACAGAATCTGCCCCCCTGAACATAAACTGATTGAACAGACAGAAACTGACCACTGACCATAAACTGACTGAACACACAGAATCTGACCCCTGACTATAAATTGACTGAACATACAGAGTCTGACCCCCTGACAATAAATTGACTGAACACACAATATCTTACTGTGGTGATTATTTCCTATGTTTAGTAAGAATTATTGTGATTGGTGAATGGGTTGGTTGTTGTCTGTGTTAGTAAGAAGTATTGTAATTGGTTGTTTGTTTCTACCTTGAGATATATTCTGTAAACTCATTGGTAGTGCATCTCAGGTGATTTGTGGTGGCCACCTTAAATTCAGTTCTCTCCAGTCAGAGTTGGAGACTCATTTTGAAAGATGTGTTACTGGATTTTTAAAGTTTATAAAGCCTAGATTAAAAAGGCAAATCTATTCTTTATTTCACTTACCCAATGACCATAAACTGATTTAACACACAGAATCTGACCCCTGACCATAAACTAACTGAACACACAGAATCTGACCCCTGACCGTAAACTGACTAAACACAGAGAATCTGACCCCTGACCATAAACTGACAGAACACACAGCATCTGTCCCCTGACCATAAACTGACTGAACACACAGAATCTGACCCCTGCCCATATACTGACTCAACACAAAAAATCTGACACACTGACCATAAATTGACTGAACACAGAGAATCTGACCCCGACCATAAACTGACAGAACACACAGAATCTTACACCTGACCATGAACTGACTGCACACAGTCTCTCACCCCTGAACATAAACTGACTGAACACACAGAATCTGACCTCTGACCATAAAATAACTGAGCACACAGAATCTGAACCCTGATCATAAACTGACTGAACACACGGAATCTGACCCACTGACTATAAACTGATGGAACACTCAGAATCTGACCACTGACCATAAACTGACTGAACACACAGAATCCGACCACTGACTATAAACTGACTGAACACACAGAATCTGACTCCTGATCATAAACTGACTGAACGCACAGAATATGACCCCTGACCATAAATTGACTGAACACACATAATCTGGCCCCTGACCATAAACTGACTGAACTCACAGAATCTGCCCCCTGAAGATTAACTGACTGAACACACAGAAACTGACCACTGACCATAAACTGACTGAACACACAGGATCTGACCCCTGACCATAAATTGACTGAAAACACAGATTCTGTGCCCCTGACAATAAATTGACTGAACACACAGAATCTGACCCACTGAACATAAACTGACTGAACACACAGAATCTGACTCCCTGACAATAAAATAACTGAACACACAGAACCTTACCCACCGAACATAAACTAATTTAACAAACAGAATCTGACCCCTGACCATAAACTGACAGAACACACACCATCTGACTACTGACCATAAACTGCCTGAACACACAGAAATTGACCACTGACCATAAACTGATCGAACACACAGAATCTCAGCCCTGACCATAAACTGACTGAACGCACAGAACCTGAACGGCTGAATCTAAACTGACTGAACAAACACAATCTGATCCCTGACCATAAATCAAATAAACACACAGAATTTGAGCTACTGAACATAAACTGACTGAACACACAGAATCTGACACCTGACCATAAACTGACTGAACACACAGAATCTGTCCCCCTGACCATAAACTGACAGAACACACAGAATCTGACCACTGAACATAAACTGAATGAATACAGAGAATCTTTCCCCAGACCATAAACTGACTGAACACACAGAATCTGACACCTGACCATAAACTGACTGAACACACAGAATCTGACCCCTGACCATAAACTGACTGAACAAACAGAATCTGACCCACTGACCATAAACTGACTGAACACACAGAGAATCTGACGCCCTGACCATAACCTGACTGAACACACAGAATCTGACACCTGACCATAAACTAACTGAATCCACAGAATCTGATACCATCCATAAACTGACTGAACACACAGAATCTGACCCCCGACCATAAACTGACTGAACACACAGAATCTGACCACTGACCATAACCTCACTGAACACACATAATCTGACTCCCTGACCATAAACTGACTGAACATACAGAATCTTACCGCCTGACCATAAACTGACTGAACACACAGAATCTGACCCCTGACCATAAACTGCCTGAACTCACAGAATCTGACCCCTGTCCATAAATTGACTGAAAACACAGATTCTGTGCCCCTGACAATAAATTGACTGAACACACAGAATCTGACCCACTGAACATAAACTGACTGAACACACAGAATCTGACCCTTAACCATAAACTGACTGAACACACAGAATCTGACTCCCTGACAATAAATTAACTGAACACACAGAACCTTACCCACCAAACATAAACTAATTTAACAAACAGAATCTGACCCCTGACCATAAACTGACAGAACACACACCATCTGACTACTGACCATAAACTGCCTGAACACACAGAAATTGACCACTGACCATAAACTGATTGAACACACAGAATCTCAGCCCTGACCATAAACTGACTGAACACACAGAATCTGACCACTGACCATAAACTGACTGAACACACAGAATCTGACTCCTGATCATAAACTGACTGAATGCACAGAATCTGACCCAATGACCATAAACTGACTGAGCACACAGAAACTGAGGTCTGACCATAAAATAACTGATCACACAGAAACTTACACCCTGAACATAAACTGAATGAACACACAGAATCTGACCCACTGACCATAAACTGACTGAACACACAGAATCTGAACCCCTGACCATAAACTGACTGAACACACAGAACCTGACCCCTGACCATAAACTGACTGAACACACTGAATCTGACCCACTGACCATAAACTGACTGAACACACAAAATCTGACCCTCGGATCATAAAGTGACTGAACACACAGAATTTGACCCACTGACCATAATTTGGCTGTACACACGGAATCTGACCCACTGATCATAAGCTGACTGAACACACAGAATCTGACTCCCTGACCATAAACTGACTGAACAAAGAGAATCTGACCCCCTGACCATAAACTGACTGAACACACAGAATCTGACCCCTGACCATAAACAGAGTGAACACACAGTATCTGACCCCCTGACCATAAACTGACCTAACACACAGAATCTTACCCATGACCATAAACTGACTGAACACGCAGAATCTGACCCCTGACCATAAACTGAAATAATACACAGAATCTGACACCCTGACCATAAACTGACTGAACGCACAGTATCTGACCACTGACCATAAACTGACTGAACACAGAATATGAACCCTGACCATAAACTGACTGAACAAACAGAATCTGACCCACTGACCATAAACTGACTGAATACACAGAAACTGTCACCTTGACCACAAACTGACTGAACACACAGAATCTGACGCACTGACCATAAACTGACTGTACACACAGAATCTGACACCCTGACCATAAACTTACTCTACACGCAGAATCTGACCCACTGACCATAAATTGACTGAACACAGAGAATCTGACCCCGACCATAAACTGACAGAACACACAGAATCTGACCCCTAATCATAAACTGACTCTACACACAGTATCCGACCCCTAACCATAAACTGACTGAACACGCAGATTCTGACCTCTGACCATAAAGTAACTGAACACACAGAATCTGACCCCTGACCATAAACTGACTGAACACACGGAATCTGACCCACTGACCATAAACTGACTGAACATTCAGAATCTGACCACTGACCATAAACTGACTGAACACACAGAAGATGGCAGATGGAATACGATACGGGAAAGTGGGAGGTTATGCACTTTGGCAGGAAAAATCGTAGAGCAAGTTATTATCTTAATGGCAAGAAACTGGAAAGTACTGAAGTACAAAGGGATCTGGGGGTCCTGGTGCACGAAACTCAAAAGGTTAGTATGCAGGTGCAGCAATTGATTAAGAAGGCCAATGGAATGTTGGCTTTCATTGCTAGGGCGATAGAATATCAAAATAGGGAGGTATTGCTTCAGTTGTACAAGGTATTGGTGAGACCGCACCTGGAATACTGCATACATTTTTGGTGTCCATACTTAAGAAAAGACATACTTGCTCTCGAGTCAGTACAAAGAAGGTTCACTCGGTTAATCCCGGGGATGAGGGGATGGACATATGAGGAGAGGTTGAGTATATTGGGACTCTACTCATTGGAGTTCAGAAGAATGAGAGGCGATCTTATTGAAACATATAAGATTGTGAAGGGGTTGGATTGGGTGGATGCGGGGAGGATGTTCCAGATGATGGGCGAAACTAGAACTAGGGGGCATAGTCTTAGAATAAGGGGCTGCTCTTTCAAAACTGAGATGAGGGGGAACTACTTCACTCAGAGGGTGGTAGGTCCATGCAATATGCTGCCCCAAAAAGCTGTCGAAGCTACATCATTACATAAATTTAAAACAGAAATAGACAGTTTCCTAGAAGAAAAGGGAATTAAGGGTTACGGGGAGCGGGCAGGAATTTGAACATGAGTTTAGGTGCGGATCGGTCATGGCCCTGTGGGTAGCGGAGCAGGCCCAGGAGCCGAGTAGCCTGATCCTGCTCCTGTTTCATGTGTCTAATTCTGTTAGATTCAGGAGATAGTTCTGTCATAGTGGATTGGCGTTAGGATCAGATCAGCCATGATCGTAGTGAATGGCGGAGCAGGCTCGAGGGGCCAATTGGCCTACTCCTGCTCCTATTTCTTATGTTCTTATGTTCTTATGTAATCCGACCACTGACCATAAACTGACTGAACAGACAGAATCTGACTCCTGATCATAAACTGACTGAACGCACAGAATCTGACCCATTGACCACAAACTGACTGAGCACACAGAAACTGAGGTCTGACCATAAAATAACTGAACACACAGAATCTTACACCCTGAACATAAACTGAATGAATACACAGAATCTGACCCACTGACCATAAATTGTCTGAACACACAGAATCTGAACCCCTGACCATAAACTGAATGAAGACACAGATTCTGACCTCCTGACCGTAAAATGGCAGAAAACGCAGAATCTTACCCCCTGTACATAAACTGACTGAACACACAGAATCTGACCCCTGACCATAAACTGACTGAACACACTGAATCTGACCCACTGACAATAAACTGACTGAACACACAAAATCTGACCCTCGGATCATAAAGTGACTGAACACACAGAATTTGACCCACTGAACCTAAACTGAGTGAACACACGGAATCTGACCCACTGATCATAAGCTGACTGAACACACAGAATCTGACTCCCTGACCATAAACTGACTGAACACAGAGAATCTGACCCCCTGACCATAAACTGACTGAACACACAGAATCTGACCCCTGACCATAAACTGATTGAACACACAGAATCTGGCCGCCTGAACATAATCTGACATAACACACAGAATCTGACCCATGACACTAAACTGACTGAACACACAGAATCTGTCCCCTTGACCATAAAATTCTTAAACACACAGAATCTGACCCCTGACCATTAACTGACTGAACACACAGAATCTGTCCTCTGACCATAAACTGATTAAACACACAGAATCTGACGTCTGACCATTAACTGACTGAACACACAGAATCGGTCCCCTGACCGTAAATTGTCTGAACCCACAGAATCTGACCGCCTGACCATAAACTGAATGAACACACAGAATCTGACCCCTGAAAACAAACTGACTGGACACACAAAATCTGAACACTGATCATAAACTGACTGAACACACAGAATCTAACCCCCTCACCATAAACTGATTGAACGCACAGAATCTGACCCCTGACCATAAACTGATTGAACACACAGAATCCAACCCCCTGATCATAAAGTGACTGAACACACAGAATCTGACCTACTAAGCATAAACTGACTGAACACACATAATCTGACACCCTGACCATAAACTGACTGAACACACAGAATCTAACCCCCATACAATGATCTGACTGAACACACAGAATCTGACCCCTGACAATATACTGAATGAACACACAGAATCTGACCCACTGACAATAAACTGACTGAACAGACAGAATCTGACCCCCTGTCCATAAACTGACTGAACACAAAGAATCTGACCCCTGAGCATAAACTGACTGAACACGCAGAATCTGACACCATGCATAAACTGACTGAACACACAGAATCTGAAACCTGACCATAAACTGACTAAATACACAAAATCTGACACCATCCGTAAACTGACTGAACACACATAATCCGACCCCCTGACCATAAACTGATTGAAAACACAGAATCTGACCCCTGACCGTAAACTGGCTGAACACACAGAATCTCACCCCTGACAATAAACTGACTGAACAGACAGAATCTACCCCTCATGATAAACTGACTCAACACACATAATCTGACCCACTGAACATAAATTGACTGAACACAGAGAATCTGACCCCGACCATAAACTGACAGAACACACAGAATCTGACCCCTGATCATAAGCTGACTGAACACAGAGTCTGACCTCTGACCATAAACTGACTGTACACATAGTATCTGACCCCTGACCATAAACTGACTGAACGCACAGAACCTGTCCACTGACCATAAACTGACTGAACACACAGAATCTGACTCCTGATCATAAACTGTCTGAACGCACAGAATCTGACCCAATGACCATAAACTGACTGAACACACAGAAACTGAAGTCTGACCATAAAATAACTGAACATACAAAATCTTACACCCTGACCATTAACTGACTGAACACACTGAATCTGAACCACTGACAATAAACTGACTGAAAACACAGATTCTGACCCCCTGACCATTAAATGGCAGGATACACAGAATCTTACCCCTTGTCCATAAACTGACTGAACACACAGAATCTGACCCCTGACCATAAACTGACTGAACACACTGAACCTGTCCCACTGACCATAAACTGAGTGAAGACACAAAATCTGACCCTCGGATCATAAAGTGACTGAACACACAGAATTTGACCCACTGACATTTAGTGAGTTGGTCACACCGCAGGGAAGGGCTGCACAGGAAGACAGGAAATGGGTGACCACCAGGCGGAGCAATAGAAGCAGGCAGGTAGTGCAGGAGACCCCTGTGAGCATTCCCCTCTCAAACAAGTATACCGCTTTGGATACTGTTGAGGGGGATGACTCACCAGGGGAAGGCAGCAGCAGCCAACTTCCTGGCACTGGGGGTGCTCCTGCTGCCCAGGAAGGGGGGAAAAGAGTGGGAGAGCAATAGTGGTAGGGGATTCTATAGTAAGGGGAACAGACAGGCGTTTCTGTGGCCGTAGACGTGAATCCAGGATGGTTTGTTGCCTCCCTGGTGCCAGGGTCAAGGATGTCACTGAGCGGCTGCAGGGCATTCTGGAGGGGGAGTGTGAACAGCCAGAGGTCGTGGTCCACATTGGTACCAACGACATAGGTAAAAAGAGGGATGAGGTCCTGCAGCAAGAACTTAGGGAGCTAGGTGAAGGATTAAAGAGCAGGACCTCAAAGGTTGTAATCTCTGGATTACTCCCGGTGCCACGTGCTAGTGAGTATAGAAATAGGAAGATAGAACAGATGAATGCGTGGCTAAAGGGATGGTGCAGGAGGGAGGGCTTTAGTTTCCTGGATCACTGGGTCTGCTTCTGGGAAAGGTGGGACTTGTACAAGTCGGACGGTTTACACCTGAACCAGAGCGGAACTAATATCCTTGCGGGGAGGTTTGCTAGCATTGCTGGGGGGGTGGGTTTAAACTAACTTGGCAGGGGGATGGGTTACAGAGTGGAGCTATAGTAGGGGGTGATTTACAGCCAAATACAGAGGAAAAAACAAGTCAGCTGGGAAGGCAGAGCAAATATGTGAAGGCAAAAGGGAATATGGCAGGCCTGGAAGGGATTTATTTTAATGCAAGAAGCCTTGCAAATAAGGTGGATGAACTGAAGTTGTTGTTGAACACATGGGAGTACGATATTGTTGCCATCACGAAGACATGGTTGAGGGAGGGTCAGGACTGGCAGCTCAATATTCCGGGGTATAGAATCTTCAGGCAAGAGAGATGGGGGTGTAAAAGGGGAGGGGGTGTTGCAATATTAATTAAGGAGTCAATTACTGCTGTAAGGAGGGATGATATATTAGCGGGTTCCTCTAATGAGGCCATATGGGTAGAACATAAAAATAAAAAGGGGGCAAGCACTTTGCTGGGAGTGTACTATAGGCCCCCAAACAGTCAGGGGGAGATAGAGGAATAGATATGTCGGCAAATCTCAGAGAAGTGCGAAAATAATAGGGTAATAATAGTGGGGGATTTCAACTTCCCCAATATAAATTGGGATTGTCAGAGTGTGAAAGGCTTAGAGGGTGCAGAATTCTTAAAGTGCATCCAGGATAGCTTTTTGAGCCAACATGAAGAAAGTCCTACACGAGAGGGGTCGGTACTGGACCTAATTCTGGGGAATGTAGCCGGGCAAGTGGTGGAAGTATCAGTAGGAGAGCATTTTGGTGACAGTGACCATAATTCGGTGAGATTTAAGGTGGTCATGGAAAAAGACAAAGACGGCCCGGAAATAAGGGTTCTAAATTGGGGGAAGGCCGATTTTAATATGATAAGGCAGGATCTGGCCAAAGTGGACTGGGAGCAGCTACTTATAGGAAAATACACATCAAAATAGTGGGAGACTTTCAGAAGGGAAATAGAGAGAGTACAACGCAAACATGTTCCTGTGAACGTCAAGGGTGGGACCAACAAGCAAAGGGAACCTTGGATGACAAGGGATATACAAAAATGCATTAGAAATAAAAGCGGGGCTTTTGGCAGTTACAAAAGACTAAAGACGGAAGAAGCCCTAGAGGAGTATAAAAAGTGCAGGGGCATACTTAAAAAATTAATTAGGAGGGCGAGGAGGGGCCATGAAATAACACTGGCGAGCAAAGTAAAGGAAAATCCTAAGATGTTTTATAAGTATATTAAGGGCAAGAGGATAACCAGGGAAAGGTTAGGGCCCATTAGAGACCAAAGTGGCAATCTGTGTGTAGAGCCAGATGATGTAGGCGGGGTTTTAAATGCATTTTTTGCATCTGTGTTCACTATGGAGAAAGATGATGCAGACATAGAAATCGGGCAAGGGTCTGTGACATACTTGAATATATTAGCATCGAGAGGGAGGAGGTGCTAGCAGTTTAACAGGCCAAAAAGTGGATAAATCCCCAGGCCCGGACGAGATGTATCCCAGGCTGCTGTGGGATGCAAAGGAGGAGATTGCAGGGGTTCTGACACAAATTTTCGGAACCTCTCTGGTAGCAGGGATAAACCAGGGAAATACAGGCCAGTGAGCCTAACATCTGTGGTAGGGAAATTATTGGATAAAATTCTGAGGGACCAAATTAGTCTCCACTTGGAGAGGCAAGGATTAATCGGGAATATTCAGCATGGCTTTGTCAAGGGTAAATCATGTCTGACAAATCTGATTGAATTTTTCGAGGGGGTGACTAGGGGGGTGGATGAGGGAAATGCTGTGGATGTGGTTTACATGGACTTCAGTAAAGCTTTTGACAAAGTCCCGCATAGGAGAATGGTCAAGAAGGTAAGAGCCCATGGGATCCAGGGTGCCTTGGCGCGTTGGATCCTAAACTGGCTGAGTGGCAGGAGGCAGAGGGTGATGGTCGAAGGTTGCTTTTGTGACTGGAAGCCTGTGTCCAGTGGGGTACCTCAGGGATCGGTGCTGGGTCCCTTGTTGTTTGTGATCTACATAAATGATTTGGATGAGAATGTAAAAGGTATGATCAGTAAGTTCGCAGATGACACGAAAATTGGTGGGGTGGTAAATTGCGAGGAGGAAAGCCTCAGGCTACAGGACGATATAAACGGTTGATCAGATGGGCGGAAAAGTGGCAAATGGAATTTAACCCTGAAAAGTGCGAGGTGATGCATTATGGACGGACAAATAAGGCAAGGGAATACACAATGAGTGGTAGGACCCTAGGAAGTACAGAGGGTCAGAGGGACCTTGGTGTACATGTACATAGATCCATGAAGGCAGCGGAACAGGTAGATAAGGTGGTTAAAAAGGCATATGGGATACTTGCCTTCATTAGCCGAGGCATAGAATATAAGAGCAGGGAGGTTATGATGGAGCTATACAAAACGCTGGTGAGGCCACAGCTGGAGTACTGTGTGCAGTTCTGGTCGCCTCACTATAGGAAGGATGTGATTGCTTTGGAGAGGGTGCAGAGAAGATTCAGCAGGATGTTACCTGGGATGGAGCGCCTCAGCTATGAAGGAAGACTAAACAGGCTGGGGTTGTTTTCCTTGGAGCAAAGAAGGCTGAGGGGGGACCTGATTGAGGTGTACAAAATGATGAGGGGCATTGGTAGGGTAGACAAAGAGGAACTTTTCCCCTTAGTAGGGGGGTCAATAACAAGGGGGCATAGATTCAGAGTAAGGGGCAGGAGATTTAGAGGGGATTTGAGGAGGAACTTTTTCACCCAGAGGGTGGTTGGAATGTGGAACTCAATGCCTGAAGAGATGGTAGAGGCAGGAACCCTCACGTCATTCAAGAAGCATACAAGGCTATGGACCAAATGCTGGAAAATGGGATTAGACTGGACAGAGATGGATGTGCGGCGCAGACGCGATGGGCCGAAGGGCCTCTTTCTGTGCTGTAAAACTCTATGACTCTATGACTCTATAACTGACCCTCTGACCATAAACTGACTGAACACACAGAATCTTACCCCTGACAATAAACTGACTGACCACACAGAATCTGACCCCTGACCATAAACTGACTGAACACACAGAATTTGACCCACTGACCATAAACTGACTGAACATACAGAACCTGACCCACTGACCATAATCTGACTGAACACACAGAATCTGAACCCCTGACCATAAAATGACTGAACACACAGAATCTGATCCCCTGACCATAAACTGACTGAACACACGGAACCTGACCCACTGACCGTAGATTGACTGAACACACAGAATCTGACACACTGACCATAAACTGATTGAACACACAGAATCTGACCCCTGACCATAAACTGATGAACTCACAGAATCTGACCCCCTGACCATAAACTGACTGAACACACAGAATCTGATCCCCTGACCATAAACTGACTGAACACACGGAACCTGACCCACTGACCATAGACTGACTGAACATACAGAATCAAAATCCCTCACCATAAACTGATTGAACACACAGAATCTGACCCTGTGACCATAAACTGACTGAACACAGAGAATCAAAATCCCTGATCATAAACTGATTGAACACTCAGAACTGACCCTCTGACCATAAATTGACAGAACACGTAGAATCTGACCAATGACCGTAAACTGATTGAACTCACAGCACCTGACCCACTGACCATAAACTGACTAAACACACAGAATCAAAATCCCTCACCATAAACAGACTGAACACATAGAATCTGACCCACTGAACATAAAATGACCGTACACAGAGAATTTGACCCTCTGACAATAAATTGACTGTACAAACAAAATCTGACACCCTGACCATAAGCTGACTGAACACACAGAATCTGACCCACTGAACATAAATTGACTGAACACACAGAATCTGATCCCCAGATTATCAGAACACACAGAATCTGACCCCTGACCATAAACTGACTGATCACACACAATCTGACACCTGACCATAAATTGACTGAGCACACAGAATCTGACCCCCTGACCATAAACTGATTGATCACACGGGATCAGACCCCTGACCATCAACTAACTGAACACACAGAATCTGACCCCTAACCATAAACTGACTGAACACAGAGAATCTGACACACTGACCATATACTGACTGAACACACAGAATCTCACCACTGACCATAAACTGACTGAACACACAGAATCTGACCACTGTCCATAAACTGACTGAACACACATAATATGACTCCTGATCATAAACTGACTGAATGCACAGAATCTGACCAAATGACCATAAACTAACTGAACAGACAGAATCTGGCACCTGACCATAAATTGACTGAAGAAACAGAATCTGACCCACTGACCATTAATTGACTGAACAAACAGAATCTGCCCCCGTGACCATAAACTGAAAGAACACAAAGAATCTGACCCCTGACCAAAAACTGACTGAACACACAGGATCTCACCCACTGACCATAAACTGACTGAACACACAGAATCTAAACCCCTGACCATAAACTGACTGAACACACAGAATCTGACCCACTTACAATAAACTGATTGAACACACAGAATCTGACCCCTGACCATAAACTGACTGAACACTCCGAACTGACCCTCTGACCATTAATTGACTGAACACACAGAATCTGACCCACTGACAATAAACTGACTGAACACACAGAATCTGACCCCTGACCATAAACTGACTGAACACACAGAATCTGACCCCTGACCATAAACTGACTGAACACACAGAATCTGACCCCTGACCATAAACTGACTGAACACACAGAATCTGACCCCTGACCATAAACTGACTGAACACACAGAATCTGACCCCTGACCATAAACTGACTGAACACACAGAATCTGACCCCTGACCATAAACTGACTGAACACACAGAATCTGGCCCCCTGACAATAAACTGACTGAACACACAGAATCTGACCCACTGACCATAAGAACAAAAGAAATAGGAGCAGGAGTTGGCCAATCGGCCCCTCGAGCCTGCTCCACCATTCAATAAGATCATGGCTGATCTGATGCTAACGTCAAATCTTCTATCACTGTGCATCCACCCGAACCCATGTGATCTCCCGGGAGAGGCAAAAAACCAGATAAAGACCCAATGGCCAATTTGGGAGAAAAAATCTGGGAAATTCCTCTCCGACCCATCTAGGCGATCGAAATTCTTCCAGGAGATCACACTGTCCCTATATTTTCTACAGAACTTTCCTTCAAAAAGGCGATCTCCACCCCAGCCAGGAACAGGAATAAAACCATCTCCTGAAACTGACTGAACATTCATCAGACTCTCTTCCCTCCTTCTCTACCATTTCGACAGTCACTATTCCCTCTCCAACTGCCTGTCCGACATTTTCTTTTCCCTCGCTGTTTTTCCATTCGACAGACTCTTATCTTTCTCTGTCTGCTGATTTTAAAGGCTTTTTTCTCTCTCTGTCTGCCCATCCCGCAGTCATTTTTCCCTCCGTGTCTGCACAGCTGACAACAACTTAACCTTTCTTTCTGCCAGTCCGCTGGTCTCATTTGCTTCTCTGTCTGCCAATCTCCTTTTCATCTCTGTCTGCCCATCCAACAGTCTCATTTCCCTCTCTGTTTGCCCGTCCAGCAGTCTGTTTTCCCTCTCTGTCAGCCCATCTGACAGTGAATTTGCCCTCTTTGTCTGCCCGTCCGAGAGCCTCTTTTCCCTCTTTGTCCGCCCCTCTGAGAGTCTATTTTCCTTCCCTGTCGGCCAATCCGACAGTCTCTTTTCCCTCTCTGTCTAGCTGTGTGACAGTGTTTTTTCCCGCTCTGTCTGCCCCACCAAAAGGCTCTTTTCCATCTCTGTCTTCTGTTCCGATATTCGCTCTTAGCTTCCTGTCTGCCTATCTGCGAGGCTTTAACCTCTCTCTGACTTCACGTCCGACAGCCACATTTCCCTCTCTGTCTGCCCTTCAGACAGCCTCTTTCATTTCTCTTCTGACCATTCGACAATCTATTTTCCCTCTCTAGCTGCCAATCCGACAGTCTCAATTAATTTGCTGTCTGCCCATCCGACAGCCTCTTTTACCTCACTACCCATCTGTCCGACAGCTACTTTTCTCTCTCTGGCTGCCCATCCGACGGCCACTTTTCCCTCTCAATTTGCCCGCCTGACAGTCACTTTTTTCCCTTTTTCTGACCATCCGAAAGCATATTCTATCTCTTCGTCTGCCAATCCAACAGCCTCTTTTCCCTCACTGTCTTACCTTCTGACAAACTCTTCTCCCGCTCTGTCTGCCCATCCGAGTATTTGTTTTCCCACACTGTCAATCCAACAGCCACATTTCCTGCTCTGTCTGCCCGTCCAACAGTCCCTTTTCCCGCTCTATCTGCCATTCCTGCAATCTCTTTTCTCTCTCTATCTTCCCCTCTGACAGACTCTTTTTGCTCTCTGTCTGCCAATCCGACAGCGTCTTTCCTCTCCCTGTCTGCCAATCCGACAGCATCTTTTCTCTCCCTGTCTGCCAATCCGACAGCATATTTTCTCTCCCTGTCTGCCAATCCGACAGCATCTTTTCTCTCTCTATGTCTGCCAATCCGACAGCATCTTTCCTCTCCCTGTCTGCCCGCCCGACAGTCTCTTTTCCCTCTCTGTCTGTCCATCATTAGACTCTATTCCCTCTCTGTCTGCACGTCCGGCAGCCTATTTTCCTTCTCTGTCCGACCTTCTGACATTCTCTTTTCCATCTCTGCTTGGCAGTCCGACAGAATCTTTTCCATCCATTTCTGCCGTTCCGACAGTCACTTTTCCCTCTCTGTCTACCCGTCTGATATTCTCTTTTCCGTCACTGTTTGCCCATCCGATATTCACTTTTTCCTCTCTGTCTACCCTTCCAATATTCTCTATTCCCTCTCTGTCTACCCGTCCGATATTGTCTTTTCCCTCACTGTTTGCCAATCCGACAGCCCCTTTTATTTCTCTGTCTGCCAACCGAGAGTGTTTTTTCTCTCTATGTCTGCCAGTCCGACAGCCATTTTCCCTCCCTGTCTGCACGTCCAACAGCAACGTTTCCCTCTCTGTCTGCTCATCTGACAGCCTATTTTCCATCACTGTTTGCCAGTCCGAAAATCGCTTTTCCCTCTCTGTCTGCCATTCCGACAATCTCTGTTCCCTCTCTGCTTCCCATCCGAAAATCGCTTGTCCCTCTCTGTCTGCAAATCCGAAAGTCTACTTCCCCTCTCTCACTACCAATCCTACAATCTCTGTTCCCTCTCTGCTTCACATCCAATAATTCTTTCCCCCCTCTGTCTACCCATTGAGAGCCACTTTTCTCTCTCTGTCTGTACTCCGACAGTCGCTTTTCCCTCTCTAACTAGCCATCCAACAGTCTCGTTTGCTACTCTATCTGCCAATACGAAAGCATCTTTTCCCTCTCTGTCTGCCAATTCGACAGCTTCTTTTCCCTCTCTGCCTGCCAATCCAACAGATAATTTTCCCTCTTCATCAGCCTGTCGATAGTCTCTTTTCCCTCTCTGTCTACCCATCAGACAATCTATTTTCCCTCTACATCTGCGCACCCGACAGACCTTTTTCTCTCTCTGTCTGACCATCCGACAGTCACTTTTCCCTCTCTGACTTCCAACCTGACTGTCTATTTTCCCTCTCTGTCTACCCGTCAGAAATTCTCTATTCCCTCTCTCTGTGTGATTCAGACAATCTCTTTTCACACTCTCTTTCCCTTCCGACAGCCTATGTTCCCCCTCTGTCCTCCCATCTGGGAGCCTCTTTCCCCTCTTTGTCTGCCCGTCCGAGAGTCTATTTTCCTTCTCTGTCTTCCAATCTGACAGAGGACGGGCAGACAGAGAGGGGAATCTGTCTGTCGGAAGTGAAGACAGAGAGAGATAACAGCATCGCGGAAGGCTGGCAGGGAGCTAACAGGGAATAGAAACATAGAAATATAGTAGGCTGGAGCAGGAGTAGGCCATTTGGCCCCTCGAACCTGCTCCACCATTCAATTTGATCATGGCTGATCATCCAAATTCAGTACCAGGTCCCTGATTTCTCCCCATACCCCTTGATGCCTTTGCCTAAAGAAATATAACCAACTCCTTCTTGAATATATTTAATGAATTGGCCTCTACTGGCTACTGTGGTAGAGAATTTCACAGGATCACCACTCTTTGGGTGAAGAAATTCCTCCGCATTTCTGTCCAAAATGGCATACCCTTTATCCTTAGACGGTGACCCCTGGTTCTGGAAACCCCAAACATCGGGAACATCCTTCATGCATCTAGTTTGTGCAGTCTTGTCAGAATTTTATAAGTTTCAATGAGATCACCTCTCGCTCTTCTAAACTCCAGCCAGTACAAGCACAATCGATCCCATCTCTAACCTCCATCATTCCTGCCATTCCAGGTAACAGCCTGGTGAATCTTCGCTGAACTCCTTCCATAGCAAGAATATCCTTCCTTAGATAAGGCGAAAAATCTGCGCACAATACTCAATATGTGGTCTCACCAAGGCCCTGTACAACTGCAGCAAGACATCCTTGTTCCTGTATTCAAAGCCGCTCGCTACGTAGGCCAACGTACCATTTGCCTTCTTAACTGCCTGCTCCACCTGCATGCTTAACTTCAGCAACTGGTTTTCCAAGACACCCAGGTCACGTTGCACTTCCCCTTTTCCCAATCTATTGCCATTCTGATAATAATTTGCCTTCCTGTTACTGCCACCAAAGTGAACAAACTTACATTTATCCACGTTATATTGCATCTGCCATGATTCTGCCCAATCACCCAAACTGTCCAAATCATCCTGGAGTTTCTCAGCATCCTCCTCAGAGCACACACGCTCACCCAGCTTTGTGTCGGTTGCAAATTTGGAGGTATTACATCTAGTTCCCTCGTCTAGATCATTAATATATATTGTGAATAGCTGGGGTCCAAGGACCGATCCCTGCGGTACCCCAATAGTCACTGCCAGCCACTCGGAAAAAGACCTGTTTATTCTAACACTTTGCTTTCTTTCTGCCAATCAGCTTTCTTTCCAATTCAATACCTTGCCCCCAATTCCATGTGCCTTAATATGGGAACAACAGACAGAGAGTGAAAATCCACTGCCATACGGGCAGACAGAGAGGGAACAGAGATTGTCGGATGGGCAGACAGAGAGAGAAAACAGACTTTCTGTTTTGGCAGACAGGGAAAGAAAAGAGGGTGTCAGATGGGCAGACAGTGAGGGAAAAGTGAATATCGGACAGGCAGTCGCAGAGGGAAAAGAGAATGTAGTTTGGCAGGCAGTGAGGAAGAAGGGTCTGTCAGATGGGCAGACAGAGAAATAAAGTGAATATCGGACGGGCAGTCAGAGACGAAAAAGTGACAGTGGGAATGTCAGACAAAGAGGGAAAAGAGTCTGTCGGACTGGCAGACAAAGATGGAAAAGAGAATGTCAGAAGATCAGAGGCTGTCAGATTGCAGACAGAGAGGGAAAAGAGTCTGATGAATGGGCAGACAGAGAGGGGAAAGTGACTGTTGGATGGGTGGACAGAGAGGAAAAAGGGACTGTCGGATGAGTAGACAGGGAAGGAAAAGAGACTGTCGGGCGAGCGGAAAGAGGGGGAAAAAAGACTGTCGGATGGGCAGGCAGAGAGGTAAAAGAGGCTGTTGGTCGGGTAGACAGAGAGGGAAATGAAAATGTCGGATGGGCAGGCAGAGAGTAAAAGAGGCTGTCGGGCGGCTAGACAGAGAGTGAAAATATAATGTCAGATGGTCAGACAGAGAGGGGAATGTGGCTGTCGGACGTGAAGTCAGAGAGAGATAAGAGCCTCGTGGAAGGGCAGACAGGGAGCTGACAGGCAATATCGGAACAGCAGACACAGATGGAAAAGAAACTGTCGGTGGCGTAGAAAGAGAGGGACAAGCCAGTGTCGTACATGCAGGCAGAGAGTGAAAAGAGGCTGTCGGATGGGTGGAAACAGAGGAAAAAGGGACTGTCCAGTGCACAGACAGAGAGGGAAACGAGTCTGTTGGATTGGCAGACAGGGAGAGAAAAGATGCCGTCGGATTGGCAGATAGAGAGGGAAAATAAACTCTCAGATGACTAGGTAGAGAGGTAAAAGAGATTGTTGAACGGGCAGACACAGAGAGAAAAGAGGCTCTCGGTCGTGTAGACAGATGGGGGAAAGAGGCTGTCGGATGGGAAGCACAGAGGGAACAGAGATTGCCGGAATGGCAGAGAGAGCGGAAAAAGAGACTTTTGGACGGGCGGGAAATGTTGCTGTCGGATGGTCAGACAGAGATGGAAAGGAGGTTGTCGGATTGGCAGAGAGGGAGCGAAAAGAGAATGTTGGAGTGAGAGAGAGAGAAGCAAATGAAACCATCGGACAGGCAGACCGAGAGGGAAAAGTTGCTGTTGGATGTGCAGACAGGGAGGGAAAAGTGATTGTCGGACGTGCAGACAGAGAGATAAAAAAGAATTTCAGATCAGCAGAGGGGCAAAGATAAGATGCTGTCAGATGGGCAAACAGCGAGGGAACAGAGATTGCCAGAATTGAAGAGAGAGCGGGAAAAGAGACTGCCAGACGGCTATACCGAGAGCGAACAGAGATTGCTGGATGGGCAGACAGAGAGTGAAAAGAGTCTGTCAGACGGGCAGACAGAGTGAGACATGCCACTGTCGCACGGGCAGACAGAGCGTGAAAAGAGGCTGTCGGATTGGCAGTCAGAGTGGGAAAACAAACATTCCGATGGGCAGAGAGAGAGGGAAAAGAGAATGGCAGAAGCTAAGACAGAGAGTGATAAGCAGCTGTCGCATTGGGCAGACAGAGTGGGAAAAAAGACTGTCCGACGGGTAGATAGAGAGAGAAAAGAGGCTCTCAGTCAGGGAGACAGAGGTGGAAATAGGCTATCGGATGGGAAACAGAGAGTGAACCGAGATTGTCGGAATTGCAGAGAGATAAGGAAAAGAGACTTTTGGATTGGTAGACAGAGAGGGAAAAAAGACTTTCTGACGGGTAGACAGAGAGGCAAAAGTGACTGTCGGATGGGCAGCCAGAGAGAGAAAAGTGGCTGTCAGATGAGCAGACATATGTAGAGGTTCACAAAATCCCCTCAGCCCCCGAAGTTCGCGAAATTTTAATCCACATCGTGGACGGAGACTTGTGTGATTTAAATTGTCTCTGGGTTGGACAATGTTTTAAAACATACCCAGAATCGCAAAAAGGCTGTGTTGTAGGGCTCGCGAACTAGGCAGCACTTGGACACTGGAATCAAAGTACTTTGTAAAAATCGTACACTTTAAGATAGTACATTTTATTAAAAGATGTACTCTTGAGTTTAGACTGTAAATTGCTGAGTGGATTAAAATGGTTGAACAGACCTCATGGAAACAGAATTGTAAAAGGACAGGCAGGCTGTTAGCATATCAAAAGCTCAGCGCTGCCCTGTAGTAAGTTTCAATGGCAGTCAAATCTGTCAATCAAAGGGAAGTTCCCTCCCTGCCGAGATAATCGATTTGTTTACATAAACTGCTACAAAGATGTTTGCACAAGGGATTAAGCCACTTGACTGCGGTTTCAGTGAGCACAAGATAATGGGTTTCTGTTTACATATTAATACAACTCCATTCAAAACCCATCAGCGTGAATGGAGATGTTTCGATGGCCCATCACAGACAATCAAGAACAGATTCAATCTACGGCAGCTTTATTCGAAACCCATCCCAGACAAGTGGACGGTTTGGAGCTCTTTGTTTTAGCCCAGAAACATCAGATCTGGGCGGGCCCCAAAAGGGGATTTAAAAGATAGCTTCGAAGAAGCAGCTCTCTCTCTCTGGCATGCCTCCGTGTGCCTCTCTCTACAGCGTGGAGTCTGTCTGAAGAAGTAAAACACCAGCAGTTTACTTTTAAAACACTGGGGTGTTTTCTTTGCTTCGGGGCAGTGAAGATCCCATTGGGCACTGTGCTGGCATTGCAGTGGTGAGCATATATTTTTCTGGCCTTCCACAAGGCAACTTAGGATAGGCATAAGGGTGGGAGAAAAGTGGGTATTCGTTAGAAATTGTGATATTAGTAGATTTTCCTCGTTGTGTCCGTTTTATCCTCCCCTATTTGAGTAAGAGAGTGCTGCACCTTGCAGGGAAGTGCTATAGTGAACTCTGAATCCGGTATTTAAAACTGCATTGAAGGGTGTAGCTGTATTAGAGTATTCTACTTCTAAGTGTATTTAAAGGAGTGTTACATCAAGCTGTAGTGCTGTGGTGAACGCTTCACTGTTTTTATAGTAACTGAATTAAAGTGCTGTGTTTTTGTGTAAAAGCCACTAAGCTAGTTGCTGTAGTGAGCAACGGGTTTTAAGTAAAATTGCTGGATTTATTTAAAAGCGGTGTGGAACTGAGCAGGGAGCCCTCTAGTGGACACTGAGTGTACTGCGTGTATTAATCAAAGGAGAGTTGCATTCTAGTGGACACCAAATGTATTGTGTTTAAGCAAAACTTTGGTACCAGTATTTAAGCAATTTTACCTTGATTACTATGATCGTGTGGTTTAGTTTCTTAGTTTTAATAAAATTTGACTTTCTTGCATCCAGACTATTTGTCCGTTTGTAATATATCATTAATTATAAGTTCCTCCAGTCAGAAATGGAAGGTGGGGTTTAGCGATTCGAAACCGCTGATTGGAATTGGTCACAGATAAAGGCAAAGGCTGCCTGACCAGGTAAATTACCGTAAACCAGGTAAAGGAAGGTAAATTACCGTAAACCAGGTAAAGGATGCCCCCTACACAGTCAGGGAAGAGAAAATGTTATATTGGCAGACAGAGAAGCAAAAAAGACCGTCGGACCGGCAGACAGTGAGGGAAAAGAGGATGTCGGATGGGCAGACAAAGAGGCAGAAGATGCTTTCGGATGGTCAGACAAAGAGAAAAAAGTGACTGTCGGACGGGCAAACAGAGAGGGAAAAGTGGCCGTTGGCTGGGCAGACCAAGAGGGGAAAGAGGCTGTCGGATTGGCAGCCAGAGAGCGAAAAGTGGCTGTCGGATGTGAACAGAGAGAGAGGTAAAAGCCTCGTCGAAGGGCAGACAGGAAGCTGGCAGGGAATATCAGAAAATCAGACAGAGATGGAAAAGAGACTGTTGGTGTCGCAGGCAGAGAGGGAGAAACCACTGTCACTCAGCTAGACGGAGAGGGAAAAGAGGCTGTCGGATTGGCAGACAGAGAAGGATAATGGACTCTCGGACGGGCGGACAAAGAGGGAAAAGAGGCTCTCAGACGGGCAGACATAGAGGGCAAATTCCCTGTCAGATAGGATGACAGAGAGGGAAAAGAGACTGTCAGATGGCCAGCCAGAGATGGAAATGTGGCTGTCGGATGGGCAGACAGAGAAGGAAGGGAGGTTGTTGGATTGGCAGACAGAGAGGGAAAAGAGAATGTCAGATTGGCAGACAGAGAAGCAAATGAGACCGTCGGACTCGCAGACAGAAAGGGAAAAGTTGCTGTCGGATGTGCAGACAAGGAGGGAAAAATGACTGTCAATCTAAGCCTTATGTTGGACAAATTCCAGGCCTGGCATTGCCTGTCAATCTAAGCTGTATGTTGACCAGACTCCAGACCTGGCATTGCCTGTCCATCTCAGCTGTATGCTGACAAGAATCCAGGTCTGGCATTGCGTGTCAATCTAAGTTGTATGCTGACCAGACTCCAGACCTGGCCTTGCCTGTAATTCTCAGCTTTATGTTGACCGGACTTCAGGCCTGGCATTGCCTGTCAATCGAAGCTGTATGTTGTCCAGACGCCAGGCCTGGCATTGCCTGTCAATCTAAGCTGTATGTTGACCAAACTCCAGGCCTGGTTTGCCTGTCAATCTAAGCTGTGTGTTGACTAGACTCCAGGCCTGGCATTGTCTGTCAATCTATGCTTTATGTTGGCCAGTCTCCAGGCCTGGCATTGCCTGCCAATCTCAGCTGCATGCTGAACAAATTCCAGGCCTGGCATTGCCTGTCAATCTCAGCTGTAATTTGACCAGACTCCACGCCTGGTATTGCCTGACAATCTAAGTTGCATGCTGACCTAACCCCAGGCCTGGCATTGCCTGTCAATTTAAGCATTATGTTAGACAAATTCCAGGCCTGGCATTGCCTGTCAATCTAAGCTGTATGCTGACCAGACTCCAGACCTGGCATTGCCTGTCAATCTCAGCTGTATGCTGACCAGAATCTAGGCCTGGCATTGCCTGTCAATCTAAGCTGTATGTTGACCAGACTGCAGACCTGGCATTGCCTGTCAATCTCAGCTTTATGCTGACCAGAATCCAGACCTGGCATTGCGTGTCAATCTAAGCTGTATGCTGACCAGACTCCAGACCTGGCCTTGCTTGTCATTCTCAGCTTTATGTTGACCAGATTTCAGGCCTAGCATTGCCTGTCAATCTAAGTTGTATGTTGACCAAACTCCAGGCCTAGCATTGCCTGTCAATCTAAGCTGTGTGCTGACCAGACTCCAGGCCTGGCATTGCCTGTCAATCTATGCTTTATGTTGACCAGTCTCCAGGCCTGGCATTGCCTGCCAATCTCAGCTGCATGCTGAACAAACTCCAGGCCTGGCATTGACTGTTAATTTCAGCTGTAAGTTGACCAGACTCCATGCCTGGTATTTCCTGTCAAAATAGTTGCATGCTGACCAAACTCCAGGCCTGCCATGGCCTGTCAATCTAAGGATTATGTTGAACAAATTCCAGGCCTGGCCTTGCCTGTCAATCTAAGCTGTATGTTGACCAGACTGCAGACCTGGCATTGCCTGTCAATCTCAGCTGTATGCTGACAAGAATCCAGGTCTGGCATTGCCTCTCAATCTAAGCTGTATGTTGGCCAGACTCCAGACTTGGCATTGCCTGTCAATCTTAGCTGTATGCTGACCAGAATCCAGACCTGGCATTGCGTGTCAATCTAAGCTGTATGCTGACCAGACTCCAGACCTGGCCTTGCCTGTCATTCTCAGCTTTATGTTGACCAGACTTCAGGCCTGGCATTTCCTGTCAATCTTAGCTGTATGTTGTCCAGCCCCAGGCTTGTCATTGCCTGTCAATCTCAGCTGTAGGTTGACCAAACTCCAGGCCTGGCATTGCCTGTCAAATTAAGCTGTGTGTTGACCAGACTCCAGGCCTGGCATTGCCTGTCAATCTATGCTTTATGTTGACCAGTCTGCAGGCCTGGCATTGCCTGCCAATTTCAGCTGCATGTTGAACAAACTCCAAGCCTGGCATTGCCTGTCTATCTCAGCTGTAATTTGACCAGACTCCACGCCTGGTATTGCCTATCAATCTAAGTTGCATGCTGACCAAACCCCAGGCCTAGCATTGCCTGTTAATCTAAGCATTATGTTGAACAAATTCCAGGCCAGGCATTTCCTGTCAATCTAAGCTGTATGCTGACCTACTCCAGACCTGGCATTGCCTGTCAGTCTCAGCTGTATGCTGACCAGAATCCAGACCTGGCATTGCATGTCAATCTAAGCTGTATGCTGACCAGACTCCAGACCTGGCCTTGCTACTCATTCTCAGCTTTATGTTGACCAGACTTCAGGCCTGGCATTTCCTGTCAATCTAAGCTGTGAGCTGACCAGACTCCAGGCCTGGCATTGCCTGTCAATCTTTGCTTTATGTTGACCAGTCTCCAGGCCTGGCATTGCCTGCCAATCTCAGCTGCATGTTGAACAAACTCCAGGCATGGCATTGCTGTCAATCTCAGCTGTAATTTGACCACACTCCACGCCTGGTGTTGCCTGTCAAAATAAGTTGCATGCTGACCAAACTCCAGGCCTGGCATTCCCTGTCAATCTAAGCTTTAGGCTGAACAAATTCCAGGCCTGGCATTTCCTGTCAATCTAAGCTGTATGTTGACCAGACTCCAGACCTGGCATTGCCTGTCAATCTCAGCTGTATGCTGACAAGAATCCAGGTCTGCCATTGCGTGTCAATCTAAGCTGTATGTTGACCAGACTCCAGACCTGGCATTGCCTGTCAATCTCAGCTGTATGTTGACCAGAATCCAGACGTGGCCTTGCCTGTCATTCTCAGTTAGATGTTGGCCAGAATTCAGGCCTGGCATTTCCTGTCAATCTAAGCTGTATGTTGTCCAGACGCCAGGCCTGGCATTGCCTGCCAATCTCAGCTGTATGTTGACCATACTCCAGGCCTGGCATTGCCTGTCAATCTAAGCTGTGTGTTGACAAGACTCCAGGCCTGGCACTGCCTGTCAATCTATGCTTTGTGTTGACCAGTCTCCAGGCCTGGCATTGCCTGCCAATTTCAGCTGCATGTTGAACAAACTCCAGGCCAGGCATTGCCTGTCAATGTCAGCTGTAAGTTGATCAGACTCCACGCCTGGTATTGCCTGTCAATCTAAGTTGTATGCTGACAAGAATCCAGACCTGGCATTGCGTGTCATTCTCAGCTTTATGTTGACCAGACTTCAGGCCTTGCATTTCCTGTCAATCTAAGCTGTATGTTGACCAGAATCCAGGCCTGGCATTGCCTGTCAATCAAAGTTGTATGTTGTCCAGACGCCAGGCCTGGCATTGCCTGTCAATCTGAGCTGTATGTTGACCAAACTCCAGGCCTGGCATTGCCTTTCAATTTAAGCTGTGTGTTGACCAGACTCCAGGCATGGCATTGCCTGTCAATGTATGCTTTATGTTGACCAGTCTCCAGACCTGGCATTGCCTGCCAATCTCTGCTGCATGTTGAACAAACTCCAGGCCTGGCATTGCCTTTCAATTTCAGCTTTAGGTTGACCAGACACCACGCCTGGTATTGCCTGTCAAAATAAGTTGCATGCTGACCAAAATCCAGGCCTGGCATTGCCTGTCAATCTCAGTTGTATGCTGACCAGAATCCAGGCTTGCCATTGCCTGTCAATCTAAGCTGTATGTTGACCAGACTCCAGACCTGGCATTGCCTGTCAATCTCAGCTGTATGCTGACCAGACTCCACACCTGGCCTTGCCTGTCATTCTCAGCTTTATGTTGACCAGACTTCAGAACTGGCATTTCCTGTCAATCTAAGCTGTATGTTGTCCAGACGCCAGGCCTGGCATTGCCTGTCAACCTCAGCTGTATGTTGACCAAACTCCAGGCAAGGCATTGCCTGTCAATCTAAGCTGTGTGTTGACCAGACTCCAGGCATGGCAAAGCTTGTCAATCTATGCTTTATGTTGACCAGTCTCCAGGCCTGGCATTGCCTGCAAATTTAAGCTGCATGTTGAACAGCTCCAGGCCTGGCATTGCCTGTCAATCTCAGCTGTAAGTTGACCGGACTCCACGCCGGGTATTGCCTGTCAATCTACGTTGCATGCTGACCATACGCCAGTCCTGGCATTGCCTGTCAATCTCAGCTTTATGTTGAACAAATTCCAGGCCTGGCATTGCCTGTCAATCTAAGCTGTATACTGACCAAACTCCAGGCCTTGCATTGCCTGTCAATCTAAGCTGTGTGTTGAACAGACTCTAGGCCTGGCGTTGTCTTTCAAACTATGCTTTATGTTGACCAGTCTCCAGACCTGGCATTGCCTGCCAATCTCACCTGCATGTTGAACAAACTCCAGGCCTGGCATTGCCTGTCAATCTCAGCTGTAAGTTGACCAGACTCCACGCCTGGTATTGCCTGTCAATCTAAGTTGCATGCTAACCAATACCAGGCCTGGCATTGCTTGTCAATCTAAGCATTATGTTTAACAAATTCCAGGCCTGGCATTGCTGTCAATCTAAGCTGTATGTTGACCAGACTCCAGACCTGGGATAAACTGTCAATCTCAGCTGTATGCTGACCAGAATCCAGGTCTGGCATTGCGTGTCAATCTAAGCTGTATGCTGACCAGACTCCAGACCTGGCCTTGATTGTCATTCTCAGCTTTATGTTGACCAGACTTCAGGCCTGGCATTGCCTGTCAATATAAACTGTATTTTGTCCAGACGCCAGGCCTGGCATTGCCTGTCAATCTAAGCTGTATGTTGACCAAACTCCAGGCCTGGCATTGCCTGTCAATCTAATCTGTGTGTTGACCAGACTCCAGGCCTGGCATTGCCTGCCAATCTCAGCTGCATGATGAACAAACTCCAGGCCTGGCATTGCCTGTCAATCTCGTCTGTAAGTTGACCATACTCCATGCCTGGTATTGCCTGTCAAAATAATTTGCATGCTGACCATACTCCAGGCCTGGCATTGCCTGTCAATCTAAGCTTTATGTTGAACAAATTCGAGGCCTGGCATTGCCTGTCAATCTAAGCTGTATGATGAACAGACTCCAGACCTGGCATTGCCTGTCAATCTCAGCTGTATGCTGACCAGAATCCAGGTCTGCCATTGCCTGTCAAACTAAGCTGTATGCTGACCAGACTCCAGACCTGGCATTGCCTGTCAATCTCAGCTGTATGCTGACCAGAATCCAGACCTGGCCTTGCCTGTCATTCTCAGCTTTATGTTGACCAGACTTCAGGCCTGGCATTTCCTGTCAATCTAAGCTGTATGTTGTCCAGGCGCCAGGCCAGGCATTGCCTGTCACTCTCAACTGTATATTGACCAAACTCCAGGCCCGGCATTGCCTGTCAATCTAAGCTGTCTGTTGACCAGCACCAGGTCTGGCATTGCCTGTCAATCTATGCTTTATGTTGACCAGACTCCAGACCTGGCATTGCCTGCCAATTTCAGCTGCATGTTGAACAAACTCCAGGCCTGGCATTGCCTGTCAATCTCAGCTGTAAGTTGACCAGACTCCACGCCTCGTTTCGCCTGTCAATCTAAGCTTTGTGTTGTACAAATTCCAGGCCTGGCATTGCCTGTCAATCTAAGCTGTATGATGACCAAACTCCAGGCCTGGCATTGCCTGTCAATCTAAGCTTTGTGTTGTTCAAATTCCAGGCCTGGCATTGCCTGTCATTCTCAGCTGTATGTTGACCAGATTCAGGCCTGGCATTGCCTGTCTATCTAAGCTGTATCGTGACCAGACTCCAGGCCTGGCATTGCTTGTCAATCTATGAATTATGTTGACCAGACTGCAGGCCTGGCATTGCCTTTCAATCTAAGCTGTATGATGAACAAACTCCAGGCATGGCACTGCCTGTCCATCTAAGCTGTATGTTGACCAAACTCCAGGCCTGGTATTGCCTGTCAATCTAAGCGGTATGCTGACCAGACACAAGGGCAGGCATTACCTGTCAATCTAAGCTGTATGTTGACCTGACACCAGAACTGGAATTGCCTGTCAAACCCAGCTGTATGCTGACCAAACTCCAGGCTTGTCATTGCCTGTCGATCTAAGCTGAATGTTGACCAGACTCCAGGCCTGGCATTGCCTGTCAATCTCAGCTGTATGTTGACCAGACACCAGACCTGGCATTGCCTGTCAATCTCAGCTGTATGCTGACCAGAATCCAGACCTGGCATTGCCTGTCAATCTAAGCTATATTCTGACCAGACTCCAGACCTGACCTTGCCTGTCATTCTCAGCTTTATGTTGACCTGACTTCAGGCCTGGCATTCCCTGTCAATCTAACCTGTATGTTGACCAGACGCCAGGCCTGGCATTGCCAGTCAATCTAATCTCTATGTTCACCAGACGCCTGGCCTGGCATTGCCTGTCAATCTAAGCTGTATGTTGTCCAATCTCCAGGCCTGGCATTGCCTGTCAATATAAGCTGTGTGTTGACCAGGCTCCAGGCCTGCCATTGCCTGTCAATCTATGCTTTATGTTGACCAGTCTCCAGGCCTGGCATTGCCTGCCAATCTAAGGTGTATGTTGAATAAACTCCAGGCCTGGCATTGCCTGTCAATCACAGCTGTATGTTGCCCAGACTCCACGCCTGTTATTGCCTGTCAATCTAAGTTGCATGCTGACCAATCTCCAGGCCTGGCATTGCCTGTCAATCTACGCTTCATGTTGAACTAATTCCAGACCTGGCATTGCCTGTTAATCTAGGCTGTATGTTGACCAGCCTCCAGACCTGGCATTACCTGGCAATCTCAGCTGTATGCTGACCAGAATCCAGGCCAGGCATTACGTGTCAATCTTAGCTGTATGCTGACCAGACTCCAGGCCTGGCATTGCCTGTCATTGTCAGCTGTATGTTGATCAGACTTCAGGCCTGGCATTGCCTGTCAATCAAAGCTGTATCTTGACCAGACTCCAGGCCTGGCATTGCCTGTCAAACTAAGCTTATGGTGACCAGACACCAGGCCTGGCATTGCATTTCAATCTAAGCTGTATGTTGACCATACTCCAGGCCTGGCATTGCCTGTCACTCTAAGCTGTGTGTTGACCAGACTCCAGGCCTGGCATTGCCTGGCTATCTATGATTTATGTTGACCAGCCTGCAGGCCTGGCATTGCCTGCCAATCTAAGCTGTATGTTGAACAAACACCAGGCCTGGCACTGCCTGTCAATCAAAGCTATATGTTGACCAAACTCCAGGCCTGACATTGCCTCTCAATCTAAGCTGCATGTTGACCAGACATCAGGCCAGGCATTGCCTGTCAATCTAAGCTGTATGTTGACCTGACTCCAGACCTGGCATTGCCTGTCAATCGCAGCTGTATGCTGACCATAATCCAGTCCTGGCATTGCCTGTCAATCTAAGCTGTATGCTGACCAGAATCCAGGCCTGGCATTGTCTGTCAATCTAAACTGTATGTTGACCAAACTCCAGGCCTGGCATTGCCTGTCAATCTAAGCTGTGTGCTGACCAGTATCCAGCCATGGCTTTGCCTGTCATTCTAAGCTGTATGCTGACAAGCCTCCAGGCCTGGCATTGCCTGTCAATCCAAGCTGTATGTTGATCAAACTCCAGGCCCCATGGCATTACCTGTCAATCTAAGCTGTATGTTGACCAGACTCCACACCTGGCATTGTCTCTCAATCTCAGCTGTATGTTGACCAAACTCAAGCCTGACATTGCCTGTCAATCTAAACTGTATGCTGAAAAGACTCCATGCCTGGCATTGCCTGTCAATCCAAGCTGTATGTTGATCAAACTCCAGGCCCCATGGCTTTGCCTGTCGATCTAAGCTGTATGTTGACCAGACTCCAGACCTGGCATTGTCTCTCAATCTCAGCTGTATGTTGACCAAACTCAAGCCTGGCATTGCCTGTCAATCTAAGCTGTATGCAGACCAGACTCCAGGCCTTGGCATGCCTGTCATTCTAAGCGGCATTCTGACCAAACTCCAGGCCTGGCATTAACTGTGAAGCTTGTGGCTTAAATAGCAGCTAATAATAACTCTGGGGTGAACAATTGATGTGCAACAAAATATATTAGGAAAAGGATAAATAATTTAAAAAGCCCACAGCCAAATTAAGTAAAGAGGACCGCTGTGGGAAGAATTAGGATAGAAATATAGAAGATTGGAGCAGGAGTGGGCCATTCGGCCCCTCGAACCTACTCCACCATTCAATGCGATCATGGCTAATCAGCCAAATTCAGTATCCGGTCCCTGCTTTCTCCCCATACCCGTTGACCCCTTTAGCCTTAAGAAATATATCTAACTCCTTCTTGAATATATTTAATGAATTGGACTCAACCGCCTTGTGTGGTAGAGAATTCCACAGGTTCACCACTTTCTGGATGAAGATATTCCTCCTCATCTCAGTCGTAAATGGCTTACTCCTTATCCTTAGACTGTGACCGCTGGTTCTGGACGCCCCTGCCAATGGGAACATCCTTCCTCCATCTAATCTGTCTAGTCTTGTTAGAATTTTATAAGTTTCAATGAGATCCCCTCTCATTCTTCTAAACTCCAGCGAGTATAAGCCCAATCGACACAAATTCCGGTTTCCTCCCACAGTCCAAAGATGTGTGGGTTAGGTTGATTGGCTATGATAAATTGACCCTTAGTGTTAGGGGGATTAAATACGTGGGGTTATGGGGATAGGGTGGGATATGTGTTGGTGTAGTGGTTACAGGGATCGCGTTGGATATGTGTCGGTGCAGGCTCGATGGGCCGAAATGGCCTCTATCTGCACTGTGGGGTTTCTGAGATTTCTGTGATTTCTGTGAAACTCTCCTCATGCGTTCTTCCTGCCAGCCCAGGTATCAGTCTGGTGAATCTTCGCTGCACTCCCTCCATGGCAAGATCATCCTTCCTCAGATAAGGCGAACAAAACTGCACACAATACTCAAGGTGTGGTCTCACAAAGGCCCTGTACAACTGCAGCAAGACATCCTTGTTTCTGTACTCAAACCCTCTCGCTGCGAAGGCCAAAATGCCATTTGCCTTCTTTACCGCCTGCTGCACCTGCATGCTTACCTTCAGCGACTGGTGCACAAGGACACCCAGGTCTCGTTGCACTTCCCCTTCTCTCAATCTATTGCCATGCAGATAATAATCGGCCTTCCTGTTTTTGACACCAAAGTGGATAACCTCACATTCATCCACGTTATATAGCATCTGCCATGCTTCTGCCCAATCACCCAACCTGCCCAAATCACCCTGTAGTTTCTCAGCATCCTACTCACAGCATACACGCCCACCCAGCTTTGTGTCGTCTGCAAATTTGGAGATATTACATCTAGTTACTTGTCTAGATCAGTAATATATATTGGCCCAGTAATTCGGATCCCAACGCGTGAGTACGAACGTGGTGCTCAACCGTGGACCTGATGGAAGTGCTGGTTTCTTGCATGCACTAAGCATGCGCGGGAGACCGGCATTTCCGAACCTCTGAACGAAGTGGTTCACAGGTCGAACGCATGCGTGCAGGAATCTGCGCATTCACGTTGAACTTCCTTCTTTTTTACAGGTTTGTCTGTGCGTGAAGGCCTCAACTTTTTATGAATGTAAAAAGCAGACGTAAGGAATTAATTTTAAAAGGTAAGTGGTCTGTTCTTTAGAATTAGAACATTTTTTTTAGCATTTTTATTATTTTTAAAGACTTTACAGTAAGGTAAGTGTATTTTTAGCCCCGATTTTTAAAAAATTATTTTTTCCAAAATTTAAAATTATATTTTAACATAATTTTTTTAAGTTATCTATAGTTCATTGAAATGTGCAATGTTTTTTGTAATTTTTCTTCAAGTATAAGTAGTGTTTTCGACGCCCGGAGGTTTCATGAGTTTGACTGTTCTTACTTTCAAACTCATGAATGAACTCTTGCATCCTCCGATTGGTTGCCCAGTGCTCACGTGATCCCAGACGACGCATCGAACTAACTACACCGCTGGATCACGCAAGCACAGTGCGCCGGGAGCTGAACAGGGCCACACAGAGGAAATCCATGCAGGCCCAGGCTTCAGCTGTCGGCACGCTAAGTAAGTGTAGGTCGGGGGCTTGCACCCGCGGGAAGCCCCTGACACCAGTTTCTGGGCCATTGTGAATAGCTGGGGTCCATGGATCGATCCCTGCAGTACCCTACAAGTCACTACCTGCCATTCGGAAAAAGACCCGTTTATTCCAACTCTTTGGTTTCTGTCTGCCAACCAGTTCTCTATCCAAGTCAAT